>NC_064920.1:798939498-799539498 GCF_023897955.1 Schistocerca gregaria
AAACTTTCGGACATTTATAGTTGTAACTAACGACAGTATTTGAAATAAGTATTGTCGTTTGGATAAGGGTCGTTGTGAGAGCGAAGAGAAAACATCTTTAAAAATACACAGAATGACGTTAAGTAACAATTATTAATTTATGATACACCTTTGTGTATACATTTACACGCGCATAAATTCGAACGAAATTATTTACACAGCTTTACAATACCTCAGTGTAAATGTTATTTGGCATAAGAATGTAATTTTCGTATACTTCTTGTTTTACATTTCTTTTAACGGATAGGGGCAGCAGTAATTGACTACCGCAGTGCTTACGATTATTATCTATGACAATGCTGTATGCAAATTATACAGTTAATAAGTACTTTAAAACAAATAATATAGTATTTGTAATAAGATAATATGAAAAGGGAACCTCTTACTCGTGATTAATAAGTTAACACCGTAAAATATAGGAATTAAGCTGGGCATCCATGCCCTCTTTTCCCTATTGACAGTTAAGGTCTATTTTATGTGAAAATTTTCACAAATAATATATTTTAGTGTAAAATCGGATTGAATGGTCAGAAGCCGATTAAGAAACCTTTCTAATGATGAGTCATTCATGTACGATTAGTATGTGTTGAGACAAAGAGATGTTGACTTGAGAAATAATATATATGATGTGTTCGAAGGTTGTATCTGTGCTATAATGCTAGCGTCCATTATACCACTGCTGTAATCTTTGAATTAAAAAGGGGCAAATGCCTCCGAAGTGACTAATGTCACACCTATTACATGTGGTGAAATTATCAACCAGTTTGTTATACTGAGGCAAAAACAGTTCAGTATAACAAGGATATTCATTTTTATCATGTGCATCAAAAGCAACTAAGTTTTCAGACCCTGTAAACCAGTCTTCCTTGAGTAGCTGTATTATTTTCACGGTTTCTTCTGAAAAGGCTTTTAGATCATAACATAAGTCAATGACTTCATATGTGAGAACTAAACTTTCTTGCTATTTAAACGCAGAGCCGCAACAGTCTTCTTTCAGAGAGCGAACATTAATTTCCTTTACAGTTCCAATATATGATAGCTTTTAACAAGGAATTGATATATATACATATATTGACATATATTATTATAATATATCCTTAATTACTATTAGTTTGTTTGGCCACTCTCGAAATCCACCGTCTCCATGTTATTCGGACTACTAAAATCAATCATGCATGTAATGACACAGTTGACAAAGTAGAGTTCCTCATCATTGATAGCTGAGAAACTTACTGGTACATATATCTAACAACTCTACAAATAAACCAGCAGCAAAAATCATGTTGAAGTCTCTGCGTTTCTTCCTTATCCAGCCCCGGTCTTTTGGAGCATTTTGATTCTCCACCTTTAACCCGATGCTTCAGTTCCTCCAACTACTCCCCGGACCTTGTTTCGACTTAAATTTCTCAGTGCTCTGTCAAACTCTTCAGCCAGTAACACATCTCCCATTTCATCTTCATCTACTTCTTCCATTTCCAAAACATAGCCCTCAAGTACATCGCTCTTGTATAGACCCTCCATACACTCCTTCTACATTTGTGCTTTCCCTTCATTGCTTAGAAATGGTTTTCCATCTGAGCTCTTGATATAGAAGTGGTTCTTTTTTCTCCAAAGGTCTCTTTAATTTTTCTGTAGCCAATATCTATCTTACCCCTAGTGATATATGCCTCTACAACCTTACACTTGTCTTCTAGCCATCCCCACTTAGCCATTTTGCACTTCCTGTCGATCTGATTTTTGAGTCGTTTGTATTCCTTTTTGCCTTCTTCATTAACTGCGTTTTTATATTTTCTCCTTTAATCAATTTAATTCAATCTCGCTTCTGTTACCCAAGGATTTCTAGTAGCCCTTGTCTTTTTACCTACTTCATCCTCTGCTGCCTCCACCATTTCATCACTCAAAGCTACCCTTTCTTCTTCTATTGTATTTCTTTTCCCTGTTCCTGTTAATCGTTCCCTAATGCTCTTTCTGAGACTCTCTACAGCCTCTGGCTCTTTCATTTTATCCAGGTCCCATTTATTTAAATTCCCACCGTTTTTCAGTTTCTTCAGTTTTAATCTACAGTTCATAGCCAATAGATTGTGGTCAGAGTCCACATCTGCCCCTGGAAATGCCTTATAATTTAAAACATGGTTCCTAAATCTCTGTCTTACCATTATATAATCTATCTGAATCCTTCCAGTGTTTCCCGGTCTCTTCCACGTATACAGCCTTCTTTCGTGATTCTTAAACCAAGTGTTAGCTATGATTCAGTTATGCTCTGAACAAAATTCTACCAGGCGGCTTCCTCTTTCATTCCTTAACCCCATTCCATATTCACCTACTATTTTTCCTTCTCTTCCTTTTCGTACTACCGAATTCCAGTTCCAAATGACTATTAAATTTTCGTTTCCCTTCACTATCTGAATTTCTTTTATCTCATCATACATTTCTTCAATCTCTTCGTCATCTACAGAGCTAGTTGGCGTATAAAATTGTACTAGTGTGGTAGGTGTGGGCTTCGTGTCTATCTTGGCTACAATAATGCATTCACTGTGCTGTTCTTAGTAGCTTACTCGTGCTCCTGTTTTTTACTCATTATTAAACCTGCTCCTGCATTACCCCTATTTGACTTTGTATTTATAACCCTGTCTTCAACTGACTAGAACCTCATGTCAACGAACTTCACTAATTCCAACTATATCTAACTTTAACCTATCCATTTCCCTTTTCAAATTTCCTAACCTACCTACCCGATTAAGGGATCTGACATTCCACTCTCCGATACGTAGAACGCCAGTTTTCTTTCTCCTGATAACAACGTCCCTCTGAGTAGTCCCTGCCCGAAGATCCCAATGGCGGACTATTTTACCGCCGGAATGTTGAACGTATTCCCTGCCCGGAGAACCCAATGGGGGACTATTTTACCCTCGGAATGTTTTGCCTAAGAGGACGACATCATCATTTAAACACACAGTAAACCTGCATGCCCCCGGTAGAAATTACGGCTACAGTTTCCCCTTACTTTCAGCCGTTCGCAGTACCAGCACAGCAAAGCCGTTTTGGTTAAGTCAATCATCCAGACTGTCGCCCCCTGCAACTACTGAAAAGGCTGCTGTCCCTCTTCAGGAACCACACGTTTGTCTGGCCTCTCAACAGATACCCCACTGTTGTGGTTGCATCTACGGTATGGCTATATGTATCGCTGAGGCACGCAATCCTCCCCACCAACGGCGGGGTTCATGGTTCATGGGAGGACGAGTAATTGATGAGCAAAATATAAATTTCATTAATAGTAGAGGCATGTCGTACATGTCAGACTTACATTTTGAACAGTTGTCTGTGTACTTGCATGTCGAAAGAATGTGACAGCTATGATGACTCAACATGAATAACGTATTTCTAATGGGTACCTTTTATTATAGTTATGTTTTTGCTGAGTCAGCAATTTGCGATTTGGGTTGCAACATGTCAGACATGTTCCAACAAGCAAAAACGCTTAGCCGACAGGGTGAGATTTGTCGACACACGCGGATGCACATTCTAGGAATCGTCAAGTTTTACTTAGCCGACTCGAGTAAAAATGTATGCAAATCTTAGCCAGCAAATTCCGACTTTTCCTAACAAGCCCTGACACATCCATGTCTGCACATCTTCATTCGCGGAATCATATTTCAATTAGCCAACTCAAATGCACGTGTACACTCTCAGACATGTCAGGACCTATAGGTTCAATAAATAGGTAATGCAATTACGAGTACAAGCCAGTAGTCTACGCCTCATTACGTATAGGTGGCATAACAACGGAAATTCTGCAAACGATTTTATTGACATGCTTCATAGCAATAACTACTGGAAATAAATTTCACATTTGTGTACATCGAGAAATTAACTGCAGCTTGTTACGCAAGCGTATGATGACACTGGTGATAAGTGAGCTGCTGTCCAATTACCAAAACACAGGCCTTATCATCCGCCAGTAAACCTGTCAGCCACACAATAATTACGTGAGCTATTTCCAAATATTGCGAATTTGCGAAATGCACCTCTTGCCGCTGTCTTTCAAGTGACACAATATTTTCACACGCGACTCTCCATTCTCCAGTCGAGTCTTTTACTTCATTTTTCACAGCCATCGTAAACTTCGAGCAATAATTGCTGCTTCTCGAAGTCTTTCTTCAGCTGACGTAATTTCATTATTTTGTGATTACTGTCTGTTGCTTTAGAAGCTATCAAGAAAACCAAGCGATCTAAAAATTTATACGGGTTAGTCCAGTAAACATAGTCGCTATATACTGATGATTCGTTGAAGACCATCTACTAGTCTTAACGTGCTTTTACGTTACCATTCTGGTGTCATTAGCTTTCAGTACTGATGCGCAGACTTGAATCGAATGTGGGATTGACGATACTGATATATTTGTAGCTCTTATTGGAATTTACTGGTCTGGAGGAGAAATAATTATTCAAAATAACGTCCAGTCATCAGATGCAAATACGTTTTTACTTAAGCGAAATAAAAATATATCTGCAGCTGGTGAATGAAATTTATTCTAAAATATGCATTGCAGTTTCTGAAAATTACAGTCATGAATAAAATAATGATAAATTGGTTTCCTTGTGAGCATTGGTAGCCCTGAAAACTTTAGTGTAATTATGAATATCTCGTGTTATGTAATTCTTATCACTGGGTTTAATTTTAAACACTGGATTACATAATCCTCTCTTCCAAGGTATCCTACGTTGTGAATTATAAAATTATCTCCATTGACATCTACCCATGAATCACCAATGATCCACAGTCTTGATACCAGTTCAAATCTGACACTGTAACAGTATCACGTGCTTTGTCTAAATATGACCCTACCAGTCTACCTCCTATTTCTTCTATAGTTTTCTTTTATAACTCTGTTTTATTTACATCATCATCATTATCTTGCTCATCGTAATCATCTTCTTCTTTTACTCCAATGTCTCCACCCCATTCTTTGCCTCTGCTTTCATAAATACCTTTCTTTCTTTGGCTTTCACGTCTTAATATTGACCTGTATTCATCTTCTTCTTTCGGAATAACTGCCCTTCTTGAATCGATCTCTCTAATAGCTGAGAAACAGGAGGCACTTTCAGCTTTTCTTTTGTGCAGCAACAACAGGTTTCAACAGATATTTCGTTGAGATTTAAGCACCTTACTTTGAAGATTAATCTTTCGCTCAATGGAACCAAGAAGCATGTCACTGCTGTTGACAACTGCAGCTCAACCACTATCTGAACACATCACATGCAAACGCCTCAATTTATACAACGATATGAAACTGCTCATATATATAGTGGCTAATGTCTTTCCTCTAAATTTTAACATTTTTATGGAAATTGACAGCATAACGCCCGTTATTTAAATCATCATCTTTGCTGGCAACTACAAAATTGTGTGCGTTCTCGTCTCATTTACAAATTTTGAGGAATTCATTAAAAGTCGTATCTGGATTAACATAATGGCTGAATACATGCCACAAATTACATTTGTATTGTTTGAAAAGAATAAATATATTATCATTGCCTCTAATTAACTGTTTAGGAACTTTTCTATATTTTCTTACTTAAATGCTGAACAATAGAAAAGAATGCGTTCAGGTGACCTTGCTTATTAAAAGCAATATCATCGAAAATAAAAATGAAATTGAATCTCTGAATGATGCGTGAAAACATGTACAGCAGTTCGAACATAGAAGCAAAAATATGCTTGATATTGCTTTACAAAATCAAGAACTGAAATATTTAAAATCGGAAACAAAGGACCATAATAAATGCATTGCTCATACGTTACCGACATAGAAATTTCATTCAGTATAATCCCCAGTCTGACTGGATCTGCTCCCTGATTTATTGTTCCAATTTATTCTATGTTTTATATTCACTTTTTTTTATCGGAAAACGTGAGAGAGCAAGAACAATTATGTCGACAGCACCTGCGTGGGAAACATGTATTCTCTTTCCTGATATTTGCATGACTCGATACTGAAAAATTTTTGAGTCTCAACTCTTTTACTCCTTTCATCTAGATGACAAAAATATGTCAAGGCCGCACAACATAACTCACCAGACAATAATACACTTTAAAATTATTTGATTAAACAGTGAATTTTAAATTCTCATTCAATATCTCAGTTGCTGTGCTTGATTTCAAGCATCATTAAAAATTGTCTTAATTACCTCTCTCATCTACACTCCTGGAAATTGAAATAAGGTCACCGTGAATTCATTGTCCCAGGAAGGGGAAACTTTATTGACACATTCCTGGGGTCAGATACATCACATGATCACACTGACAGAACCACAGGCACGTAGACACAGGCAACAGAGCATGCACAATGTCGGCACTAGTACAGTGTATATCCACCTTTCGCAGCAATGCAGGCTGCTATTCTCCCATGGAGACGATCGTAGAGATGCTGGATGTAGTCCTGTGGAACGGCTTGCCATGCCATTTCCACCTGGCGCCTCAGTTGGACCAGCGTTCGTGCTGGACTGCAGACCTCGTGAGACGACGCTTCATCCAGTCCCAAACATGCTCAATGGGGGACAGATCCGGAGATCTTGCTGGCCAGGGTAGTTGACTTACACCTTCTAGAGCACGTTGGGTGGCACGGGATACATGCGGACGTGCATTGTCCTGTTGGAACAGCAAGTTCCCTTGCCGGTCTAGGAATGGTAGAACGATGGGTTCGATGACGGTTTGGATGTACCATGCACTAATCAGTGTCCCCTCGACGATCACCAGAGGTGTACGGCCAGTGTAGGAGATCGCTCCCCACACCATGATGCCTGGTGTTGGCCCTGTGTGCCTTGGTCGTATGCAGTCCTGATTGTGGCGCTCACCTGCACGGCGCCAAACACGCATGCGACCATAATTGGCATCAAGGCAGAAGCGACTCTCATCGCTGAAGCCGACACGTCTCCATTCGTCCCTCCATTCACGCCTGTCGCGATACCACTGGAGGCGGGCTGCACGATGTTGGGGCGTGAGCGGAAGACGGCCTAACGGTGTGTGGGACCGTAGCCCAGCTTCGTGGAGACGGTTGCGAATGGTCTTCGCCGATACCCCAGGAGCAACAGTGTCCCTAATTTGCTGGGAAGTGGCGGTGCGGTCCCCTACGGCACTGCGTAGGATCCTACGGTCTTGGCGTGCATCCGTGCGTCGCTGCGGTCCGGTCCCAGGTCGACGGGCACGTGCACCTTCCGCCGACCACTGGCGACAACATCGATGTACTGTGGAGACCTCACGCCCCAAGTGTTGAGCAATTCGGCGGTACGTCCACCCGGCCTCCCGCATGCCCACTATACGCCCTCGCTCAAAGTCCGTCAACTGCACATACGGTTCACGTCCACGCTGTCGCGGCATGCTACCAGTGTTAAAGACTGCGATGGAGATCCGTATGCCCCGGAAACTGGCTGACACTGACGGCGGCGGTGCACTAATGCTGCGCAGCTAGCGCCATTCGACGGCCAACACCGCGGTTCCTGGTGTGTCCGCTGTGCCGTGCGTGTGATCATTGCTTATACAGCAAGTATGGTGGGTCTGACACACCGGTGTCAATGTGTTCTTTTTTCCATTTCCAGGAGTGTATTTTAGCTCTTACTCCTAGAAATATTATTTCACAAAAAATATGACCTTCACTTTCTTTTTCATGTTTTGTTCCGAATGCAGGAAATATAAAATACTTAAATATCTGTCGGTATTCTGTTATCATGAACAGCATATAGATCAAGAGGAAGCAAATAAGGCGACGGCTGAGAATTTTAAGTTCAGTATTTAGCTTAAAATTTTAATGAGTACTACAGAATATTTATTAGGTGAAATTTTACTAACTAACTTTATTCTATTCAAGCAATCAAATCTTTTCTCGAATGAATTTTCACTCTGCAGCAGAGTGTGCACTGATTTGAATGTTCCTGGCAAATTAAAACTTTGCGTCGGACAGTAACTCGAACCTCAGACATTTGACTTTCCCAGACGAGTGGTCTAACGACTGGAGCTACCCAAGTGCGACGCATGTTTCGCTCTCACAGTTTCACTTCTGCCATCGCCTCATGCTTTCTGAACAAAACAGGAAAATAAAAATAATTCGAAAAAAACAGTCAAACTATTTGTAATATGATTTGTCTAAAAGTAAGACATGTAAGAGATTAGAGAAGTATTTGACGCACCTTTGAGTGATGTTTAAAATCATGCACAGCAAAAACGGTTCAAATGGCTCTGAGCACTATGCGAATTAACTTCTGAGGCCATCAGTCGCCTAGAACTTAGAACTACTTGAACCTAACTAACCTAAGGACATCACACACATCCATGCCCGAGGTAGAATTCGAACCTGCGACCGTAGCGGTCGTACGGCTCCAGACTGTAGCACCTAGAACCGAACGGCCACTCCGGCCGGCCATGCATAGTAAGTGAGACTTCAAAGTTCAATGTTTAATTTAGAATCAAAGAATTTTAAAGAGTACTAGACGATATTCGTCTAGTGGTTTATATAGACCGCGTATTATACTGTTGAGGTCGTGATATTTTTATCATCAAAACAGAGATGCAAAATAAGTTCCAACAATTTTTCAGTCACCAAAACGTTTCAATAGAGAATACTGCAAGAGGTTGGAAAGAGAAAGCGTTTGACCAAAGAAGTAGGAGGGGTGTTCAGTAAGAATTGCAACACTTTTTTTCTGAAAACAGGTTGATTTTACTCAAAATTTCATTGCACCATATTATTGCCCACTCTTTTAGCTATAAAACTCTATTTACAAACATAATCTCCTTTCAATGCGGTGGCATGGACGCCCGCGTGGTACTACTCCACAGGCCGACGTCGGAACCAACGTCTTCTTGCATCTGTATCCTCCCAATCCTCCACGTACTGCTTCCCACGCAGTTATCCTTCATTGGAAAACACTCGTTGCTCTTTGTGGTCTTCTGTTAGACGGTGAGGAACCAGGCGGACACGCATCTTTGAGTACCCGAACTGGAGGACGAGTGTGTCAGCACTACAGAAAGAGACGTCCAGTTATGCAGCAAAAATTTGGAAATTTGTGGTCAGTTCCTATGACACCAAACTGCTGAAGTCATCGGTCCCTATGCTTACAAACTACTTAATGTAACTTAAACTAACTGACGCTAAGGACAACACATTCATGATCGAGGGAGGACTCGAACCTCCGACGGGGGCAGCCTCTCGCACTGTGGTAAGGCGCCCCAGACTGCGCGGCTACCCCACCAGGCCCCAGTTATGCAGCGAGGTATTTGATTGTCATCCTTCGATCACCCCGAATGAGAATGTCTGCGTGTTCCAACACTGCAGGAGTCACAACTGTGTGCGACCGCTCGGCACGCGAGAGATCGGACAGTTTTGTTCTACCTTGTTGCGATGACGATAGAGGCCTCGCCCAACGACTCACCGGGCTTTTGTTCACTGCTAGGTCTCCGTAGACATTCTGCAAGTGCTTATGTATACCTGCAATGCTCAGATTTGACACCAAAAGAAATTCAATGACAGCTCTCTGCTTGGAAAATACGTCCGAGATAGACACCGTTTTTAAGGCTACGTATAGCGCCGCCACCTATCGGAACTTCATGAAACTGTAGGGGCAGTAGTGGGAATGTTCCCTTATGTCCCAGAACAAATTTCGCCATTTTTACACAGAAATTTGTCGAGAAAAAAAATTGTTGTATTATTAATTTCTTTCTTATAACTTGACTTAACAGTTATTGTTTACTCGCTTTTTCCGATAAAAAAGTTAGTATGAAAACATAATAAATTGGGAACTGTGAATCAGGGAACATTCGAAACTGATATACACTCCTAGAAATTGAAATAAGAACACCGTGAATTCATTGTCCCAGGAAGGGGAAACTTTATTGACACATTCCTGGGGTCAGATACATCACATGATCACACTGACAGAACCACAGGCACATAGACACAGGCAACAGAGCATGCACAATGTCGGCACTAGTACAGTGTATATCCACCTTTCGCAGCAATGCAGGCTGCTATTCTCCCATGGAGACGATCGTAGAGATGCTGGATGTAGTCCTGTGGAACGGCTTGCCATGCCATTTCCACCTGGCGCCTCAGTTGGACCAGCGTTCGTGCTGGACGTGCAGACCACGTGAGACGACGCTTCATCCAGTCCCAAACATGCTCAATGGGGGACAGATCCGGTGATCTTGCTGGCCAGGGTACTTGACTTACACCTTCTAGAGCACGTTGAGTGGCACGGGATACATGCGGACGTGCATTGTCCTGTTGGAACAGCAAGTTCCCTTGGCGGTCTAGAAATGGTAGAACGATGGGTTCGATGGCGGTTTGGATGTACCGTGCACTATTCAGTGTCCCCTCGACGATCACCAGAGGTGTACGGCCAGTGTAGGAGATCGCTCCCCACACCATGATGCCGGGTGTTGGCCCTGTGTGCCTTGGTCGTATGCAGTCCTGATTGTGGCGCTCACCTGCACGGCGCCAAACACGCATACGACCATCATTGGCAACAAGGCACAAGCGACTCTCATCGCTGAAGACGACACGTCTCCATTCGTCCCTCCATTCACGCCTGTCGCGACACCACTGGAGGCGGGCTGCACGATGTTGGGGCGTGAGCGGAAGACGTCCTAACGGTGTGTGGGACCGTAGCCCAGCTTCATGGAGGCGGTTGCGAATGGTCCTCGCCGATACCCCAGGAGCAACAGTGTCCCTAATTTGCTGGGAAGTGGCGGTGCGGTCCCCTACGGCACTGCGTAGGATCCTACGGTCTTGGCGTGCATCCGTGCGTCGCTGCGGTCCGGTCCCAAGTCGACGGGCACTTGCACCTTCCGCCGACCACTGGCGACAACATCGATGTACTGTGGAGACCTCACGCCCCACGTGTTGAGCAATTCGGCGGTACGTCCACCCGGCCTCCCGCATGCCCACTATACGCCCTCGCTCAAAGTCCGTCAACTGCACATACGGTTCACGTCCACGCTGTCGCGGCATGCTACCAGTGTTAAAGACTGAGATGGAGCTCCGTATGCCACGGCAA
Source organism: Schistocerca gregaria (assembly GCF_023897955.1). Lineage (NCBI taxonomy): Eukaryota > Metazoa > Arthropoda > Insecta > Orthoptera > Acrididae > Schistocerca > Schistocerca gregaria. The sequence goes on from NC_064920.1 coordinate 798,950,584, forward strand.
ACTGGCTGACACTGACGGCGGCGGAGCACAAATGCTGCGCAGCTAGCGCCATTCGACGGCCAACACCGCGGTTCCTGGGGTGTCCGCTGTGCCGTGCGTGTGATCATTGCTTGTACAGCCCTCTCGCAGTGTCCGGAACAAGTATGGTGGGTCTGACACACCGGGGTCAATGTGTTCTTTTTTCCATTTCCAGGAGTGTATTTTCTTTCAGGAGTCCTTGTCCCGTAAGGTATGATGAACACTGAAGTCTGGTAGGTAGGAGATCAGGTAATGGTAGAAGTAAACCTGTGAGGTTGATTCGTAACTTGTGTTTTGATACTTCGGTTAGTAGAACACTTGACTACGAAAGTAAAAGGTCCCAAGTTCGAGCCCCGGTCTCGTACTCCGTTTGCCCATTTTCCGATCAATGTTTCGTTATGAAAACTGGGACAAAACTTTCGTCTCAAATCACTGTGTGCTTCAGCTGCAGCCTGTGACACACATGGAGAGTGTTGTTGTTGTGGTCTTCAGTCCTGAGACTGGTTTGATGCAGCTCTCCATGCTACTCTATCCTGTGCAAGCTTCTTCATCTCCCACCTACTGCAGCCTACATCCTTCTGAATCTGCTTAGTGTATTCATCTCTTGGTCTCCCTCTACTATTTTTACCCTCCAAGCTGCCCTCCAGTACTAAACTGGTGATCCCATGATGCCGCAGAACATGTCCTACCAACCGATCCCTTCTTCTAGTCAAGTTGTGCCACATACTCCTCTTCTCCCAAAATTCTGTTCAATACTTCATCGTCCGCAGCTCGTGGTCGTGCGGTAGCGTTCTCGCTTCCCACGCCCGGGTTCGACTCCTGGCGGGATCAGGGATTTTCTCTGCCTCGTGATGACTGGGTGTTGTGTGATGTCCTTAGGTTAGTTAGGTTTAAGTAGTTCTAGGGGACCGATGACCACAGATGTTAAGTCCCATAGTGTTCAGAGCCATTTGAACCATTTGATCACCTCATCATTAGTTATGTGATCTACCCATCTAATCTTCAGCATTCTTCTGTAGCACCACATTTCGAAAGCTTCTATTCTCTTTCTGTCTTAACTATTTATCGTTCATGTTTCACTTCCATACATGGCTACACTCCATACAAATACTTTCAGAAACGACTTCATGACACTTAAATCTATACTCGTTATTAACAAATTATCTTCTTCGGTAACGCTTTCCTTGCCATTGCCAGTCTACATTTTATGTCCTAGTAGAAATTACTTATTTAGCGTTTTCTGTGTGCCTTCGTGGTTTAATTCTTAAATTCCTTGCGAGTATTTATGCTCAGGAGACGTTGTCTCACGTTTTAGTAACTGAAAAGTGCAAATTCGAGCCGTCTGCAGAGCAGTTGTCATTTCTTTTGAACAACCAGCTACACACCTCTGTATGGTGTCAGCCTCCGTTAGCGATACACCAGGACAGTAGCAAGTTACGTGTTTAACTTTTTCTGTGTTATTTTATAGTTAATTCATAAGTCAACAGTACCAGGATGGATAACATGTGCGCATGCTGTGTGCAAATGCTGGAGGAGCTGGCAGCAGCGAACAGCTGAAGATGCTTTTCGCCGTGGTCAGCCATCTCCAGGCTGCTGCCTAGGGTTGTAGCAGTAGCGCAGAGGGTTTCGTGACTCATGGGACACCTCAGATGTCGCTTGTTTCGTTTCGCCCATGGGCTCTGCTGCCGAGGCAACTTGCAGCATACACGACGCGAGGGAATCAGCTCTCATTTCTGGGTGAAAGGCGGGTTCCAACGCATTCGCGTCGCTCGAGACCGGAAACGGGCACACCTGTGGAGGCGTTTACCGGTTACCGGGAGCCCCGATGTTAGGTGCGTTATGGAGTCCCTTAGTCTAGACGGTAGTTTGAAGTCCTTTGATGAACGCTCGCCAGGCGATACGCAGAGAGCAGAATCTGTCAAAATTTTAACGCTAAATTGTCAAAGCATTTGTAATATATATATATATATATATATATATATATATATATATATATATATATATATATATTCCCGAATTTACTGCCATCCAGCAAAGTTGTCACGCTCAAATTGTTCTCTAAACCGAGAGCTGGCTGCAACCCTAAATAGTAAATTCTGTAATATTTAGCGAGGCGTGGAATGTGTGTCGAAAAGACAGGCTGGACGCCACAGGAGGAGGAGATTTCATTGATGTCGAAAAAAATATTGTGGCTATCGAGGGCTATAGACACAACTGTGAACGTATCTGAATACGCGTAACAGGCTCAGGTAAGCTCGAGTTAACAATTGGGCGTTTTTACCGGCCACCATATTCCGCAGTGACAGTTTCAGAATCTTTCGAAGAAAGCCTACATTCACTATCCCGGACATACCTAGAGCGTGCAATGTCAGTTTGTGGCCACTTCAAAATGCCGAGCAACGCTGGACGTCTGTGGTTTCTTTGCAGGTCGAACAGACAAGAGTCTTGTGAGATACTTTTGAAAATGTTTTCCGAAAACCGCCTTTAGCAGCTATTTCGACAGCCTGCATTCAATGGAAATATTTTAGACCTTGTAGCTACAAACAAACGTGACCTTACAGATACTCTCAGTGTAGAGATATGAATTAATGATCACGATGTTATCATAGCAACAGTGATTACTAAATTTAATAAATCCGTCAAGAAGGATGGGAGAGACTTTTTGCTAGAACGAGCAGATAAGCTGTTAGCTTCTCACGGTCGGGGTAGAATTTTTTGAAAGACATGTTCGCAGCTGACTGCAGAAAATAAATTATCTCACTTCACTACTGAAATTTCGGCCTTTGGGTCGTTATCAAGTTGTTTAGCAAAAGATATTACCTCAGCACATGTCAGACTTTTTTTAATCCTCCGACATGTATACGTCATCGTAAGAGCTAAGCCTTTTCAGTATATGAATACGGTAACATCAGACGAGTGCGAAGCTCTCTTCCTCGTGAAATGATGTAAATCACGTTAGACTGTTACCAGTGTTATTATCCTTAACACACATCGCTATAAAGTCAATGCTCTAAAACTGTGTTCACACGTGAAACGCCATAAATCAATTACCTAAGACACAGTCCACATGAGACTCCTGATTTGTAGTCATTTTTGTTAAGCAGCGCGTTACGTAATTTTCATCATTTTGCAATATACAGAGCTTCGAGCTCGTTTGATGTTATTTCATTCTTACAGTGAATAGGCTTAGCTCTTACACTGATATATGTAAATATCAGAGGAATTAAAAAGTTTGACATTCGTTGAAGCAAAATCTTATGCAGCACTACTTGAAAATGTTCCAAGGCCGAAACTGTAATAGCGAAGTGAAATAAATACACCCACGGCGAACAAAATGTTTTTTTTTAAAATCCCACTCACACAATGAATGGGCATCATTCAGTTCCAATATGACGGACCTAGAGGAATTCTGGGCAAAGTTTCAACTGATTATAAACCGCTCTCTTCAAAAATATGTGCCGAGCAAGTGGGTTAAGGATTGGAAAACCAACACAACATTCATAAAGTGCTGAGGAAGTAGATACTGTTATTAAGCTCTTCTTAAACAAGAACGTGCAAATGATGACAGGCAAAAGTTAGTAGAAATTGTGATTCTATGAAAAGATCGATGCCCGAAGCATACCACACCTTCCACCGTCATACCCAAACAATAGATCTTGCCGAGAACCCGAGAAAATTCGGGTCGGAGGCTTCTGTCTGCTCACTCGTTGAACAGTTTGGTGGGCCAGTAGGCGACAGTAAAAGGAAATCTGAAATTTTAAACTTCGTGTTTAAGACATGATTCACACAGGAGAATCGTAAAAACTTACCGTCATTTGACCATAGTACAGTTTCTCGTGTGGAGGATAGAGTAATAGGCTTCCCTGGCTTAGGGAAACAACTGATGAAAGAGTTGAAAACAAGTACGTTTCCAGGTCTGTATGGGTCCCAGTACGGTTTTGTAAGGAGTACTCAACGGCATTGGTTCCTTACTTAGCCTGTATTTATCACAAATCTCTCGTCCAGCGAAAAGTCCCAAGCCAGTGGAAAAAAAACGCAAAAAACTCCCATATATATGATGGGTAAAAGTGTAGACCCGCAAATGTACGAACCAATATCCTTAACATCGGCTTACTGAAGTGAAGTTCGAAGATAATGAATTTGCTTGAGATAAATTTGCTTGAGACAGAATAGCTTCTGTCCACAAACTAACACAGAGCTACAAAACATCGTTCGTGCGAAACTCAACTAGCTCGTTTCACACATGATATAATGTAAACCGCAAAGGAAAGGCAGCTGACAGATTCCATGTTCTTAGATTTCCGAAAAGCGTTTGAGACGGTGCCCTACTGCTGACTGTTAACGAAAGATATGCGAGTGGCTCGAAGCTTTCTTAAGTAGTATAACCCGTGATGATGTCCTCGAAAGCGAGTGTTCAGCAGAGACAAGGATATCGTCAGGTGTGCCCCAGAGAGATGAAACAGCAACGCTCTTATTATAGTACGGGGAGCGGAAAGTATTTTTACAAATAAGTTGTTAAGTTTTTGTTTTCAAACGGTGATATAATCACACTTATTGCCAACAACCTTTTGTCATCTATTGTTCAAATTTTCAATGCTTGGTCGATAAAAATCATTTGGATTTTGAGCAGACTATCCGGAGATGGTATTTTGAACGTCATCCACATTTTCATATTTTTCGACTTAGAAAATGTCGTAGGGATCGAAATAAATGGAAACCCGATGGATCAACATCGGCCGAACATGATGTGCGAGGCAATACCTCCCAGCCCAATTCATAAATTTTTTACAGGGTTCGTCTTAATCTGCGCAGTGTCACATTATCATGTAGCAGAATAATGAGTTTTCTTCTGACAATCACTGGGAACTTTTCAATTAAAGATTGATTTTTTCGATACACTGTTCATAGTAAACGTCTGAATCCACAGGTTTCCGCACTTCAAAATGAACGACCCCGCGATTACACCACCAAACACACAAATGAGGTTTTTTTTTGGGTGTAAAACTGTCTTATCTGTGTTCTGTGGCGAGTATGTATGAAGATGCAGAAGACACAGAAACTTTTCTTAACTATCCTGATCATGTTGATGTGACAGTAAAATTAGTCACGACCTGCAACAGAAGATTGCCACATCACAGAACTAAAATAAACCAGGCAACCATCAACACATCTAATTGAAAACATCACACGAAGGGAAGGAAACAACGCTTTCGTAAAGTGTTTAACGGGTTGGGTTGGGTTGTTTTGGGGAGAGCAGACAGCGAGGTCATCGGTCTTGTCGGGTTAGGGAAGGGCCTGGAATGAAGTCGGTCGTGCCCTTTCAGAGGAACCATCCCGGCATTTGCCTGGGGCGATTTAGGGAAATCACGGAATACCTAAATCAGGATGGCCGTACGCGGGATTGAACCGTCGTCCTCTCGAATGCGAGTCCAGTGTGCTAGCCACTGCGTCGCCTCGCTCGGTGTGTTTTACTAAAACGCAAATTTCTCGATTAATTTGTCAGACACTAGAGACTTGACTGCGTGGAGGCAATCACATGCTGACTTTACGTAATGTGTGAGTGTGTGTGTGTGTGTGTGTGTGTGTGTGTATGTGGGTGGGTGGGTGGGTGGACAGGTGGAAGGAGGGCGCGCGAGTGGGTGGGTGCACGCTTATAAAATACAGATCGTTCGGATACTTTTGAATATAGTGGCTGCATCCCAATAAGCTGTTTCGTTTTAATGCCTTGTAAAATACTGCGCTGTGATTGACTGTTTTTTAAATTTATTGCCACTATGACGCCATGTAAAGGACATGTTGCATGCGGTATCGTGATTATGACGTCATAGAAAAAGCAGTGTGGCGTGTGACGTCCTGGGTACTGACCTGTCCCACTGACGTCATAAGCTCAAGATCAATAGCTGCACGTGACGTCGCGAAAGTTCAGTTTCGCTCATTACTAGGTAGCTACACAATTCATAGCAGTAAAGGCATTGTTGGCAAGATGGTCGAGGGTTCAAATCGCTGTCTTGATATCCACATTCACATTTTTCGTTGCTAACTGAAGTCACTCAAGAAAAATGACAACACTGTTCCTTTGAAATGAGCACTATTGTTTCCCTTGTCCATGGGAGCTAGCGTAATAAATGAAATGTGTAGTAAAATATGTGTCACACTACAAGAATTTTTTGGGCAGCTGTCTGTGTAACAATAGCGGCATGTTAAATTTATGGGATTCTCTGATGATGATACAGTCAGTGAAGAGAGTCTAAAATTATAAGCGGAAATGAGAAAATTTTGAATTTGCCATTGGAAACGACGACATGAATTACATGATCCCAATCCTAGTGTTAATCGGTCAATGTCACAGCCAGCGTGGACTCTTGCCAGGGAATTCTCCTCAGTTTCGGCACGCACTGTGGTTACTGCAGCGCCTGGTGGAACAGCCCGTCCGAATGCAGCCGGCCCGGACGCTGGATACTGGTTGCATGCAGGTAGGTAGGTAGAAAACTGTACCCAGCATCGCAGTTCTTATTGGCAGACTGCTTCACAGTTACCAATCACCTTTTGTATCTTTCTTTAACAGGCAAGTCGCTGCCTAGCTAGTATGTAAGCATCCCATCTAAAACTGAGTGTTCCAGCTACTGCTGCACTGCGGAAGTAAAATACTACAACATTATGCAGGCTTGCTCCTTATTTGCTGATATCAGCAAATATGAATTTAAAAGAAAACTGTTACCAATTAAAAACGTCAGTCCCTTCCTCCCCACTCCTGCCACCCAACTAAAAATGGAGATAAATGAATTATTTGAGAATACGACTCTAGTATACGTGTGTTCTAAATGCGTAGTATAAACACTGCCGGAAAAAGTACACTCTTCTAGAGGTTTCAAGTTCACTCAAGAGTTATTGTTGCAACAGTGAACATGGAGTACACGAAATGATTACATTTACACATCAGCAGCACAGGTGATACCATGTACTGAACTAGGCTGGAACCCCCATTTTAGTGTGCACTGTAGCCTCCATAGGCGGAAATGCAGGCGCTGACTCTGGCGTCCAGTCGCTGGTACTGATGGCGGGTACTGTCCTGGGATACATTTTTCCACGCCAGATCGACCTGTTCACGTAGTTCTGTAAGAATCACTTTTCGGCCCTTCATATACCACACGTGCTCGATTGGAGACAAATCCGGAAATCGTGCTAGCCAGGTAAGTTGCTGCACGCCTTACAGAGTACGTTTAGTCTCTTGGTCAGTGTGTGGCCAGTCATTATCCTGTTGGAACAACACATCATCTTCGTGTTGCAAGAAGGGCAAAAGAATGGGTCTAATGAAATTCTGCACGTACCGAGCGCCTGTTAGAGTCCCCTTCAGAAACAACAAACATGAACGAGAGCTGTGGCTTATGGCACCCCAGACCATAAGGGATGGGTGGGGTCAATGTCTCCTGGACGACTGCACTTTACGAGACAGCACCCACCAGGTCTACTTCATAGGCACAAACAACCATCACCTGCGTGCAGATGGAATCTGTTTTTATCGCTGAAGACATCGGCGCCCCATTCCACTCTTCAAACGGCCCTTCGACGGCAACAGTTGAGCCGTGCACGTCGATGCTGTGAAATGAGTGGAAACAGGCTAGAAATACGCGTGCCCCAAGTCGCACTGCTAATAACCAGTCCACAACAGTTCTTGCTGACATGTCCGGGCTCATAAGCCCTCTTATCTGGGCTGTCGTAGCTCTATGATCTACCACAGCTGCTCTCACAATACGAGGAACTGGACGGACGTCTGTGCTGCGTGGACATTCAGAACTTCGTACCAGGATTACTCGGAAAGTAAGGAACGGTCGGTCGCGAAATGGAAACCACAGAGAAAATCCGATGAGGTTTTGCACAGGTATGTTGGACAGTGTCTCTAGTATGCCCATCGAACACGTTATATCGTTCTTTTTAGTTCTGGGAACACAGAGTGCACATAAAGATACCTAGAATAATAGTGCCTCCCGCCAAGTACGAGGGCCTGGTGAGAAATTTCGCCTGAAGCTATGCAGCCAACATTACATAACTGTCGTGCGTTTTCTTCTTCAAGACAATTCTCAGCCGCATTCTGCAGGGGTAATGAAGACGCTCCTGCATCATTTTCAGTTGGATATGTTTCATTACCCACAATACAGCCCGTAATTGTCTCCCTCTGAGTTGCGTCTCTGCTCACATGAACCGATCGCTATGAAGACAGCATTTTGGCACAGACAACGAGCTGCCAGAATTGGCAGAAACCACTGAGGCCTGCCTTCTATAACGAGGGTACTGGAAAGTTGGTACAACGCTACGACAAACGTCTAAGTCGGATTGGCGACTATGGAGATAATTAGCTGGAAGTTGTAGCAAACTGTTGCAAATAAAACAGTTTTGATTTTCACTGTGGTTTCCATTTCACGACCTATCGTTCCTCACTTTCCGAGCAGCCCTCGTATTTGGGTGCCAGAATGTCACCTGCCCACTGATACACCATCGTTGCACAATTGACACAGCGCGTCCGCCTTGTATATGCACTCACACCATTGGATTCTTTTTCGTTTTGTAAAGTGCACAATTTTACAATTTTGATCATTTAAAGATAGTTACCAGTCTTGGCATCACTTTAAAACCTTATCAAGATCTTACTGGATATTTGTGCAGCTTCTTTCAGACAACACCTCGTTATACAGGGTGCGGCGATTAAATCAGGACAAATGAAACTCTTTTTAAAAGCAAAATTTACTACAACAAAATACAAATGAAAATGAAAAACCTTTTACATATAAGTAGTGGTATCTTTCAATAGTGACATTATTCCCAGCAATGACGGCCCACAATCTTGTTCTGAAGCGATCACGCACTCTTTAAAACAGCGCGAATGCTGCTTCGATAGCGGTAAGTAGAGAAGCGACATCAGCATCCCTCGTCTTATTGGTAATAATTTCGACTACGCTCCATACATAGTAGTCGAGTGGGTTCAAATCGGGGCTATTCGGAGTCCAGAACATTTCAGCGTTATCCGACAGCCAGTTTTGGACTAAATGATTCGTATGACGTCATCGTCTGCCATCCGAGACATTGTTCTCTCTCTGACATCCAATACTGACGTCAGTTTCCTCAGCGATTGCCCCGGGTCCTCAGAAATCAGCGCCTGAGCCTTCGCAATGACTGCCGCAGTTCATGACATGCGTTTCCTCAAATGAAGTTTCCTCGCCGTGTTAGCGGAATCTTCCCAGACTTCTCCCCTGCATTATACTTTGTCACAATGTAGCAAAAAGTTCATCTCGTGTACCCCAAGAATCGAACTATTTCAATGGGCGAGCGCCCACCAAGAAGACTTTCGATAATCGCTGCTCTTAGGTTGTACTCCATGTTTATCCTTAAAATCTCGGCCATTTTGAGGTTCTGCCCATTTACTAGATGCCTATGGCTTTCAAGAACGCCAAATGTTCGTTTGTAAACGTATACCTGATTGCTACCTACCCGATAATATAGATGACGCAAAGGACGGTAGCATTTAAACAGCTAATGTCGAAAATATGTAATTAATTTTTGCCCTCAATTATTTTCAGAGTAATTAGTTTCTGCAGTTACAACATTCTTACTGAAGTAGAATACCATATTTTGAATAACATTACAGCACAATTCAATGGAAATTATTATTGTATCTAAAAATGCAAGTTAAAACGAATATCTCTCCATTGTTCAGTTAATCATGAACACAAATCTGTAAATGTAATATGTGGAAAGCCAGCGAACAACAATAGCCAAGTTTAGTTCTAATTATTGTGATATTACAAAAGAGGTTCCTCAACAGAAATTTTAGTCGGTCTGCAGAAGTTCATGAAATTGTGCAAGATCTGTTGTTGTTGTTGTAGTTGTGGTCTTCAGTCCAGAGACTGGTTTGATGCAGTTCTCGATGCTACTGTATCCTATGCAAATTTCTTCATTTCTAAGTAACTACTGCACCCTACATCCCTGTGACTCTGTTTAATGAATTCATTTCTTGGTCTTCCTCTACGATTTTTACCTTCCATGCTGCCTCCCAATACTAATTTTGTTGTCCCATGATGCCTCAGAACATGTCCTACCAACATATCCCTTCTTCTAGTCAAGTTGTGACACAAATTTCTCTTCTCCCCAAATCTATTCACTACCTCCTCATTAGCTACGTGATCTAGCCATCTAATGTTCAAGCACATTTTGAAAGCTTCTACTCTCTTGTTATCTAAACTATTCACTGTCCATGTTTCACATCCATACATCGCTACACTCCAAACAAATAAATTTAGAAACTACATCCTGACACATTTATACTCGATGTTAAGTAACGCTTTTCTTGTCATTGCCTGTCTACACTTTATATCCTCTCTACTTCGACCATCATCAGTTATTTGTTCCCCAAATAGCAAAACTAACCTCCTACTCTAAGTGTCTCATTTCCAAATCTAATTCCCTCACCATCACCTTATTTAATTAGACTACATTCCATTACCCTTGTTTTGCTTTCGTTGATGTTCATCTTATATCCTCCTTTCAAAATACTGTCCATTTCGTTCAACTGCTCTTCCAGGCCCTTTTCTCTGTCCGACAGAATTACAATTTCTTCTTCATGGATTTTAATTCGTCCTCAAATTTTTTCTTTCGTTTACTTTACTGCTTGCTTAATATACAGATTGAATAACATTGGCGATAGGCTACGACCCTGTGTCACTCCCTTCCCAACCACGGCTTCCCTTTCATACCCTTCGATTCTTATAACTGCCATCTGCTTCCTGTACAAATTTGTAAATAGCCTTCCACTCACTGTATTTGACACCTGCCGCCTTCAGAATTTGAAAGAGAGTATTCCATTGAACAGTGTCAAAAGTTTTCTCTAAGTCTAGAAACGAAGGTGTGCCTTTGCTTAATCTGTCTTCTAAAATAAGTCGTAAGACCAGTATTGCCTCACGTGTTCTAAGATTTCTGCGGAATCCGAGCTGATCTTCGTCAAAGTAGGCTTCTACCAGTTTTTCCATTCCTCTGTAAGGAATACGTGTTGGTATTTTGCAGCCGTGACTTGTGAAGCTAACACGTGCTTTCTTTGGGATCGGAATTATTATATTCTTATTGACGTCTGAGGGTATTTCGCATGCCTCATACATCTTGTTTACCAGATGGTTCAGTTTTGTCAGGGCTGGTTCTCCCGAAGCTGTCAGTAGTTTTAATGGAATGTTGTCTATTCGCGTGGCCTTATGTCGACTTAAGTCTCTCAGTGCTCTGTCAAGCTCTTCACGCAGTATCATATCTCCCATTTCATCTTCATCTACGCCCTCTTCCATGTCATAACATTGCGCTCAAGTACATCATCCTGTTATAGATCCTCTATATACTCCTTCCACCTTTCTCCTTTCCCTTCTTTGCTTAGAACTGGATTTCCATCTGAGTTCTTGATATTCATACAAGTGGTTCTCTTCTCTCCAAAGGTCTCTCTAATTTTCCAGTAGGCAGTATCTATCTTACCCCTAGTGAGATAAGCCTCTACATCCTTACATTTGTCCTCTAGCCATCCCTGCTTAGCCATTTTGCACATCCTGTCGATCTCATTTTGGAGACATTTGTATTCCTTTTTGCCTGCTTCATTTGCTGCAATATTCTCCTTTTACCAATTAAATTCAATATCACTTCTGTTGCCCAGGGATTTCTACTTGCCCTCATCTTTTTGCCAACTTGATCCTCTGCTGCCTTAATTATTTCACATCTCAAAGCTATCCATTATTCTCTCTACTGTATTTCTTTCCCCCGTTCTTGTCAATCGTTCCCTAATGCTCTCTTTGAAAGTGTCCGCCTCCCCTGAATCTTTCAGATTATCCAGGTCTCATCTTTTTAAATTCCTAACTTTCTGCAGTTTCTTTAGTTTTTAATCTACAGTTCATAACCAATAGATTGCGGTTAGAGTCCACATCTGCCCCTGGAAAGGTCTTACAAATTAAAATCTGGTCCCTAAATCTCTGTCTTACTATTACATAATCTATCCGAATCCTTCCAGTGTCTCCACGCTTCTTCCACGTATACAACCTTCTTTCGTGATTCTTGAACCAAGTGTCAGCTGTGATAACTTTACGCTCTGAGCAAAATTCTACTAGGCGGCTTCCTCGTTCATTTCTCACCCCCATTCCATATTCACCTACCACTTTATCTGCTCTTCATTTTCCTGCTATCGAATTCCAGTCCCCCATCACTATCAAATTTTTATCTCCCTTTACTATCTGAAAAATTTCTTTTATACCATCATACATTTCTTCACCCCCCCCCCCCCCCCCCTGAACCATGGACCTTGCCGTTGGTGGGGAGGCTTGCGTGCCTCAGCGATACAGATAGCCGTACCGTAGATGTAACCACAACGGAGGGGTATCTGTTGAGAGGCCAGACAAACGTGTGGTTTCTGAAGAGGGGCAGCAGCCTTTTCAGTAGTTGCAAGGGCAACAGTCTGGATGATTGACTGATCTGTCCTTGTTACAATAACCAAAACGGCTTCGCTGTGCTGGTACTGCGAACGGCTGAAAGCAAGGGGAAAGTACGGCCGTAATTTTTCCCGAGGGCATGCAGATTTACTGTATGATTAAATGATGATGGCGTCCTCTTGGGTAAAATATTCCGGAGGTAAAATGGCTCCCCATTCGGATCTCCGGGCGGGGACTACTCAAGAGGATGTCGTTATTAGGAGAAAGAAAACTGGCGTTCTATGGATCGTAGCGTGGAAAGTCAGATCGCTTAATCGGGCAGGTAGGTTAGAAAATTTAAAAAGGTAAATGGATAGGTTGAAGTTAGATATAGTGGGAATCAGTGAAGTTCGGTGGCAGGAGGAACTAGACATCTGGTCAGGTGACTACAGGGTTATAAACACAAAATCAAATACGGTTAATGCGGGAGTCGGTTTAATAATGAATAGGAAAATAGGAATGCGGGTAAGCTACTACAAACAGCATAGTGAACGCATTATTGTGGCCAAGATAGATACGAAGCCAACATCTACTACAGTAGTACAAGTTTATATGCCAACTAGCTCTGTAGATGATGAAGGAATTGAAGAAATGTACGATGAAATAAAAGAAATTATTCAGATAGTGAAAGAAGACGAAAATTTAATAGTAATGAGTGACTGGAATTCGAGTGTAGGAAAAGGGAGAGAAGGAAACATAGTAGGTGAATATGGATTGGGGCTAAGAAATGAAAGAGGAAGCCGCCTAGTAGAATTCTGCACAGAGCACAACTTAATCATAGCTAACACTTGGTTTAAGAATCATGAAAGAAGGTTGTATACGTGGAAGAACCCTGGAGATACTAAAAGGTATCAGATAGATTATATAATGGTAAGACAGAGATTTAGGAACCAGGTTTTAAATTGTAAGACATTTCCAGGGGCAGATATGGACTCTGACCACAACCTATTGGTTATGACCTGTAGATTAAAACTGAAGAAACTACAAGTAGGTGCTAATTTAAGGAGATCGGACCTGGATAAACTGAAAGAACCAGAGGTTGTACAGACTTTGAGGGAGAGCATAAGAGAACAATTGACAGGAATGGGGGAAATAAATACAGTAGAAGAAGAATGGGTAGCTTTGAGGGATGAAGTAGTGAAGCCAGCAGAGGATCAAGTAGGCAAAAAGACGAAGCTTAGTAGAAATACTTGGGTAACAGAAGAGATATTGAATTTAATTTACGAAAGGAAAAAATATAAAATTGCAGTAAATGAAGCAGGCAAAAGAGAATACAAACGTCTCAAAAATGAGATCAACAGGAAGTGCAAAATAGCTAAGCAGGGCTGGCTAGAGGACAAATGTAAGGATGTAGAGGCTTATCTCACTAGGAGTAAGTTAGATACTGCCTACAGGAAAATTAAAGAGACCTCTGGAGATAAGAGAACCCCTTGTATGAACATCAAGAGCTCAGATGGAAACCCAGTTCTAAGCAAAGAAGGGAAAGCAGACAGGTGGAAGGAGTATATAGAGGGTCTATACAAGGGCGATGCACTTGAGTGCAATATTATGGAAATGGAAGAGGATGTAGATCAAGATGAAATGGAAGATATGATATTGCGTGAAGAGTTTGGCAGAGCACTGAAAGACCTGAGTCGAAACAAGTAGACAACATTCCATTGGAACTACTGACGGCCTTGGGAGAGCCAGTCATGACAAAACTCTACCATCTGGTGAGAAAGATGTATGATACAGGCGAAATACCCTCAGACTTCAAGAAGACTATAATAATTCCAGTCCCAAAGAAAGCAGGTGTTGACAGATGTGAAAATTACCGAACTATCAGTTTAATAAGTCACGGCCACAAAATACTAACTCGAATTCCTTACAGACGAATGGAAAAACTGGTAGAAGCGGACCTCGGGGAAGATCAGTTTGGATTCCGCAGAAATGTTGGAACACGTGAGGCAATACTAACCTTGCGACTTAGCTTAGAAGAAAGATTAAGAAAATACAAGCCTACGTTTGTAGCATTTGTAGACTTAGAGAAAGCTTTTGACAATATTGACTGGAATACTCTCTTTCAAACTCTAAAGGTGGCAGGGGTAAAATAAAGGGAGAGTAAGGCTATTTACAATTTGTACAGAAACCAGATGGCACTTATGAGAGTCGAGGGACATGAAAGGGAATCAGTGTTCGGGAAGGGAGTAAGAAAGGTTTGTAGCCTCTCCCCGATGTTATTCAATCTGTATATTGAGCAAGCAGTGAAGGAAACAAAAGAAAAATTCAGGAAAGGTATTAAAATCCATGGAGAAGAAATAAAAACTTTGAGTTTTGCCGATGACATTGTAAATCTGTCAGAGACAGCAAAGGACTTGGAAGAGCAGTTGAATGGAATGGATAGTATCTTGAAAGGACGATATAAGATGAACATCAACAAAAGCAAAACGAGGATAATGGAATGTAGTCGAATTAAGTCGGGTGATGCTGAGGGAATTAGATTAGGAAATGCGACACTTAAAGTAGTAAAGGAGTTTTGCTATTTGGGGAGCAAAATAACTGATGATGGTCGAAGTAGAGAGGATATAAAATGTAGACTGGCAATGACAAGGAAAGCGTTTCTGAAGAAGAGAAATTTGTTATCATCGAGTATAGATTTAAGTGTCAGGAAGTCATTTCTGAAGGTATTTGTATGGAGTGTAGCCATGTATGGAAGTGAAACATGGACGATAAATAGTTTGGACAAGAAGAGAATAGAAGCTTTCGAAATGTGGTGCTACAGAAGAATGCTGAAGATTAGATGGGTAGATCACATAACTAATGAGGAAGTATTGAATAGGATTGGGGAGAAGAGAAGTTTGTGGCACAACTTGACCAGAAGAAGGGATCGGTTGGTAGGACTTGTTCACCAATTTGCTATTGGAGGGCAGCGTGGAGGGTAAAACTCGTAGAGGGAGACTAAGAGATGGATACACTAAGCAGATTCAGAAGGATGGAGGTTGCAGTAGGTACTGGGAGATGAAGAAGCTTGCACAGGATAGAGTAGCATGGAGAGCTGCATCAAACCAGTCTCAGGACTGAATACCGCAACAACAACAAAAACATTTCTTCAATTTCTCGTCATCTGCAGAGCTAGTTGGCATATAAACTAGTACTACTGTGGTAGGTGTGTGCTTCGTGTCTATCCTGGCTAAAGTACTGCGTTCACTATGCTGTTTGTAGTAGTTGACCCGCGCTCCTATTTTTTTGTTCATTATTAAACCTACTTCTGCATTACCCTTATTTGATTGTGTATTTATAACCTTGTATTTACCTGACCAGAAGTCTTGTTCCTCCTGCCACCGAACTTCACTAATTACCACCATATCTAGCTTTAACCTATCCATTTCCCTTTTTAATTTTTCTAACCTACCTGTTCGATTAAGAGATTTGACATTCCACACTCCGATCCGTAGAACGCTAGTCTCCTGATGAAGACGTCCTCCTGAGTAGTCCCCTCCCCATCATTTAACCGAACAGTAAAGACGCATGCCCTCGGGAAAAATTACGGCTATAATTTCCCCTTGCTTTCAGCCGTTCGCCGTACCAGCACAGCAAGGCCGTTTTGGTTAGTGTTACAAGGCCAGATCAGTCAATCATCCCGACTGCTGCCCCGGCAACTACTGAAAAGGCTTTTGTCCCTCTTCAGGAACCAGAAGTTTGTCTGATCTCTGAAGAGGTTTTCCCCTCCGTTGTGGTTGCACCTACGGTTCTTTATCACTGAGGCACGGCAGCCTCCCCACTAACGGCAAGGTTCATGGTTCATGATGGATGCGAGCGGGGGGGGGGGGAATTGGTCCAAGATCTATGTCCGCCGATAAAGGGATATGTACAGCGGACGAGTTATTCATAATTATAATTCGTATTCGTGTAAGGTGCCGAGTTTTATCTACACTCCTGGAAATGGAAAAAAGAACACTTTGACACCAGTGTGTCAGACCCACCATACTTGCTCCGGACACTGCGAGAGGGCTGTACAAGCAATGATCACACGTACGGCACAGCGGACACACCAGGAACCGCGGTGTTGGCCGTCGAATGGCGCTAGCTGCGCAGCATTTGTGCTCCGCCGCCGTCAGTGTCAGCCAGTTTGCCGTGGCATACGGTGCTCCATCGCAGTCTTTAACACTGATAGCATGCCGCGACAGCATGGACGTGAACCGTATGTGCAGTTGACGGACTTTGAGCGAGGGCGTATAGTGGGCATGCGGGAGGCCGGGTGGACGTACCGCCGAATTGCTCAACACGTGGGGCGTGAGGTCTCCACAGTACATCGATGTTGCCGCCAGTGGTCGGCGGAAGGTGCACGTGCCCGTCGACCTGGGACCGGACCGCAGCGATGCACGCCAAGACCGTAGGATCCTACACAGTGCCGTAGGGGACCGCACCGCCACTTCCCAGCAAGTTAGGGACACTGTTGCTCCTGGGGTATCGGCGAGGACCATTCGCAACCGTCTCCATGAAGCTGGGCTACGGTCCCGCACACCGTTAGGCCGTCTTCCGCTCACGCCCCAACATCGTGCAGCCCGCCTCCAGTGGTGTCGCGACAGGCGTGAATGGAGGGACGAATGGAGACGTGTCGTCTTCAGCGATGAGAGTCGCTTCTGCCTTGGTGCCAATGATGGTCGTCTGAGTGTTTGGCGCCGTGCAGGTGAGCGCCACAATCAGGACTGCATATGACCGAGGCACACAGGGCCAACACCCGGCATCATGGTGTGGGGAGCCATCTCCTACAGTGGCCGTACACCACTGGTGATCGTCGAGGGGACACTGAGTAGTGAACGGTACATCCAAACCGTCATCGAACCCATCGTTCTACCATTCCTAGACCGGCAAGGGAACTTGCTGTTCCAACAGGACAATGCACGTCCGCATGTATCCCGTGCCACCCAACGTGCTCTAGAAGGTGTAAGTCAACTACCCTGGCCAGCAAGATCTCCGGATCCGTCCCCCATTGAGCATGTTTGGGACTGGATGAAGCGTCGTCTCACGCGGTCTGCACGTCCAGCACGAACGCTGGTCCAACTGAGGCGCCAGGTGGAAATGGCATGGCAAGCCGTTCCACAGGACTACATCCAGCATCTCTACGATCGTCTCCATGGGAGAATAGCAGCCTGTATTGCTGCGAAAGGTGGATATACACTGTACTAGTGCCGACATTGTGCATGCTCTGTTGCCTGTGCCTATGTGCCTGTGGTTCTGTCAGTGTGATCATGTGATGTATCTGACCCCATGAATGTGTCAATAAAGTTTCCCCTTCCTGGGACAATGAATTCACGGTGTTATTATTTCAATTTCCAGGAGTGTACATTTCACATCTGAGACATTATTTTGTAATTCATTGACTGTTTTTAATGACTGACTGTGAATTTGCAACTAATCTTCAATAATACATTCTGAATTTTTTTTTTGTCATCAGTCTACTGACTGGTTTGATGAGGCCCGCCACGAATTCCTTTCCTGTGCTAACCTCTTCATCTCAGAGTAGCACTTGCAACTTGCAACTGAAAACTATGAATCTAGTATTGGACTGTGAACTGTGTTATTTCTAAATTACACTTACTGTACACACCGTTTTTCGTTCTGATATGACTGTTATACTTCAAG
Source organism: Schistocerca gregaria (assembly GCF_023897955.1). Classification (NCBI taxonomy): domain Eukaryota; kingdom Metazoa; phylum Arthropoda; class Insecta; order Orthoptera; family Acrididae; genus Schistocerca; species Schistocerca gregaria. The sequence continues at coordinate 798,968,709 of NC_064920.1, forward strand.
GACAATGTAATTACTCACTGTGTTAATGATTTACTTTCGACTACCACTTTTCAGTCTACTTCGACGGAAGTGCAGCTAGCGGATGCACATTAGCACACGTAAATACGATTATGCTTCAAAATGAAGCAGTTAGTACTGGATTTCCATTAAGGCAACAGAAAAAACCTAGGATAAAAGTTACTAATTTACTGAAACTTTTCTTGAAGCTATAGCAACTAAAAAACTCGCAGATAGCGTTAATTTACGATTAATGCAATTAATATCGCTCCTGTTGAAAGGAAAATCTAAATGTAACATGATATGCTAGTTACAATATGCGTCTCGTTAAGTGAATCACAGACGCCGATTTCCAGCAAAACAGGCTATGCACAATACCCATAACTTCAGAAACCGCTTAAAGAATTACGTTTATTGACGTTGATATATACTAAAATTCGCGGTGAACGTTTCTTTGAACAGTAACTGTAAATTACATTCGCCGATTTGCACACGATGTAAGTTATACACAACAGTCCTAACTTAGTGAAATATAAAAAATATACCTTTACTGGCGTTAGAATATTCTCACAAATATGCCTATTTATTCACGTAATTATACAATGGAATTAGGCAAACCGATTTTAAACAGGATACTGTTGGCAAAAGTTTCTGAAAGCCAAAGCTTAGTTTAGATTTGACGACATAGTGGCTTAATGATGGAAAGTCGTGCTTAGAAGTGACAGACCTTTATTTGCGCCACGCCGCGCGTAGTGGCCGCGCGGTTGAGGGTACCATGTCACGGATTGCGCGGCCCCTCCCGCCGGAAGCTCTAGCCCTCCCTCGGGCATGGTTGAGTGTGTAGTTCTTAGCATAGATAAGTTTAAGTCAGTTTAAGTAGCATGTAAGTCTAGGGGACCGATGACCTAAGCAGCTTCATCCCTTAGTAATTCACCCACACACATTTTTTGAGCCAGGAATGGTTTTCTACAAACGCTGCATCATGAGGAACATGGGGACAGAAGCGACTTATGAAGTAAGTCGGCAACTCATGGAATTGCGGTGAAGGGTTTATTGAACCTACATAGCGCAAGATTGAGCCTTAACGTCACGAAACCCATTCTCTTTTGCTATATCGGGTAAACAAACCCCATTGCACTTTCTAAAATTTTTGTAAATCCAGACTTTATGCATTTAACATTTGTGGGACACAATAATACATCTCCAAGCACGGTCTGTGTTGCTAGTAGCATCCCGTGACTGTTTATGAGAGCAAGTGATAGCACTGGAGAACGTTACTTCCAGTGAATGGCATCTCACATCTCCGTGAACGTCTCTGTATATGACTGGAAGGATGCAATGTAGTTAGAGGGCTCTACGCAAATACTGAAATTGCTGTTCACAGAAGGCTATGTATAGATGTGTGACTGCTATGACAATAAACGTTTAAACATGCATAATATGTGAATAAGATTGGGTTTAAATGGAACAAATGCTTGGAGTTTGTTTTTCATTTTACGTTACTGTACTTGTGCCAAATATTGAAAACAACCGTTTTGTGGTTTGGAATGTACTTCTTGAAACGAAATTAGAGGTACTTAACGTAACGTTTGGATACAAGTACGTATACAGCATAAAAAGCGTGTGAAGGTTACCAGGATGTAATCGTCCAGAATACGAGTACAATGTTTCACTCATCTCTACTCTGTTCCATTCTGCAGCTTGATGGATGACGATCTTTAGGTGTTTCTATTGTATTTCACGAATAAGGAAGTGCAGAAAATGTACATGCTACAATGAAATCATGCTCTGAACGTATAGCCTCTGCAGACATTGTGACAAGACGACTTGCACTTTTTTTTTACAACTAAGAGGTTTCCTATAGCAGTTGATCAACCTGTGTACCTATAGCAGTTGGTCAATCTGTCTATCTCAGTTGCTGTCTAGAATGTTGCATATGACGCAGTTCAACTTTGGTTGATAGTGACTGAGCCATGGTAAAAATTGCTGTAGTATGTGCGTAGTATGAAGCAGTCACCCACCATTTCTGGCAGTGGCGCGGCTGTCGCTATCGCAGCTTTGGTGTCTCCCTCTCATGGAAAAGGGGAAAAGGTTGCCTGTTCACGTGCATTTAAGGGGCATGATGAGCTGGCCAGTGCCATTCGAGTATTGGATTCCCTCACCTCTTTATCGAGGACTAGCAATGCCTGGGCTACTCACAGGGTGTAACTTTGACACAGAAGAACCCCACCATTTCCTTGCCGTGTCATCTGCACGCCGTTACTACTGCTCGCCGTCCGGTCCTCCTAGCCGCCACTGCCGCCGCAGCCGCCGCCTGCCGGTGCTCGCGGTCGACTGCTCGCCGCCGCCGCCTCCGCCGTTCGGTCGCTCCCTGCTCTCGTCGCCGCCTACCGCCGCACCGCCGCCGCCGCCATACGGTCGCTGCCTGCTGTCATCGCCGCCTACCGCCACATCGCCGCCGCCGCTCGGTCGCCACCAGTCGGTGCTCGCCGCCGCCTGGTCGCTGCCGCCACTGCCCCCGTTCGGTCGCTGCCTGCTGTCGTCGCTGCCTGCCGCCGCTCGGTCGCCGGCTGCCGGTGCTCGCCGCCGCCTGGTCGACACCGTCGCCGCCGTTCGGTCGCTGCCTGCTGTCGTCGCCGCCAGCCGCCGCACCGCCGCCGCCGCTCGGTCGGCGCCTGCCGGTGCTCGCCGCTGCCGTTCGGTCGCAGCCTGCTGTCATCGCCGCATGCTGCCACACCGCCGCCGCCGCTCGGTTGCCGCCTGCCGGTGCTCGCCGCCGTCTGGTCGCCGTCACTGCCGCAGCCGTACGGTCGCTGCCTGCTGGGTCATCGCCGCATACCGCCACACCGCCGCCGCCGCTCGGTCGCCACCTGCCGGTGCTCGCCACCGTCTGGTCACTGCCGCCGCCGCCCCCGTTCGGTCGCTGCCTGCTGTAGTCGCCGCCTACCGCCGCATCGTCGCCGCCGCCGTTCGGTCGCTGCCTGCTGTCGTCGCAGCCTGCCGCCGCTCGGTCGCCGGCTGCCAGTGCTCGCCGCCGCCTGGTCGACGCCGCCGCCGCCGTTCGGTCGCTGCCTGCTGTCGTCGCCGCCAGCTGCCGCACCGCCGCCGCCGCTCGGTCGCCGCCTGCCAGTGCTCGCCGCCGCCGTTCGGTCGCAGCCTGCTGTCATCGCCGCATGCCACTGCACCGACGCCGCCGCACGGTCGCCACCTGCAGTGTGCTCGCCGCCGCCGCCGCCGCCGCCTATCGGTCGCTGCCTGCTGTCGTCACCACCTGCCGCCGCTCGGTCGCTGGCTGCCAGTGCTCGCCGCCGCCTGGTCGACGCCGCAGCCGCCGTTCGGTCGCTGCCTGCTGTCGTCGCCGCCTGCCGCCGCACCGCCGCCGCCGCCGTTTGGTCGCTGCCTGCTGTCGTTGGCGCCTGCTGCTCGGTCGCAGCCTGCCGATGCTCGCCGCCACCTGGTCGCCGCCACCGCCGCCGCCGCTCGGTCACCGCCTGCCGGTGGTCGCCGCCACCTGGTCGCCGCCGCCGTTCGGTGCTGCCTGCCGCCGCCTGGTCGCCGCCGCTGTTGTTGTCGTTGCCGCCGGCCACCTCACCGCTGCCGTCGCTCGGTCGTCGCTTACTGGTGCTCGCTGCCACTGCCATCTGTCAGTACCGCTGCCCTTCTCGGGCGCCGCTACCATGTCCCAACCCACCACCACTATCATTTTCACCTCTCCCTCCGCTGCTCCAACCACCATCACATGGAGCTCATCCTCCACGCCCTTCCCGTCCTTCCTTCTATCCCTGTCCACCCCACCCCTGCACCACTTTCAGCTGTAACCACCATCAACTCCCCTTCCCCTATCACTGTCGCCCCATCGATAGCTAGTGACTATCCTTGCTCCTTGCACTGCCTCCGACGGGCTCCAAGCCAGCACGGATTTTGGCTAGACGTTCCACTGTCTCTGTGACACCCATGCCCACTCCCTCTGCATCATCTGCTGCTCAGTGTGGTCCTGCCCCCCGCCATCTCCCACCTACAACCCATCCCCGAACCCCCTCTCCACCCAGTCGTGACCACGAAACCTTCAAAGCTCCCGAATGTAGACCCTTCCCCCTAAATCTCCTCCAAAAAAACCCAATCCCTATGACTCATCCACCCCATGGACGTGACCCCGGCCCCTGCCCCTGCCATGCCTGCCACCCACACCTTTGTCTTCTCCAATCCTGACCCTCAATTCCTTGATGCCCGCTCCCTCACCCTCACCATCCGGAAATACTACCCCAATGCCTCCATCTCCCTTCTGATTCCTAGCAAGGACTCGGTCCTCATTAAATCCCCCAATGCTTCCTTCCACACCGATTTCCTCTACCGCATCCCTCGTATCCAATTTGGCCAACATGCAATCCTCACCCCCTACCACATCCAGTCCTCTCCCCATCAGCCTCAACCTCCCCGACGTCCGCCAACCTTCACAACTGTGATCACACAGCTTATCCCCGTGATCATGGAGTTTGAGGTGTTGGCGGAACTCAACTCCTGCCCTGACATTGAAATCCGCTCAGCCCGTCTCATCTTCAATGATGCTGGGCCGAATTTTCTCATGCGGATATTCATCAAATCCTCCTCCTCCATTGACTGCCTCTTCACCAAGGGAGCCCTCATCTAAAATCGCCGTCATAAGGTGGACCCCTCCCGTTCCCCAGTCCAATCCTACCGCTGCCAATGCTGTCTCACATACAATGACCACGTTACCTCTACCTGCAAGAACCCCCCTAATTGTCCCTACTGCAAAGCTTCACACTTCCTCAAGAATTGCCCCAACCTCACCCCTCCCCCCTCCAGCAACACTTGCGACGAACCACATCCTACCTACTCTACCTACTCCTCGAGGTGTAAAGCGAAACCTCCTCCAGTCACCCCTGAGCTCACCGTCCCTGTCCATCCTGTTGAAGACCCCATCCACCCCAACTCGCTCCGCCCTCCACCTATTGCAGAGGACATCATCCGTTTCATCACCATAGTGCTCCAAAACATCCACCCCTTCCAGCACTCACACACCCTTTCCCAAATCGCCCTCGCTGCCTATTCCATCTTACCACCTATGCCACATTCTCCCACAACCAGGCCCACTTCACCTTCACCCCCCCTCACCAACCTCGTCTAACTCTCCCCTTCCATGGTACAACAACGCTTCTGTATCCTATACCACAACATTCACTCGCTGGACACCCACAAACTTCTCTTCCTCCACACCCTCCGTCAACACCGCATAGATGCCTTCGTCCTAAATGAAACCTTCCTTCAACCTCGTGTCTCCATCTCCATGGCTCCTTACACCCTTCACTGCACCAATAACCCATACCCTCTGGCATGTGGCGGAGTTGCTATAGGCCACCACAAGCACCTGTCCAGCCCCAACCTCTCCTTAACAATCCTGCTGAGCATCTCACCCTCAGCCTCTTCTTCCCCACCCTTACCATCACCTGTGCCATCATTTATGTCCGCCCTCGCACCCTGATCCCGTACAATTTCTGGCCCACATTGACCGCACCTTTTCCACCTACGTGATTGCCGCCGACCTCAATATCCACAGCCGTGATCCTGCCGACCTCCAGCGGTGGCATCAGTTTCTCACCACCCTCCTGGGAGACCTTGTTCCGCTGCCTCAGCACAACCAACCCAAATGCAACACCACTCCCGATGTGGTCCTTGCCTTACCCAACCTCCCTGGGCGCATCATCGCAGATGTCCTTGACCTTATTGGCAGTGACCATGCTCCTGTTCTCCTCACTATCTCTAATGGTCGCCATCCCTGCAACGCTCCTCGCCCTGACGTCCCTCCTAAACTTGTCCGTGATTACTTCCATGCCAAGTGGGATGCCTACCGGGACTCCATACACACCCAGGTTGCTGGCCACGACCTTACCCTCCAATCTCCTGATGACCTCTCTCGCACTGCTGCCTTCCTGCACCAGACCTTGTCTGACCCATATCCCCACCAAAGCCATCCACCCTCACCGCCCTGCCCTGCCTCCACAGGCTGTCCTCTTCCTTCGAGAGTACCGCCTCCTCTACCGCTCTTTTCTCCGCACTCGTGACCGGGATACACTTACCCGCCACCGGCAATTACAGTGACACATCTGCAACCTGCTTACAGTGAAGGAACGCCGTGCCTGTCGCCAGACATGTACACAACTCAACACCACGCTCCCCATAAACTCTTCCAAGTATTGGTCTGCTTTCCACCGCCTTACTGGGGACCACCCCGCCCCCAGTACCCTCTCCTCATTAATGACTGTCCCTTTCCTGACAACCTCAGTAAGGCCAACCACTTTGCCTCTCACCTCTCTGATGTTTTTTCCATTCTAGATGATCCCCACTTTGATTATTCCCTCTTCCCTGACGTCATGGACTGTACAAATACCTCTTTTCCTCCCCTTGCTCCTAGCTTCCAGTACTTGGGCCACACACCACCATCTGAACTTAACACTCCCATCACTACACAGGACATCAGCCTCAGACTCTGCGCTAAACGCAACACTGCTCCCGGCCATGACTGCATTACCTACCGTCACATCAAACACTGCCCTCCCTCCTTCCTTTCAATCCTTGCCACCCTCTACAATATCATCCTTGCCACTGACTTCTATCCCGACCTGTGGAAAACCTCCCATATCCTGATGTTCTCCAAACCCGTCAAGCCTCCATCTGATGCCTCTTCCTATCGTCCCATCTGTCTCACATCGGTGTTCAGCAAGCTCTTGGAATCCATCCTTTCCCGGCGCATCCATCACCACCTCCGCGAAAACCACCTCCTCCCCAACACTCAATGTGCCTTTCGACCTTCCTTCTCTGCTGATGACCAACTCCTCCGCCTCACATATCTCCTCTCCCTCCAGCTTAACTCCCGTCACTCCACCATTTTTGTCTCCCTTGACCTCAAAAAGGCCTACGACCATGTCTGGCATCCCGGTCTCCTGTTTAAACTACAAACCTACGCCCTTCCTATCAATTACATCCGTCTGATGGCCTGCTTCCTCTCCCACCGCCCCTCCTTGGTTCCATCCATAATGACAATTCCCACACCTTCTGCCGGCCACAGTGGTCTAGCGGTTCTAGGCGCTCAGTCTGGAACCACGCTACTGATACAGTTGTGGGTTCGAATCCTGCCTCAGGCATGAATGTGTGTGATGTCCTTAGGTTAGTTAGGTTTAACTAGTTATAAGTTCTAGGGGACTAATGACCTCAGAAGTTGAGACCCATAGTGCTCAGAGCCATTTGAACCATTTTTCCCACACCGTCTACCCCTCTACAGGCGTGCCCAAGGGCTCTGTCCTCTCCCCTCTCCTCTACCTCCTGTATACAGCAGATATGCCCCAACCCACCCCCCTCCAGTACCCCTCTCGCAATATGCTGATGACACCGCATTCCTCGCCATCATCGTAGGTCGTACCACTCGCTCCTTCCGGCTCCTGGATTTCTTCCTTACTGTCTGCGCCCATCCCATCCGCCTCACCCCCACCCTCACCTACCTTGGCCTCACCATTGACCGTCACCTCACCTGGATCCCTCATCTGCGCTCCATCCAATCCAAAGCCCACCTCCGCCTCCGACTCCTCAAACTCCTCTCTGGCCGGACATGGTGGTTGCACCCCTCTACCATCCTCCATATCTACAAATCCTTAATCCATCCCATCCTCTGCTATGCCAGTCCTGCATGGATATCTGCCCCCGCCCAATTCTGTAAGTCCCTCCAGATCCTTGAGCATCATGCACTCTGCCTCGCCTTCCATATACGCCTCCCGTCCTCCACGCAGATCCTCTATGATCTCATTCCTTCCCCCATCCGCTCCTATTCCTCGAACATATCCGCATCCTCTACACCTCCCGCCGCCTTGAACCCCCTCACCCCCTGGTTGCTCCTCTCCTCTCCCATCCCCACCCACTTCCATGTCTTCACTGTTGTATCCCCCCTACACTCTATCTCTACACCCTACATCTCCTTTCCCAAGGTGGCTTTCATCAACTCCCCCTCCCGGATGATGCCCTTTCTGCCTCCATTTATCCCTCCTATCAACTCTGATCCTCACTCTCCCTCCTTTCCTCTGTCTTTTTCCTGGGCTCCCTCTCCCCCCTTCCATCCTCTTTTTTCCCCACCTCCCCTCCCTCTGCCCCCTTCTCTCCCCTGAGTCCTTTTGCATTTCCCTCCTCTGCCTCTTCTTATTCCCTCTCGTGTTTGCCCTGCCCCTCTCCCCCCTTATGAGTCCTCTCCCTCCTTGGTTCCTCCCTTTCGTTTTCTCCTCTCCTCACTCCTTGTTTTTCCCCCTCCTCCAGGTCCCCCTCCCCCCCCCCCCCCATCTGCCTATGGCTCGGGAGTGTCATATTTGTGCCATCATTTTCGTGCAGTGTTTTACAGTGTGTGTTTTTTCCAGTGAGTGTTCCGTGGTGTGTCTTTAGGGAAGTCTAGCGAACAACCATCATACTGTCTCTGGGTGTGATTTTTTTATCTCTTGCGAACAGAAACCAGACTGTCGGCTGGCTGGTTCAAATGGCTCTGAGCGCTATGGGACTTAACATCTATGGTCATCAGTCCCCTAGAACTTAGAACTACTTAAACCTAACTAACCTAAGGACATCACACAACACCCAGCCACCACGAGGCAGTGAAAATCCCTGACCACACTGGGAATCGAACCCAGGAACCGGGCGTGGGAAGTGAGAACGACCACGAGATGCGGGCTACCAGACTGTCGCCATGTTTTATTAATTGTGTGTCTACTATGTTACTTGTCTGATTCCTGTATATTTTATCGACATTTCCAACCCCTTTTGCTTTCTGTTTTAACTTTCCGCATTTTTTACGCCGTTTTACACTTTAAGTCATCATTTTATCGCCTGTTTTCCCTTGTTTCTTCTTCCTCTTCTTAAAAAATGTCTGTAGGCTGTAGAGCAGCGTACTAAGCTGCTGCCAGGGAATTGAAAATCAATAAATAAAAAAAACTCTCCAGTGGTCAGTCTGGGTGAGTCTCTTGTTGCCAGCTTGCTAGTTTGCCTCTCGTCCGCATTTGTGAGGCAGTTAGTGTCTGTCTGTCGTCCGGAGTGCTAGTATGTCAGTCCTTTGGATCAATCTTTAAAGCCGAATTAATGAGAGTCCTTTCTCTCCGCCAGTTAGAGGACTCAGCGAGTGGTCGCCCGGTTGGGGCTTAGTTCCTGCATCTGAATCTGCGCGTTAGGCCGCCAGTCTGCTCGAGTTTGCGTAGGCAATGGTCATTGGCGGTTGGATCGATCGGTTGGTCGGTCGTGCACTGAGACACGAGATGACTTGTCGGCCTTGAGCGACGGGGCATGTGAGATCGCTGCGTCAGTCCAGTGGGCCGCGGCGTATAGCAAGGGGAGTGGCTTCGTGGTCGACACTATAGCAACAGGAGTCAACCCGTGACATCAGTCTGGCCGGTGTGAGCTGCGACGCAGTGGTGTCAATGGTTCTCCGAGTGCTTCTAGGCCCCTTCAGTTAAGAGTCTTGTGGAGCTTGGCTCGGTCCTTTCCTGGTGCAGGGATGTCTTTTGCCAGTGGGCGTGTTTCTTCTGCATGGTTGGATCCGGGCCAGTATTTCCGCCGTCGTGTGTCTGGAAGTGAGTGGGAGACGCACCAGCAGGACAGTCCCGACGGGCCGGCCGCGGTGGCCTTGCGGTTCTGGCGCTGCAGTCCGGAACCGCAGGGCTGCTACGGTCGCAGGTTCGAATCCTGCCTCGGGCATGGGAGTGTGTGATGTCCTTAGGTTAGTTAGGTTTAAGTAGTTCTAAGTTCTAGGGGACTTATGACCTAAGATGTTGAGTCCCATAGTGCTCAGAGCCATTTGAACCATTTTAGTCGCGACGGAGCAGCAGTCGCGGACGGAGCAGCGGGCAGTCGGTCGGTTGGTGCCGACCAAGAAAGACGGGAGATCGGCGCGCCTTCCTGCGTCCGTTGAAGCAGCTGGCAGCGGACGGTTCGTGAGAGCGATTTGGGGGTGCTGCGCCGAGAAATTGCAGTTTATTAGAAGTTAAGTGATTGGTGATATGTTGTGTGATTTACTCTTGTTAAATTTTACTTGTTTTCTTGGTCTGTCTCTCGTCCCCAGCTAGCTCGCCTGTCTCTCGTCCGGATTTAGTTTTTTGTACCATTTCCATCCCTCCTACGGAGTGCATAGTTTGTGTGCTTGTGTAAACTGATAAAACTTTTACTTTAAGGTAATCTGGTGTGTTGCAGATGGGCACCAGTGTAGTCTTTCACAGGTTGTTGTGAGCGGTCGTGACTACGGTCGTGTCAAAAGGGAGCGGCAAGGTTCTCAGCCCAATAGCTCATACACACAAAAATTTGTTTCTTTATGCCTCTGAATACATTGTAGCTTGATATTTAGAGGGTGCTTTCTGCTTACAATTTTAAATCTGTTTCTTAAAAAAACTTTTAGGAATAAAATTCCCATTTGTTAAAGGCAATTTCATTTTGATTTCATCAGTTACTCCCTGGCAACTACTTCCACGCTCACATAGTGTGACTAAATGTGTTAATGTTCTTGATGAATCGCTAGTAAATAAAGTAAATTCTTAAGAAAACATTTTGAAAGTAAAGTCACGGTTCAGTGACTACGTTTATGGCGATGTACTTGATTAAAACAAAGTTTTCAAAAGAAATTCGTATCATACAAACACATAATGTCACAAGGAAATGTATTTTTTTAAAAGCAGTATATTCGCCAAAAAAACGCTGTAAATAAAATACCTGATAAGGAACAAGAATTAAAAGAAATGAAGCATCGCATATTGATAGAAATAGTGTGGCATGGCGATAAACAAGTGCTGTTTGCAATAAGGGATATTTTTCTCTCCTTTTCGCAAGGATTCATGTCCAGCAATATGTTCATAATTGATAATTAGAAGTAACAGCTCGATTCCTACGTTCGCAAAAGTTCTTTGCCCTGCTTAAATATTCGAGTTATCTGCGAAAGTGTTTCTGACAATATTCAGTCCACAAATTCCTGGTTTGTGCGAAGTGAGCGCCAGTTCTAAACTTGTAGCTGTCTGGAGAACGTTCCAGAGTAATCATATTTCGCGTCGCCGAAACTTGTCTCGTTCCGAAAATTTAATAAGGCGCTGTTATGACATTGTGACATAGCTCCTTATAGCGAGAAATGTCGACCGTTAGAGCCTGCTGAGAAACAAATCTCCGAGTATTTGAAACGTGTCTCCGAATTCAAAACTGCCGAGCAGACGGTTAACTTTTATCATATGCCTGCAATTTCCCTGAAAACATTGATACAAAAAGTATTGCTGTATTCGATTGTTATCTATTTAACTAATGAAGAGTGCCCCTAAAAACGCAAATTTTATAGTGTCCCTCTATTTAGTTTGAGCATTTAGACACATGGTTACAGATCTATCAGAGTTCAATGCACAGTGCTTATGGGAATATTTTTGACAAGCTTTGTGAACGTAGCGCATTGACTTTTCCGTAATCATTGAAATGTTGTCACTCACGACTGTAATATTTTCAACAGCGCAGCAACCACAAGATCATTTTTTAGAACCGCAATCTGACACGTATGCAAAAGTTTTTTTCCTGTCTGTGTATTGTAAGATTCTTTTACGTGCGCCCTTTCACTATCACTCGCATTAAATGCCATACATTTTCATTCATAAGAACACGTGACTGTTCAAGCATTTCTTCACTGCTACAAACAACAAACGAATAAAGGAAAATCGAGCAAAGTACCAACAGTTAAAGAGAACGAAAATGCAGCACAGCAAGTATTTTGAGAATCCTAGTTTTCGCGCGGCACTGACAATGTAAAGATAACGTAATTGGCGGCGTCTGGCTTTAAAAATCCATAAGCAGGGGTTTACAGTAAATTTTACAAATGAATAACGTGAGATTTAGTTTTATTTGGATTTATCATCGTGAAATGAAAAATACATCTAATTCTGAATTTGTTTCACTTTACGAAATGCTTCTAGGCGAGTTCGTGGGGTACGAAACATGAAAATGAAGCATCGATAAAATCGTGCAAAATAATGAGCTTCACCACAAAGTAATATACGGAATACAAAATACTTCTTTTATGTTATGAATTGACCAAACGCAAAGAGATTTGTCTTTTTAAACCGAAGTCTTACACCAGAAGGAGCAGGATATATTCATTCTATAGATGGCACTTAGTACCTCAATTCTAAGTAATTCAGTTAAACAGCAATGTACAACCACTGACGTGTAGAGAATGTCGATGAACACATAGTTAAAAATTTTCACTTTAAACAAGTATTTCGAATTTATTCTAGCTATCGAATCAACTGATAATTGTTTTTAACATCTGAAACCAAGCATCTTTCAGAGGTTATTTCGAAACAACAACGTGAAACTGTCTCTACGTTATTCGTCCCTAATGTTCTTCTTCCTCTTCTTCTTCTCCTTCTTCTTTCTGCAAGTCGTGAGCATTTGTCTGTTACGCCCTCACGGTTGAAATTATTTGTCTTTTCACTTTTTACTCTGTCTTCCTAAAGACCTTTTGCCCAACGGGTAATAATCCATCATTAATTTTGATACTCAGTCGTCTTCCAGTCTTGTGACATGACCCTTCCAGTTCTTCCTGTATTCCTTAATCTGTTGATTTAAGATTCTCACTTCCAGTTCTTCTCAGACATCTCAAATCCTCGTTCTGTCGAATAGTGTGTACCTGAATACTCTTCTTAGGAATCGCGTCTCCAGTGTTTGTAGTCATTGTTCATTTGTATTTGTTACAGTCAGCGACTCGCTTCCGCATGTCATTATTGGTATACCTAGATCGTTTTGTAGACCTTAAGTAGAGTTTCCTTTCTTACTTTAGTCTGAGAGCTCTACAGATCGTTGCGTTAATATAAAAAAATCTTTCTAATATTTTCTACTTCCTTTTGTATGTCCGTTTTTGTCGCGAATGACATAGTATCTCCTAATAAGATGAACGGTTTTACTCTTCCTACATGATACAGTCACATTAACGTGACCTCCGCTATTGGTTCAAATGGCTATGAGCACTATGACACCTAACTTCTGAGGTCATCAGTCCCCTAGAACTTAGAACTACTTAAACCTAACTAACCTAAGGACATCACACACATCCATGCCTGAGGCAGAATTCGAACCTGCAACCGTAGCAGTCACGCGGTTCCGGACTGAAGCGCCTACAATCCCACCACCACCTGCGTTCGGTGCCAACGCGCAATAACCACTCACAGATGGCAAGAGGCAGCACTACCGGGAGAGGGTGTATTAATTGTGTTGAGGTGACGCAGAATACAGTGAATTCGTAGTGCGGATTCGGAGTGATTATCTGACGTCCAACAAGGCATCATGATTGGCTTTCGGGGGAAGGTTCGACTGACTACGAGCACTATGGGACTTAACTTCTGAGGTCATCAGTCCCCTAGAACGTAGAACTACTTAAACCTGACTAACCTGAGGACATGACACACATCCATGCCCTAGGCAGGATCCGAACCTGCGACCGCAGTGGTCGCGTGGTGCCAGACTGTATCGCCTAGTACCGCTCGGCCACTTCGGCCGGCTCAGGCCAAGGCTGGAAGCATTTCCGTAACGGATTATTCTGTACATTGATCAAGTCCCGCCGTGGTTAAAGTATACCGTGGATGCTAAAATAGCGCTATCTAAACCCGGAGACGATGCAGATGTGGTGCACCACGGCCGACAGATAACAGGAGTGAAGGACGGCTGCGGGGCTGTGTATGAGCGAACAGACGTGCAACTCTTAGGCAACTGACAGCCTAGATGAACCAAGGGGCTCCTCGACTACCTTTCAGTGTGTGGGTTTCCGCAGCAGGCATCTGATTCATACATCTAAGTTGTCTAGTGATCATTCTCAACCATCACTGGTACTTGCACCCCAGTACCGCAACAGGTAGCCTTTTCAGATGAATCACGTTTTATTTTCCATTGGACAAATAGACTGTAGCGTGTGTACAGTGAAACGTCTGAATGCGAGCACTCTTCATGCGTTATGGTCGGGGGAACGTTTCATGGCATTCCCTCGGTTATCTCGTCATACTGAAAACAAAATGGATCAACACAAGTATGCATCTATCCTTGGCTACCATGTCCACCCCTACATGCAGTTCGATTTTCCTCTGCACTATGGCATCAACCAGCAGGACAATGCAGTGTATCACACAGCTCGCAGTGTACGTGCGTGGTTCGAAGAGCACCAAAATGAGTTTACGATAATCCCTCGGCTACCATATTCCCTGGACTTAAACCCTCTCGACAGTCTGTGGGAGCTCCACGATTTGTTCTACGCGCCTTGGATCCTCTTCAGAGAAACCTGGCGGATCTGGCCACAGCACTGGAGTGGGCATGCCTCTCTGTTTCCCTACAAAACTCGCAGCGGTCCGAGCCACAAAATGTGGTGATTGAGGGATTGTCAGATGGTGACGTTAATGTCACTGGACTGTGAGTTTCCTTATCATTCATTATTATTTTACTGGGGACTGGCCCCCGGCTCCCGTAAGACTGAACTTTTGTTTTCTTTGAAGGTACTAATAGGCTGTATAACTGTGATGTTTAGGATACAATAGGAGAAGCTCTTTCGAGCGTGTCTTTGCAGTCACCAATCACGACTTTGTCATTAGCAGAGTGCAATGTCATAATGTAACTCCATTCGTTGAAGTTTTAAGTATCAAAACTTTACTTACTTCTCTACTGTGCTTTCATGTCGTCAGTATAAATACACTACTGGCCATTAAAATTGCTACACCAAAACGAAATGCAGATGATACACTGGTATTCATTGGACAAATATATTATACTAGAACTGACATGTGATTGCATTTTCACGCAATTTGGGTCCATAAATCCTGAGAAATCAATACCCAGAACAACCACCTCTGGCCGTAATAACGGCCTTGATGGGCATTGAGTCAAACAGAGCTTGGATGGCGTGTACAGGTACAGCTGCCCATGCAGCTTCAACACGATACCACAGTTCATCTAGAGTAATGACTGGCGTATTGTGACGAGCCAGTTGCTTGGCCACCATTGACCAAGAGGTTTTCAATTGGTGAGAGATCTGGAGAATGTGCTGACCAGAGCAGCATTCGAACATTTTCTGTATCCAGAAAGGCCTTACAGGATCTGCAACATGCGGTCGTGCATTGTCCTGCTGAAATGTAGGGTTTCGCAGAGATCGAATGAAGAATAGAGCCACGGGTCGTAACACATCTGAAATGTCACGTCAACTGTTCAAAGTGCCGTCAGTGCGAAGAAGAGGTGACCGAGACGTGTAACCAATGCCACCCCATACCATCACACCGGCTGACACGCCAGTATGGCGATGACAAATACACGCTTCCAATGTGCGTTCACTGCGATGTCGCCAAACACGGATGCGAACATCAGGATGCTGTAAACGGAACCTGGATTCATCCGAAAAAATGACGTTTTGCCAATCGTGCACCCAGGTTCCTCGTTGAGTTCACCATCGCAATCCTGTCTGTGATGCAGCGGCAAGGGTAACCGCAGCCATGGTCTCCGAGCTGATAGTCCATGCTGCTGCAAACGTCGTCGAACTGTTCGTGCAGATGGTTGTTGTCTTCCAAACGTCCCCATCTGTTGACTCAGGGATCGAGACTTGGCTATTCGATCCGTTACAGCCAGGCGGATAAGATGCCTGTCATCTCGACTGCTAGTGATACGAGGCCGTTGGCATCCTGCTCGGCGTTCCGTATTACCCTCCTGAACCCACCGATTCCATATTCTGCTAACAGTCATTGGATGTCGACCAACGCGAGCAGCAATGTCGCGATACGATAAACCGCAATCGCAATAGGCTACAATCCGACCTTTATCAAAGTCGGAAACGTGATGGTACGCATTCGGACATGTCCGAAAGAACAGATACCATCTTAGTATATATCTATTTAAGGCTCACCGGTCACTTGACCATCTTCTTCTTCTGTGCGAATACACAAACAGTGCCCGAACTCTTACGGGAATCGGCAACGCGCCGCGAGTAATGAATATAATGGGCGGGGCAGTACGAATGTAGTGCGAGACAATACGTTGAGAATGTGGATCCCGCGGGAGGCGTGCCAGAGATAAATCCCTGCAGTTCATCGGTGGCTCAGATGTATAGAGAGTCTGCCATGTAAGCAGGAGATCCCGAGTTCGAGTCCCTGTCGATGCACACATTTTCATCTGTCCCCGTTGACGTATGTCAACGCATGTAAGCAGCTAAGGGTGTTCATTTCATTGTACTGCTTTGAAAAGATAATCATTTGCATATCACAGCATCGTCTTCCTGTCGGTGAAATTTTGCGTCTGTAGCACGTCATCTTCATGGTGTAGCAATTTTAATCACCAGTAGTGTATTAAAATAACCCCTACGTCCACTGCTTCCGATGTGACAGTGAAGTGGAAACGTGAAGGACACGTAAAGCACAAAAGTGTACAGGAGGACCTCGTCTGTTGACTGACAGAGACCGCACGACAGTTCAAGAGGGTCGTAATGTGTAATAGGCAGACATCTATCCAGACCATCACACAGGAATTCCAAACTGCATCATGGTCCACTGCAAGTACTATGACAGTTAGGCGGAAGGTGGGAAAACGGATTTCATGGTCGAGCGGTTGCTCATAAGCCACACATCACGCCAGTAAATGCCAAACGACGCTTCGCTTGGTGTAAGGAGCGTAAACATTGGACGACTGAACAGTGAAAAAACGTTGTGTGGAGTGACGAATCACGATACACAGTGTGTCGATCTGATGGCAGGCTTTGGGTATAGCGAATGCCCGGTTAACGCCATCTGCCAGCGTGTGTAATGCAAACAGTAAAATTCGGAGTCGGTGGTGTTATGGTGTGGTCGTGTTTTTCATGGAGGGGCCTTGTTGTTTTGCGTGGTACTATCACAGCACAGGCCTACATTGATGTTTAAAGCACATTCTTGCTTCCCACTGTTGAAGAGCAATTCGGGGATGGCGATTGCATCTTTCAGCGCGATCGAGCACCTGTTTATAATGCACGGCCTGTGGAGGAGTGGTTGCGTTACAATAACATCGCTGTAATGGACTGGCCTGCACAGAGTCTTCACCTGAATCCTATAGAACCCCTTTGGAATGTTTTGGAACGCCGACTTCGTGTCAGGTCTCACCGACCGACATCGATACCTCTCCTCAGTGGAGCACTCCGTGAAGAATGGGCTGTCATTCCCCAAGAAACCTTCCAACACCTGATTGAACGTATGCCTGCGAGAGTCAAAGCCGTCATGAAGGCTGAGGGTTGGCCAACACCATACTGAATTCCAGCATTACCGATGGAGGGCGCCACGAACTTAAGGGTATTTGTTCTGTTACGGTTGATGGTGCAGCGAGAAAGTGAACACTAGTAATCAGTGCCGTTTTAACAAGGACGAAAGAAGATTGGTGTTTATGTTGCCATCAACGAGGTCTTAGTGATGGCATTTAAGCTCGGAATGGACGACGATGGGAAAGAAATGGACAGTATCCTTTTACAAGCAACCAACGTTGATACTGCATTAGAAAATTTAGGGAAACTACTAATTTTGGGTGACGGAAAGTATGTGAACCCTTCTGCGCCCGATTGTGTGTCCTGTGTCTTAACCATTACGTCACCTCCTTTAGTCAGCCGTAGGCTCGTTGAACAAGATTTTCGCAGGTAGAGATTCTAGTGATCAAAGGAAAAAGTAAATTTGCGTTTTGGACTGGAGTATCTGCCTTGTTCCTCTCAGCTTCAAGTACAGCATTATTTAAAGAAATACAGACTGTAGTCATTTTTTGTGTAACTTTATTTATGACAAGAAGGCTTCAAGGACTCACACATCACCAACTGGCTTGATACACTCCTATGTTCATCAGGATAACGGTTTTGTCGACTTTATTTTGAATTCTACAGCTGCTCTATGCAATGTAACAACTCTCTTGTGCTTCGTGAGTTGTATATTTACGATTAATTGACAGGGATCTCCACTTACCTTTGTCTTGTAATTTGTGGTTCCTTTTTCCGCTGTATACCCGCAGCACAACACTTTTAAGTTCACTGATGCACTGACGGTGCGCATCATTTGTCATGTAGTAGATTAATGCGTTTATTTATATTGAAATTTACGTCTGAAGACAAGGTGAGCTGAAGATGTTAAAAAACCATACTCGTCTTGGCATAAATACAGGTATACGAAAAAGTGTGTGTGGTTGCTGCATTTCTTCGAGTAACTCAACCCATATCCACGGAGATAAACACCATTAACACGCATAAATTAATTTTCAGGTGCACTGTTTTCGTACTAGCACGTTAAAAAACGCGGATGCTATAAATGTGCTAATGAGAGGGCTGTTATCTTCAACTTCATTCTGTTTGTGTTATACTGAACTTTTAAACGAGCGCTTTTGGTACTCTCTGATTCGGAGTCTCGATGATTAGCGTTTTCTTTTTAACGTTTCACTGCTGAAATTCGAGTCGTTGAGCTTAGACGCTCGAGTCTCTGTGCGAAATATAATCCAGGGTCATAATTAAATTGGAGACCAGTTCTTGTGTTTTAAATGCCTTTGTATATTTCAAAGTACATGCGAAACGAAGAGGTCATTAAAACTGCAGAAAGGCTTTCTTCAGATGGAAAGCAAACCTGGAAATGGCCAAGCAAATATTTCACACGAGTGTCTGAAAGCCTTTTCGAGTTTCCAGTCGCCGACGGGTAGCAGTGAAGGGCACTGAAAATGTGAGCTGCCTAGCCAGACACCGTTATAGTTCCCGACCTATTGTGAGAAGAGTAGATGCAGGGAATTGTGTATGCATTAACCAAGA
This sequence comes from Schistocerca gregaria, assembly GCF_023897955.1. Taxonomy (NCBI): domain Eukaryota; kingdom Metazoa; phylum Arthropoda; class Insecta; order Orthoptera; family Acrididae; genus Schistocerca; species Schistocerca gregaria. Next base: position 798,987,529 of record NC_064920.1, read on the forward strand.
AGTTACAGCAAATAGAGTTTGCGAACTTCTAGGGTTAAATGCATTTCCCCTCCACCGCGTCTCCACCCATCAACCCTGCAAAGAGTCATTTGCGTGCTCCCTTGGCTCTAAGAGAGGCGTTATCCGTCTGCACTAAGTGTCTGGCTTTCATTATAATTTATTTCGAATTTGTTTTTGGGTCACGAAATACGAAGTAGTTCTCTGGCCGTCAATGCTGTAATTCTTAGTGATATCGTACTAATTTGTTTTTCAAATATGTTGTCACTCCAAAATGAGTAATGAATCTGCCTTTTACTTACGTAGATTTTAAAATATTTTTAATGATGTAAAATTGTGTATCAGTCGTTTGCTTTTCCCTTTTATCTGACATCTCACTAACTTGTCGTTTGATGAAAGCAAATCTGTGACTCATGATATGTATGAATTACACATTAGAAAATACGCTATAAATGACTTAGCAGACAGTATATCTTTATTTCTCCCTCACCACAGAAGTGTCGATAATGTAGATTATTATGGGCAGTGTGAAAAAAATCTCCACTACCCATCGTTATCTAGTTTTAACTGATTGTCTAGAGCTTGACATGTTAGGGAATTGTGAAACTAACGCGAACTCCGCAGTGGTTCCTACAGATACGATAATGAATGCTGCTCGCAGGCAATTCAGAGGCATGCACTCGTTAAGACATTCTTTAATTTGAGGATCTGTAGAGTGATCCACACACACATACAGAACGCTTACGTAACATACATACACACAATTTCAATATTTGTCTGGAACAATGGAGAACAGTGTCCTAGAAGCACTTAAACGTAATTCAGTGCCCCAGTTTCGACTAAAGGTATCTGGAGGTTTCCTTGTTTGTCAGGTAACTCCCTCCCGTGCATTTCCTGATGGGCACCCATTTGCTTCACTAGCAGCTCTCCTGGTAATTGGCAGGTGTTAAGAAGCATCGCAGAGTGGACAAAAAAAAGTTGACAGCATTTTAGTTCTTGTTGACAGTTAAATACCAGATATCCAAACAGGAATGTTCACTATTAGTCTGAAGAGATGGTAATGACTGGATGTATGGTGTAGGTGGATAGTATTCCAACTACAGTAGTGTAACTAGAGTCTAGATGCTCTTGACAGATTAAGCTTCCATGTGTCAGTATTGTGTCTTCATGTCATGTTTCTCTGGAGCTCTCACAGAGACAGAACAACTGGTAAATAGTGATCTTAAAAGTATCAACACTGATTTTCTGCGAATGGTCTCACCCTCAATTCCAAAATAACACACCATATTGATTTCTTTACGTCTAGAGGTGGTACATCAATTAGTGTAACACATGGTGAGGAAATAATAGAGCGGAAACTCAAAATTTTTAGATGTCTACATTGATGAGAATTTAAACTGGAACTATTAAAACAACTTAGTTCACCTACATTTGCACTTAGAATCACTGCTGATCTTATGGAGAGCCGAACTATTGTGTTGACATATTTTGCATATTTTCATTCAATAATGTCATATGGAATAATGTCTTGGGGTGACTCATAGTTAAAAAAAAGTCTTCATTGCTCAAAAACGTGCTGTAAGAATAATGTATGGCGCTCCTACCCGATCATCTTATAGACATCTGTTTAATGAATTAGGGATTTTGACTAATGCATCACAGTATCCTTATCCCCTCAGAATGTTTGCACTAAGTAATCCACTGCAGTTCAAAAGGAACAGAGATGTACGTATTAGGTTAGTACATAAGTTCGTAGCGGTTTTCCATGAATTTAATACACAACTGATACACATATCAGAGACTTAAGTCATCAATAATTCTTCTTCATTATTTACAACATTCTGTCAACGCTGGGGTAAATTTTCGATTCTATGACTGTAGAGAGCACGCAGTTTCGAGGTGAAGAACTCATTCTGCCATTCTCGGAGAGCGTTTTCATCCGGAAAATAAGTTCCTTGTAGGTTGTTCGATAGAGAGCGGAAAAAAAGAAAATCTGAGGGCACAAGATCAGATCAGTAAGGAGGATACGGGATGACTTCCCAACCCATCTCCTGTATAATATTTTTTGTCAGTATAGCAGAGAGTCGGTGGGCGTTAGCGCGAAGTAGTGTCACCTCCCGCAGTCTTCCTGGTCGTTGTTCTTGGACTGAGCCTGCAAGATATCACAGTTGTTGACAATATATGTCAGCAGTGAAGGTTACACCTCGGGGAAGCAGTTCGTAGCACACCACACCGTCACCGTTCCACCAGATACGTAACATTATACTTTGTGGGTGTACGCAGATCTTTTTACGGGAAGTTGCTGCTTTGTTTGGGCTCAACCATTCCTTTCTTTTCCTTATGTTAGCATAAAGACGCAATTTCTCGTAATCAGTAGCGATACATGATAGGAAACGTTGGTGTTCTTCACGAGCCAATTGCTGTCGAGCAAGAAGAGATGCATGTATCGCCACCCGCTGATCCTTGTGATTTTCGTTTAGAGCATGCGGTATACATACATACGAATTTTCAACCTTCCTTATTGCAAGAAAATCTCGCATGATTGTGGAACAATCGTAGTTAATCACATCTGTCATTTCTCTAATACACTGACGTGGACCATTGTGGATTAATGCGTTTAAATGATCTTAATCAAAGCCCAAGGGTCTACCTCAACATGGAGAGTCACTAATGTCAAAAAGATCCTTCTTGAAGCGAAAAAACCATTTTCTTGCCAAGCTCTACCCAATTACATTATCTCCATACACAGTTCAAATGTTTCTGGCTGCTTCCTCTGCTGTCATCCGTGTATTGTACTCAGACAGAAGAATATGTCGGAAATATTCTGATTCCTGCACTTTATTTTCTAGCGGCCATAGCTCTACCCACTTCAAATGACCGAATGGCAATATGTAAACTCAAGTAGCAACAGTGAACTACAAATAAAAAATCTCAATCGATAAATAAATCCGTAGAAACCGGTGTATCAACATGCAAAACAAAAACTCTCCGAACCTATGCTCCAGCCTAATAATTACAACACCAGAAGAGAAAATGACATTAATTACCCCCATTAAATTTTTCTTTAGCTCAGAAAGGGGGCCGGCCAGTGTGGCCGTGCGGTTAAAGGCGTTTCAGTCTGGAACCGCGTGACCGCTACCGTCGCAAGTTCGAATCCTGCCTCGGGCATGGATGTGTGTGATGTCCTTAGGTTAGTAAGGTTTAAGTAGTTCTAAGTTCTAGGGGACTTATGACCACAGAAGTTGAGTCCCATACTGCTCAGAGCCATTTGAACCATTCAGAAAGGGGTGCACAGTGCTGCAGTCAAAATTTCTGACTACTTACCCAGTGAAATTAAATCTCATACGGCAAAGTAAAATCTGAAAAAAAAACTATAAAAGTTTCTCCTTGACAACTCCTCCAGTTCTGAACAAGATTTTCTATTATTATAGCTTAAGAAGGTGGTGGGTAGATATTGCTAACTCATATCTGTATATTAAAGAAATATAAAAAAACGAGTAGCATGTAGCTACATTTTAATTAGTCCTCTTGAAGTACAATTAATCGTTTACCATCATTACGCTTTATCTTGCAAATGATGCATGGAACATGAAAATAACTAACTAACATAACTACATTGCTGAATTCAGTTGTCTGTTCTAAAATTTCTGACAATACAAATGTAAGACTGCTGTATTTAAGAGCGACTGGCGTAACTAAAAATACACTAATTGGTAATACGTAACCATGTGTTTTTCCAGTATTATTCCCCAAAATTACAATATCTCGTCCCTGCCACGGGGCTGACAAGGTGCCCCACTGCGGACTGTTAACGAAGGTAATGAGCATACGAAATGGGTTCCCAGATATGAGTGGCTCGAAGGCTTCTAAGTAATGGAACTCAGTATGTTCTCCTCGACGAGGAGAGTTCATCAGAGACAAGGGCATCGTCTGGAGTATCTCAGGGAAGTGTGATAGGACCGCCATTGTTTTCTATATACATAAATAATCTGGCAGACAGTAAGGGCAGTAATATGCGTCTGTTCGCTGATGGTGCTGCGATGTACGGGAAGGTGTCGAAGTTGAGTGATTCTAGGAGAATACAAGATGACTTAAGCATAATTTCTAGTTGGTGTGATGAATGACAGACAGCTCTAAGTGTAGAAAAACATACGTTAGTGGGGATATGTGGGAAAAACAAATACGTAACGTTCGAACACAGCATTAGTGGTATCCGGCTTCACACAGTTAGGTCATTTACATATCTGGGCGTAACGTTGCAGAGAAATTTGAAGTGGAACGAACATGTGAGGATTGTGGTAGGGAAAGCGAACGGTCCGCTTCGGCTTTTTTTTTCGGTCATCAGTCTACTGACTGGTTTGATGCGGCCCGCCACAAATTCCTTTCCTGTGCTAACCTCTTCATCTCAGAGTAGCACTTGCAACCTACGTCCTCAATTATTTGCTTGACGTATTCCAATCTCTGTCTTCCTCTACAGTTTTTGCCCTCTACAGCTCCCTCTAGTACCACGGAAGTCATTCCCTCATGTCTTAGCAGATGTCCTATCATCCTGTCCCTTCTCCTTATCAGTGTTTTCCACATATTCCTTTCCTCTCCGATTCTGCGTAGAACCTCCTCATTCCTTACCTTATCAGTCCAACTAATTTTCAACATTCGTCTATATCACTACATCTCAAATGCTTCGATTCTCTTCTGTTCCGGTTTTCCCACAGTCCATGTTTCACTACCATACAATGCTGTACTCCAGACGTACATTCTCAGAAATTTCTTCCTCAAATTAAGGCCGGTATTTGATATTAGTAGACTTATCTTGGCCAGAAATGCCTTATTTACCATAGCGAGTCTGCTTTTGATGTCCTCCTTGCTCCGTCCGTCATTGGTTATTTTACTGCCTAGGTAGCAGAATTCCTTAACTTCACTGACTTCGTGACCATCAATCCTGATGTTAAGTTTCTCGCTGTTCTCATTTCTACTACTTCTCATTACCTTCGTCTTTCTCCGATTTACTCTCAAACCATACTGTGTACTCATTAGACTGTTCATTCCGTTCAGCAGATCATTTAATTCTTCTTCACTTTCACTCAGGATAGCAATGTCATCAGCGAATCGTATCATTGATATGCTTTCACCTTGTACTTTAATTCCACTCCTGAACCTTTCTTTTATTTCCATCATTGCTTCCTCGATGTACAGATTGAAGAGTAGGGGCGAAAGGCTACAGCCTTGTCTTACTCCCTTCTCAATACGAGCACTTCGTTCTTAATCGTCCACTCTTATTATTCCCTCCTGGTTGTTGTACATATTGTATATGACCCGTCTCTCCCTATAGCTTACCCCTACTTTTTTCAGAATCTTGAACAGGTTGCACCATTTTATATTGTCGAACGCTTTTTCCAGGTCGACAAGTCCTATGAACGTGTCTTGATTTTTCTTTAGCCTTGCTTCCATTATCAGCCGTAACGTCAGAATTGCCTCTCACGTGCCTTTACTTTTCCTATAGCCAAACTGATCGTCACCTAGCGCATTCTCAATTTTCTTTTCCATTCTTCTGCATATTATTCTTGTAAGCAGCTTCGATGCATGAGCTGTCAAGCTGATTGTGCGGTAATTCTCGCACTTGTCAGCTCTTGCCGTCTTCGGAATTGTGTGGATGATGCTTTTCCGAAAGTCAGATGGTATGTCGCCAGACTCATATATTCTACACACCAACGTGAATAGTCGTTTTGTTGCCACTTCGGCTTATTGGGAGAATTTGGGGATATGTTGTCGATCCGTAAAGGAGACCACATATAGGACGTTAGTGCAATCTGCTCTTGAGTACTGCTCAAGTGTTTGAGATCTGTAACAGGTCAGGTTAAATGAAGACATCGAAGCAATGCAGAAACGAGCTGCTAGATTTGTTACCGGTAGGTTCGAACAAGTGGTACGGAGATGCTTCGGGAACTCAGATGAGAATCCCTGGAGAAAAAAATGTGTGTGAAATCTTATGGGACTTAACTGCTAAGGTCATCAGTCCCTAAGCTTACACACTACTTAAACTAAACTATCCTGAGGACAAACACACACACCGATGCCCAAGGGAGGACTTGAACCTCCGCCGGGACCAGCCTAATCCTTTGAGAGATGGTGACGTTCTTTTCGAGGAACACTAGTAAGAAAATCTGGAGAACCTGCATTTGAAGTTGACTGCATAACGATGCTACTGCCGCCAACACAAATTTACCGTAAGGACCACGAAGATAAGATACAGGAAATTAGGGATCAAACGGAGGGCTAAAAATGGTTCAAATGGCTCCAAACACTACGAGACTTAACATCTGAGGTCATCAGTCCAGCAGGCGTAGAACTACTTAAACCTAAATAACCAAGGACATCACACACATCCATGCCAATTGTCCGTCCACAACGGCCGGTCCACGGAGGGTTATAGTTAGTCATTTTTTCCCCTCTCTGTTTTCGGGTGGATAAGGAAAAGAAATACGAAGCAGTCGTACAGGGTACCCTCCGTCACGCACCGTACGGTGCCTTGCGAAGTATGTGTGCAGATGTAGATGGCTGGAAAAGCGAGAGCTTTTCATCATTATTGCAAGCCGAGAAAGCCAGCATTAAAAAAAATTGATCTTGAAATTTGATGTGTTATTTTTTATGTTGTTGTTGTTGTTGTCTTCAGTCCTGAGACTGGTTTGATGCAGCTCTCCATGCTACTCTATCATGTACAAGCTCCTTCCTCTCCCAGTACTTACTGCAACCTACATCCTTCTAAATGTGCTTAGTGTATTCATCTTTTGGTCTGCCTCTACGATTTTTACTCTCCACGCTGCCCTCTAATGCTAAATTTGTGATCCCTTGATGCTTCAGAACATATCCTACCAACCGGTCCCTTCTTCTTGTCAAGTTCTGCCACAAACTCCTCTTCTCCCCTACTCTATTCAATACGTCCTTATTAGTTACATGAGCTACCCATCTAATCTTCAGCATTCTTCTGTAGCACAACAATTCGAAAGCTTCCTTTCTCCTCTTGTCTGAACTATTTATCGTCCATGTTTCACTTCCATACATGGCTACACTCCATACAAATACTTTAAGAAACGACTTCCTGACGGTTAAATCTATACTCGATGTTAACAAATTTCTCTTCTTCAGAAACGCGTTCCTTGCCATTGCCAGTCTACATTTTATATCCTCTCTACTTCGACCATCATCAGTTATTTTGCTCCTCAAACAGCAAAACTCCTTTACTACTTTGACTACATTCCATGATCCTGGTTTTTCTTTTTTTTTGTTGATGTTCGTCTTATATCCTCCTTTCAAGACACTGTCCATTCCGTTCAACTGCTCTTCCAAGTCCTTTGCTGTCTCTGACAGAATTACAATGTCATCGGCGAACCTCAAACTTTTTACTTCTTCTCCATGGATTTTAATACCGACTCCGAATTCGTCTTTTGTTTCCTTTACTGCTTGCTCAATATACAGATTGAATAACATCGGGGAGAGACTAGAACTCTATCTCACTCCCTTCCCAACCACTGCTTCCCTTTCATGCCCCTCTACTCTTATAAGTGCCATCTGGTTTCTGTACAAATTGTAAATAGCCTTTCGCTCCCTGTATTTTACCCCTGCCACCTTCTGAATGTGAAAGAGAATATTCCAGTCAAGTTATTTGTTATAGTGACAAGTTTTCAGTAAGCGTTGCAATATGAGTCAACGAATGCTTTATTTATGAAACGATTTAAACTTACATTGTAATGTAAATTCCAAGAATTACGATCAAAACTTCTTTAAAAAAATTGAATGTGCAAGGTACAGTCGCTTAGTGATACAATTCACTGTGGCAAGTGGCGCCTCACAGGGCGTAGCCGACGTCAGAGGCTGGGGTGGATGCGAAGCTGGCCGAGGTGGAGGCGGCCGCGGTGGTGGGGGCGGCGCTGGTGAGCCCCAGGTAGCCGTCCAGCCAGGCGGCGATGCGCGGCAGGTTGTCGGTGCTCCACTCCGCCTCCTCGCGGATGGTCCGCAGAGCGTCTTCCAGCAGCATCTCCGCCGGCCCGAACTGACCCACGCGCGACACGTACAGCTGCGACACCTGCGCAAGCACACCTCTCGTCACCTACCGCCTCTTCCTCAATCCATTCCGGCAAAGTAACTGCCTGTTCCTTGAAACTCTTACGTAAATAGCAATAGACTACGAGGGAAGTGAAGAACCAAGTTGTAAAACTTGTTAAATTTCATGGTTGTTCTAGAATAACGTCTTGGTTTGTTTCAGTAGACACGTCCTTCTATTATTAATACATGTCTAAAAGGAGTCAATTAATTCCGACATAATATGACCACTATTTCAGCATTGCGATTGCCTAGGCATCAATTTTTGTCAATTAATGCTCCTAACTCTACATCCTCAACCACAATATTCCAAGAGGTTTCTTGGGTGTCCTCACACATGTACTTCAAGCTAGGCTGTTATACATTCTGATGTCATACTGTAACAACAACGACTCTGTACTATTGTACATATAAGTTATTCGTTTCATCTGATTTTACAATAAACTGGAGTAATTGATGTTCTGATTTCATTTCCTTTTGTTCCATGGCATTATGTTAAGAAAGTTTCAATATGAATATTAATGTTTATGTCAAATGTCAAGTAATATTGTGATAGAATTGAAATGCAACAAATGTTGAAACTGTTGTAAGACGTTTAAAATTGTATCTGTGCGTCTGGTCCATACGTAGGCAATGTGTTAGGATATGTAGAATGTAAAACCTCGGGTGAATACCCGGTCTGTCAGTGAGCGATAAAAGGTGGATGGCAGGCGAACGCGGAAAATGCGCGCGGGCACTGCACGGCACAACGAGCACAGAAGAAGTTGGAGTTTGGCACTGGTTTGAGCAACACCTTCTGGAGCGAGGAGGCTCTCCTGGAAGACATAGTTCCACTGAGCCTCGGGTATGCCGTTCCAACGCCCACACAGCATGGCAAAATTCCATAGGCACTAAATGGTAAAGTATTGCGACGCTAAGAAGAATCAAAGTGCCGATACGTCAAGAGCCGTAGCTGTGGTTGTATGTGTGCTCTGTGCCTCGCCATCTTGTCGCCCGTCAACCGCCGCATCGATACCAGCAGGTTGAAACTTTTAGTACTGTATTCGTACGGATCAGAGAGTGAACTGTGTTTGTTTGGTGCAATAATAACCTAAATTTTACCAGAACTTTTCCATCATTTAATTATCCTCACAACTAACCTAGACAGGGTCCTTTCCAAGCGTTGTGCAATCCGAGTGTCCCGAAATGAAAATTAAAAATTGTGTTAATAATAGCTATTTGCAGAACTAGAGATATTACAATGGTGTTTAAAGAAATGTTTTGTTAATGAACCAGTAAATGAATAACGACGGTCTAACGAAGTCGAAAGACAATTTAGTATTGGTATGGTAATGAAGTTGATTATTTCGAAACAGATTTAAAGGCATTTAAAGGAAATCTTGAATGAATAATAAATTCAGTAATCTTTTTTTTTCAATATAGCGATCATAACAGTTTCAGGATACCCCCTTAATTCATTTGAATTCTGAAGTGTTATAAATTGGTTTGACCAGCAAAAGGTAAAGTCAATAGAAAAGTCAAAATTTATCAGTGGTATATCTTTATCAAAATTTACATTTTGTGTGTGTGGCATGAAAGTACAATTTCTAGGGTAACCTATGCCCGATTTCAATGAGGTTGATAGACAGTATAAAGTTTTGTAGTAAACATTACAGTTTAGTGTTATGTATTCATGATTTTCCATATCAGTACAGAACGTGAAAATATCAGTTCAATAGATTTTTTTGGTTATAAAATTCTACTATATTATGCAGTGTTACAACTTGTTGTGTTGCATGAATATATACCAACTTGTACAGGGAAGGAACTCAATTGATGCCTAATTAGTCTGGCGACCGTATTATTGTCACATTGGTAGTATCTTCTAGTTTGCTTTTGATCCATCCTGACGTGTAATTGCATTTGAACTTACTTGACGGATCATTGTTATTACAGAGTGGATGTAAGTCTGATTTGCCACCATTCAGGTACACGCGGTGGATATCTAGGCGAAAATCCTTTTTCATAAGGTGAATCCCGCTCACTTACCATAGCACAGGCTTTAACGAGTACTGTGTCAGGCGTTACAACACTTGTACACTTTTTAATGTAAATCAGAGCAAAAGGAAAGAGAGAGAAAGAAAACTGTAATATTAGCTTCTATGTTACTTCAGATTGTTGCCACTCATCTAGGCTTACTTAAATGGTTGTACTGTATGTGGTCCATTATTAGTTCGATTGTTGTAATACGACGTCCGCTGGCCATACTCTTGAGACATTTCATTTTGTGATGGTTGTGTAACTGATCGACTGTATTCAGTCAAAAAATACGCCACAAAGAAAGTGAATTGCAACAGAGCAACGACAGGCAGGCAAGAGTGCTATGCACTGTGAAGTGAAACACGGAAAACAGGCGACATCCTGGAACAGAGCACAGAGTCCGCTGCTCGAGCACAGGTCGGGGCAGCCTGCCCTGAGTCGTGAGAGCAGCCACCGCCTGAGCGGAGAGCCGCCCACTCGCTGGAGGTCATAGCCGCCACTATGGTATCGTCAGATGCCCTGGCAAGCTACAGACAGAGACGTCGCTAACAGTAGCATTCGAGTGACGCTACGCTCGCCCCAATCGTTGCGCTGTCAGCAGTACCTAACATCTATTGTTTTGCATGAGAGGCAACTGGACGCCTCCATCGAGTTGTTCCTGATGTACTGTGGCCAACGGCCCGAATAAAGAACGTAATTAAACAAGTCTACTGTCATCCTGATGCCTCATTTCACTCTCCATGGGTGAATATCTATGGGTCATTTAGCACTGGCGTCATATCATTGACGTCGCCTTCTTAGAGTAACATCTGAACTTGCAGTCTACAGTATGGTGAGTCCGGAAAATGTTGGTCATGGAGAAATAATTTGATGGTCGTCCATTTCGTAGAGTAGACTTTACTGCGAGCGGAGAACCAGTGGTTTGATCTAGTTTTAGAGGTAATAGAAGTTGGTTAATGCCTATTAGATGTGCACAGTGTAACCCTGAGGGTCACTCAGAGCCATGTACAGAATCAGGTCCAGTAAAATGATACACATGTAATCATTAGGGGAGTAGGCTAGTAAATGCCATGAGGCCAAATTAGATGTAAGAATTAATGTATTTTGTTTTCCTGTCTTGTGAATGTTAGTTCTCAAAATGAGTGTTGTCAAGGAGAAAAGTTTCGACCGAACCTGAGACGCAAGGTGTCTCAGAGCCGGAAGCAGTATGCATATTATCATAAAAAGTAGTGACAATTAACAGTGGATAATGCAGAACTGCATTGGTTAGTAGAATCGCAATCGTCACAACGTGGTGTAGATTTGTCAGTCGCAAGTTTAACTGCTCCTTTGTTAGTAAGGAAACCGAGGACGTGCAGGCCTTTGTGGGAGAACGTGAAAATCTGGCTGAGATGAAAGATTGGTCTCATAAGGGATTGTTGAGTGTTGCAAAATTTATACTAACATAGGAAGCTCAAACCTACGTATGGTATACAGAAGTTCTCCCACAAAGGCCTCCACATCCTACACCACGTTATGACGATTGCGATTCTACCAACCAATGCAGTTCTGTATTATCCACTGTTAATTGTCACTACTTTTTATGATAATATGCATACTGCTTCCGGCTCTGAGTGGGGCAGAAATATATTGGTGGAGGACTAGGCAGACGGACGTAAACCAATGTGTGCGGAATTGAATACAGTGCGCACAGAGAGCAGATTTGTGTCGAATAAGAGTACCATCGCTGATATCACCTGAAACATTAGCACCATTCAAATCTCTGGCGATTGATGTTTTAGGTCCATTCAGTAAAGCACCTGTAGGGAATAAGTACGAACTCGTAGTCATGGATCATTTTCAGGATACGTAGAAATGGTAACGATGCCAAACCAGCAGGCAGCAACAGTGGCAACAGAAATTGTAAATAACTGGAACCTGAAGTTTGGAGTGGCTGAAACAATAGTAACAGACCAGGGAACGAACTTCATGTCAGATCTATTCAAGCAATTGCGTAAGTTACTGAATGTGAAAAAGTTAAGCACGAGTCCTCTCCATCCATAAACCAACGGAAGAACTTAAAGAGTACATAGGACAATCGACAAGATACCTAGATACTACTTTGACTTACATCACACCAACTGAAATATCCTATTTTTAGCATGTCGCCTCTGCCTGCAACTCAAAACAGCATACGAATATAGGATTATAGCCTTCAGTAGCAGTAAATGGTCGCAAAATGCCATCACCGTTCGACATATTGGAAACGTGGAAACGAACAAAGGAAAGACTGGGAAGTATGTTAAGGAATCTGCCAAACTGAATAGGGAAATTTGGAATAGAGTACAGAAGGCAAATACACAACTGCTGGAGAAACAGGTAGAAGCAGTGGGCCGTACAGTAAGAATGCCACAGTATAACGTTGGCAGTGGGCCATGCTGTCAACTTAGTATACACCGAAGGGAAAGACAAGGAAGTTTTTTGCAAAGTATCAGGGGCCATACCTCGTGGTAGAGACTACATCGCCAGTAAATGTCAAAATTCAACTGCTGACGACAAGGACAGTTGTGCTGTTGAAATCTTTTCAAGGGAGTCCGGAAGTTACTCCAGGGATACGAGACGCAGACCAGAATGGGAGAGTGAGGAGAAAGATATCGGAAGATAAAGAAGAGGTTGTGAATGAAACAGGAACGAGGAACCCTTATGGATTAAGGCCTAGCAGAGAGTAATTTAATATTTTTTTATGGTTAGGTATAGATTTAGTGTAAATAGTGTTAAGCAACTACGCAGCAGCCATGAATTTAAAGAGGAGGAAAGTGATAGATATCCCTGCCCCTAGGTAAACTGCACAGAAGGCGAGATGATGAAGTTCATAGTGGGACTACTGTTCTTCGTCGGGGGGGGGGGGGGGGGGAGGGAAGCATTACGGAACCAGCACCTCGAAGGGAAAGTGCTGGTCGCAAAGCAGAAGGACGTAGTGACCATCAGTCATCGCTGGGTGATACATGTGGTATTCAACGCATGGGAGATGCGAAACGAGGTGAAGAAATTAGTAGAAGTATTCGATAATTTCAGTCAGGGAACGAAAATGCACGGGATACTCAAAGGAAGTGACCGGGTATGTGAGAGAGTACACTGAGCGTACGAGAAATAAGGATCGAGACGACCCAAGTACGTGAAGGAAGAGAGGTTGGATCGACGCTGGAGATCGGCTTATGAAAACAATATTTGGCACTGCTGATGAGAAAACTCTCGAAGCTTGAACAATACCGTAGAAGATGTTACGCAGTCAGCAAAAGGGAACAAAGCAGTGGTTGACTGGCACACTACGAAGATTGAAAGTGGCATTGAATAAGACATGACTACTACGACAACCGACTGGAGAAATAATGCAGTACGCCAGAACTGCAGAAGAACCAGCTACTCAGAATATCACGGAACTAAAATCACAGCAGAAGTCGTACATAGGGAAGCAGTAATGACAAAATGGTTGCAATCCGTGGAAGATAGTGTTTGGAGACCACGAGGGAAAGTAGCAGAAGTACAGGAGGCGAGGCAGCAGGCTGTAAGAGGTCAGCTAGGGGTAAACTTGTCGCCATAGCAGAGGGTCTAATGAAAGTACAGAAGAAACTATCGCCTGAGTTGTAGTTGGTTTTAAAACCCGAGCACAAGAACTTACCTTTTCATTTTAAGGTAGCCACAGTATAGGTAAGTATCGGGTGAAAGTTTACATTTCCGTTTGTATAGCAGTATCAGGGAAACAAGCACGTTACGAGTGCTACATAACATGTGTACCCTGTCAATTGGAGGATACTGAAGATATTTGTAAGAGTAAAAACGCAGCACATTAATTGCAAACGACAAGGGAAGATATGTAGAAATGTTATCAAGGGTAAACCACTGTCTGTCTGAAAATGGTAATAAGAGATGGGCAAGATTCCTGCATAGTGAAATTGCTAATAGGACAAAAGGGGGGGGGGGCAGAGTGCAATGAAGACTCGATCAAACCGAATTATTCTTCTAGCAGGTCGAGGCGCATCGGTTGTACTCCATCTATGACAATATCGTCGTAGTGGCTAGTTGTTTCGAGCAGGGGAAGCTTATGTCAGCAAAGTGGCTAGAATTAAACTGGGGTGGTTTGTTATTAAATGGAATAGCTAGCGAATGGGGCCTACTTTCCAATTGCCCGCAGCGATTTCAGGGATAATTCACCTGAATATTTCGGAGCCTCATTTGTAATGGCCAGAGGAGAACATGGAAGTGCCACCTGCCGCAGATCTGACAGCTTAAATTAAAATCTAAGGCCGGGATTAATGCAATATATAAACAGGCCTGTGAAGCAGCAGGAGAGAAGGGTCTCCCTGGAAACCTTAGTGCAGCATGTAAATTTATATCGGGAACATCAGTATCGGAAAGAGACAACATTGACTATAGTCATAACAACCACCGCAGATGCACCTGGTCTGCTGCGTGTAGTCCTTGTTTTGGTACGGAGAAGATGAAGCACAAGACGGAGTTCAGATCCAGCTGTCGTTCAGATACCAGCGGATTGGATGCCCCAACCATAAGGGCATCCGAAGGAAGATGAACGCGTTCATTTTAGCTTGTAAGTTTGGAATAAAGAGTTAGAAGTTATTGTGGATGATACATGTAAGTAAATAAGTTCCATAGTGCTTGAGTTAAATGTGTAAGAGCGTAAGATTAATAGATAGGGGTAAGGAAACCTACTGTTAGAACAACATGGCTAGAAGGAGCAGTCGTCAGGAACTCTACCGTAAAGGATAACCTAGTTTGGTCGACCTAAGGGAACAGGTATTGATAGAAAGGAGGGAAATATAATGTGTTTACCATATTCGGTCAAAAAGTATACCAGAGCGGAAGTGAGTTGCAAAAGACGCAGCAGCAGGTAGGCAAGGCTGTTACGGCTTGCGAAGCAATCTTTGTCAAATTTTTCACGATGCTCTGACATGTATTTCAATGTAATGTATAGTTGTTTGTAAAGTTACTCTTTGACTTCATTTCTATGATTAACGCCAGCGCCGCCTACTGACTTGTTTAAGTCTTAGATAGCTTAATCACCACAGTCAGATTGACACTTGTTTCTTTCGAACACCAATGGCACTGTCAACTAAGATCCGTGTGATTTTCATTCTATGTGCTCACTTTCACGAGTTTCTATTAAAGTTGGATTTAAATGTATGATACTAACTGAAATCCTGTATATGGGATACTGAACTGCATATTATGTTATTATGTACATATTTTACATCGTTAATTTCCTTGTGCATTTTATTCCACATCGTCAGTCTTATGAAATTCTGAAAGGCGTAACGCTTAATACAGAATTGTGCGATCAAGACGTTTCTATACTTCAAAGTTGTGCCGAACCCTGGACCGACTGCAAACGAATATTTCAGCGGTACTGTAGGTCTGTTTCAGCGAGGCATTTGAAAAGCTGAGTTCCATATCTTATCCTTGCAACTGAAACTGTCAGTTTCCTTCACAGTGCACTGAAGTGGTTCAACAGCTGTCTAAGAAACAGACACTATTGAACTGCTTGTGCAATGGTGAACAGCTTGTGGAGCGGAAAAATCGTCATTCGAAACTAGACTTCATGTGCCCCTCAGGGTTCAGCCCTTGGTGTTTACTTTTGTCCTTGTTCTTCAATAGGACGACACCACCCAGTATGAGTGCCACACATAACAATATTGCTTCTACGATCTTTAGGAAGTATCTCGACTTCAACATGGGAATTTACAATGGGACTTAAACGGAATCATGTGTGACTCAAATATCACCAAACGTAGGTCAGTGAGTATTCCCGTGAAGCACTTCCTCCCATAAACCTTCATTGTGTCCAGTTATCTTATCAAAAAATAGCAAACCACCTTAGAATAATCCTGGATGAAAATACAAATTACGCGTAATTTATTACGACAGCAAACAGGATATCTTTCTCTTCTCTAATCGTAATTCAAAATTTTCTGACCATATAAACAATTTCTATTATTTATCCTGCCGAACTGTTACTAAAGTAATATAGTTCCTCCTTGTTTCCTCTATTGGTACATTATTTTTCTTCCAAAGCAAAAGAGTCTTCACCTCGTCTGGTCCACAGTTCCTAGTTTTGACAGTAAGTTTGTCGCTTATCTCATGTCTGCTGCTCCTTAAAATTCCATCTTACTTTATTGTATCCTCAGTCCATATTCTATATTTATTAGACCGTTCACCTCACTAAGCTGTTCGTATTGTACTTCGTAAATTTCACAGACGGTAGCAGTGTCATCACCGAATCTTTTCAGTGATATCGTTTCACGTTCAATTTTAATTTCACATCTGGATCTTTGTGTTTTTTTCCTTCATTGCTTCTTCGATAGACTAGCTGAACAGTACAGGAGAAAGGCTACATCCCCGCCTTACGCCATGCTCTCCTCGTCTTCCATTCTTATTGTTGTCTCTTGTATCTTGTACTTATTATACTAATCCTCGTCATTACCTACACAATATTTCTTTTTGTAAACTCCAAACAAATTACACCACTTTTGGTTGTTGATCTTTTTTCTATGTTGACAAATCCATCAAAGTCTGGCTTCATTATCATGAGCAACGCCAGAGATGCCTATCTGGTGCCTTTACCTCTCTGAAAGGCAAACTGGTCCTTATTTAACAGTTCCCAATTCTCTTTTTCATTTTTCTTTATGCTCTCATCGTCAGCAGTTTAGATGCCTCAGCTGTAAAGCTGGTCATGCTACAGTTCTCGCACTGAATCGTATTCTTGCAGAAGTCTGGATGGTATGCCTGCAGACTGTGCACAGTGACATGAATAATAATTTACTTGCGACTTCTCTCAGTGATTTTAGAAATGTTATCTATTCAATCTTCCTTGTTTGATTTCATCTATTCCAAAGTTCTGTCAGTCTCTGACTCTAATAGTGGATTTTGTGTGTTCCCCAAATATAAGCCTATTGGTCTTGGTATAGAGCCTAAAATAAAAAACAACAAAATTCGTCAAACCGTGTCATGGCGCCTCGAACCATGCTGCCACTACACGCGGCTCGCTTCATGTGAGATTTGGATATTTCACACTGTACATGTTCATACTGTCTTTATTCTAAATTTGACATATAAGTTTAGTTTCAAATATCTTTGATTGTGGTTCTGTAGGGCAGCTTAAAGCTTCGATGTGTTAGTGTAATACTCTCCCCAGAGCCTGCCATTTGTCCAGACCGGAAGTCCAAGCTCTCAACAAATTCATTCGTATCATGACTCTTACTCCACCACTGTCAGACCATACACGTAATACGAATATATTTTTACGTTTCTCGGTTTTATTAAACTTCGTCAACAGTGTCCTCATTGTTAGGTGTCAATGCGCTATTTCCTAATCAGACTTTGCCACTCATACGGGAATCGGCGGTGGGGCATTGTTATTTGGAGAACAATAACTGAAGATTTCACATGTTTTACAATCTATTTGTATCGTAGTTCCAAGGGAATAGAGTTAACGTTAGTTTTAGGTCTCTCTCTTTATCTCAAAAGTATTCAAGTTTTGCTACCAGTACTATGGATTGAAACTGAATGCAATGGACTTAAACTGACTTAGAAAACATTTGCTTTTTGTCTCAGCACAATAGTCTTATTAGCTAAGGCATATATATTCAGTCGCAGTAGTACATAACATGACAAATAAAAACCTGACTGATCATATCTGTATGCCAGAACGGTACTCGGACCCTGTCCCACGTTTAGTAGAGGTGGATCTTAAAGAGGTTCAAAAATTCCGAGTTTTTTAAATTTCATAAGTCGTTAGCCTAACTATCTAAGAAAACGCCGTTAAAATTTGAAACCGAAATTCGCAATCTCTTAGATTATATGAGCATAGAACCGAGTGCGCATCGGGTAGAGGCTCGAAATTCTTCCAATATATGTAGATTTATCAATGGATGAATTACTGGAGACATGTTTAGGTGGCCACGCACAAAATGCAAATTAAAGTTTTAATTCCACTATTTGGTGATTAGCTCTTAAACACTTGCACTCCAGACTAAAAGTCGTTAAAATGCCATCGTATTCAGCAGATAGCTTATTCAATGAAGGAAATTCATCCCTTATGATAGTCATGAACGAGGCAGGAACTGTAGCAGGCACGCGAAGCTTCAATTATGACGCACAAACGGATAACCAGCGCGTGTGCCGGCAGAATAGACGTAGTTCGTTGCAATCGAAGGAAGGTCGGAAATCTCGGAAATCACAGCTGCAAATGCAGAACGAAGCCTATGAAGAAGAAGAAGGATTACTATATGGTGCTGGAATCGCAGATTAATCGGTAAGCATTTTACATTATTGTTAACTTCCTTGACTTTCTAGTTTCCGAGAATTTATTTTTCAAACGCGTTTGTCTCGAAATGTCTTTTTTCACATTTTCGTGCAGTCTGACTCAAAAAGTAGAGAACCGATCATTATGAAAATTGACAGTATGGTTCTTTATAAAATTGCGATCATACGAACCAACTTGTGAGATTATATCATGATTTTAAGGGTATTTTTCTTATCATAAGTAGAGAAAATATCATGAAAATCCAAATAAATTGTTCCAACGCTTGCGAAATTTTTATTTTTCATTATTTTCACTTGCATTGAGGTTCATATTCTTAGAAAATAAGTTATTAATGTAAAATCAGAACCTTGTTGCCTTCAGATGAAAATCGGAATGGCTACACTGCACGCAATTGTAGAACTATACTCACAACCTTCAGCGGACATCACAGCGTAACTTGGTTATTTTTGGCTGAAATTATTCAAAAAATTCACAAAAGCTGTCTAAATATGAATAAAATGATGTCAAAATTTGATTAAATTCTAATTAATGCTTCCCACCAAAAAAATCCCAAAAACCAGTGTCAAACAGGCACCTAATGTGGTTTCCCCCCTTAAGCATAGATTGGAGCCAATACGACTACAAAACAGATGAGATTAAGAGAAACTATCGAAAGCTTAAGTGTGATTTGCCAGATGGGGGTGAGACTTAAGCACATTCACCCAGAATGTGAGTTCATCTCTTATCACAGAACCACGTCGGCCGTTGGAAAGTCTACATTATATGTACGCGTGTCAGCATATTATGGTACTAAAGACGGGGAACCATAGTTTCAAATTTTTAGTTCCTTATACAGTCTTTTGAAACTACCTATAAAGCTTCCCAACATAGAACAAATAAGTGTTTCACCGATGTAGTAGTATATCTTAACAGTGATTTTCGTAGATCTTAAAGCAATTAGTACAAAACAAAAGAGGCCTGAAGATATGATGGTGCTTTAATGTGGTACATTACTTAAATGAGCTAAAATGACTGATTTCTTTGTCAGATCTTACATTTATCTCATGGCAGGAAAGAGGGTTACACGGCCTTTCAACAGTCGCATGATTCCTGAGGTGTTAGGAAAAGGCACAGCAAGTGGAATAAACCCATCTCTATCAATCATCGAACCCCGGAATAGTGGTCCTCCAACCAGGTGTTTAACCTACTAAACCACTGATTCATTTACCCAATACTTCTGTGACAGAAAATTCTGTATCGCAACACACAGAATCAAATATTGGATTGGTTCAAATGGCTCTGAGCACTATGGGACTCAACTGCTGTGGTCATTAGTCCCCTAGAACTTAGAACTACTTAAACCTAACTAACCTAAGGACATCACACACATCCATGCCAGAGGCAGGATTCGAACCTGCGACTGTAGCAGTCGCACGGTTCCGGACTGCGCGCCTAGAACCGCGAGACCACCGCGGCCGGTTCAAATACTGGAGTGAAACAGACAGTTCACAGATTTGGAGCCATTAGTAGTGCTCACTGTCCTAAGAATGTTCTCCTGCCTATCTAAATGTATTGGGGATTGCTACACTAGACCAAGAGTAGAAAGGGGTAATCAATCCACCCTAGGCTCAAAGAAGTGCATGTAAGTACGAGTGTCGATAACCTGTACTGGATCCTGAGGCACTATTCCTCTAATTAAAAATAAATATATAAATCCGTTATGAAGTTGAAACCGCTAAGAATACGAGTTCAATAAATGTTGTCAAATACGGGTTGGTGTTTGTATGACGGTGATGTAGGGCGGAGGGTATGTCTATCTTTGATCTTTCCCAGTTTCAAATGTAAACTGAATTCATACCAGATGTATACGATCATTTAAGCTGCGATGGTTTTAGGAATCTTCCTTATCAATGATTGTATGCATGAGAAAGCCAGAGTCACTAGGTTTGCATCTCATGTCTAAATCTGTTGCAATCTGCGGAGGCACTCAGTAATAACAAATTATGCAAAACAGTATATTATATTAATATTTAATAGTATTTCCAATAAACAATTGTATCGAAACGATTAGCAATGGGCCCCCAAATGTGGCGAAAAATGGTACACCGCGATTCTCAGTCCCTCTTCTCATCTAATGTTGTGATTTCCATGTCGAGACCTCCCTATTATACTTCAGTAAAATGATTTTAGAGCATACTGTGAATTTGACTCTTCAGCATATTACTCTCTGTTATCGGAAATACACTGACGGAAAAAAATCGTGACACCAGAAAATAATTAATATAGAGTTATGAAATTTCTGGAATACATTTGTCTAGATGACATATTTAAGTGATTATCATTGCAAGATCACAGGTTAATGTAAGGGCGAGATAAGCCATTGCAAGGTGAAATGCTGGTACATTAACAACTGGCGTAGCTGCCGAAATGTTGAATGCAAGTATGCGAACGAGCATTCATTGTGCAGTGCAGCGACGAATGTCAGTTAGTGTGATGGAGTTCCTTGCCTGTTGCACTTGTTCGGTCAATACAGGGTCGGTTAATGCTGTTTGCGGATGACGGCAGAGTTGTCTTCCGATTATGTCCCAAATGTACTCGATTGGAGACAGATATAGTGATCGAGGAAAGCCACGACAACATGCCGACACTCTGTAGGGCATTATGGGTTGCACAAGCGGTATGTGGGCTCGCGTTATCTGGTTGGATAAAAACCACTGTTCATGAATGGCAGCACAACAGGTCGAGTCACCAGACTGACGTACAAATTTGCAGCCAGGGTGCTCGGGATTACCACGATAGCGCTCCACTGTCACACTGTCACACAGGTGTAGGTCCAATGTGTCCAGCACGCAGACAGGTTGATTGCAGGGCCTCAACTGGCCACCTTCTGACCAACAAACGGCCATCATTGGCACTGAGGCGCAACCAGCTTTCATCAGAAAGAAACGATAGATATCCACCTTTCCCTCCAATGAGCTCTTGCTTGACACCACTTAAGTCGAAAATGGCAGTGGCTCGGGGCAACACCGACACAAAGGAAGGCCTCAGCGCTTGTTCCTGACGTCACGTCAGCTAGGCACGGCGAACGCCATGTCTGTTGCAGGCATACTCATAATGGTGGTGTCTCCCTCCCTGACACAGGAAAATGTGAATCTATTGGAGGTAGTTGACCAACACACATTGTTCTGAGAGATTTCTGCAATCAATTAATTGTGCAATTCATTACACTTCTTAACATTTACTGTACTCCTGAACTTAAATTTCCACCTGTTTTAGGGATTGACATACAAAAACAACTTCATGGTCCAGCACCAACAGAATTCGTGCTCCTTTACCTTATTTGTAAATCTGGGGAAGTTACGTTTGTACTGGGTTGCTTTTACAAGAAACTGTGAACATACTCGTGCTCTCCTTTAGGTATCTTGGTTGACTATTGGGTGAAGAGCACTGAATGTTAATGAAATATCTTGCGATTGTACACGTTGGGGGAGGGAGTGGGGGACAGAAGAAGAGGCAAAAGAGAGATACTTGTTTCATCAAATAATTTTTTTTTATCTTATAAAGTTTCTCCTTTCAGTTGCAAGAGGGGAATATTTATCTTTTCTAATGGGCATTTTTAAAAAAGTTTAAGCTCAGCAGTATTTTCGATGTATGAAGCTATTTTGTTTCCTGTTTAGAATTCCTTTCGTTGAAAACGACTGTAATCTAATGACTGGCAACAGTTGGACATTTATACATGTAAATTAGTTCACATTTCCAGTGACGATGTCAAACGAAAATAAATAAATAAGTGAAAGAAACGAGTTAATTAAAAGGAGGGGGGGTTAAGTTTCGATAACAAAATGGATAAGTAAATATATTCCGAAGCTTGCAATGGGGCAAAGCATCTTCTCATATTGATCTACGTTTGTTTCGACAGGATTCAGTAAAACAGAACTATGCTCTTCATTTGTAGCTTTCCGATAGTAGGAAAATCTTTAGTCTAAATAAAACTGGAGAATCCAAAACCATACCAACCATTTTGTCCAAAAATAAGAGATTTATAGCGATAAGCACGCCCAGGCGTTTCTGCCTGCAACAGACCTGGCGTTCGAAGTGCCTGGCTGACGTGACGGTCACCATCAAGCGCCGAGGCCTTCCTTTGAGTCGGTGTTGCTGGAGGTCACTGGAAGGCACGTTACAGGTCGTCTGGCTCGGAGCTGTCCTTGTCGTTGTAACAGTTCGTTGTGTCACAGTGGCGCCAAGTGCCGCTCAAACTGCTTCTGCAGATGCAGTACGAGGTGGCAGAGACATACGCCGAACACGATGTTCTTTCGTCCCGGTAGTGCCCCGCGGCTTTTTGCGACCGTATATTTTCGTGACCCCGCTGCCAGTAGTCATATACAGTGGCTACATTCCTGCTGAGTCCAGCTTCTCTTAGCTCTTTTACACGACCTCGTTCAAACTCCGCGAGGTGATGATAATGGCGTCTTTCTCATCTTAAAGACATTCTTGACTTACATCAACTCACCACTTCAAGTATCGACGTTAACTAACGCTCACGACCGTCACAGCATCTATTTAAATGAAACTTTATTTGTGTCCTGATAGTGGCGCTACTAGCGCGAAATCTGAGAAGACATCATCTTTCAGACGTAGACGCAGGCCTACCATCTTTCGTTTATCTGGCACAACTCCTTCACGGTGCGATTTTTTCCGCCAGTGTAGTACGAAAATTTTATGAAGTTTCCCCCACAGCGGATGGAAAATAATATTTCATGTGTCTATCTCTTCATTTTGCGGCAGTCACTTTAACACGCATTCGAATTTATGTTTTATTATGGTAATTACTTACATCTATTTCATCTCTGCGTCACGATCTTGCCACAAGCATCAATGTGGTCTCGCCTCTGAAATACGAATGAAGTGAATATTTGTCTGGATCCTGCAATTAAACACGGAACCCTCTTTCGCTTCCGTCCATACATTTCAAACAGTTCTGTGGAATTGTGTCACTGCTCCCAGCAGTTAGCTGGGAAGGGCAGCAGCTGCTATCGACAAGAGACTGTGGGCTTCTAACGAACGGTGCGAGCAATTAAAAACACACTGTGTCTGTCTGGTGCAGCTGAACGGAAGGACTGTCGGTGGAAGCGCTATTGTCTGATGACCCGCTATTGCACGTCATGTACTAATATCGTTTTCTTTGTTTGAGAAACGGTTTTAACTTAAAAAATGTATTGTTTTATCTCATGACTGGCAGTTTTCGTCCATGAAAACTGCAAACAGTACATAGGATAAACACTCGTTCAAACATTCAAACTAATCATTTTTATGGTCTGAAAACGAAAATACTTAAACTGTGCAGTTAACAGAAATTAAATACACGAAATTAGATATTGAAAAATGTTGCGTTTATTATTCAGAAGGACTGGAGGACGTGTTATATTACGACATAAAGCACTGTAAGACAGAAACAGAACTGCCTTGGAAATGAAGAGGAGTTACCAGTCCAAAGAAAAGAAGTGTTTGGACTTTTAATTTTTGAATTTATAATTGATAGGAAACCGTCAATTCTCACCCTATATCTCTCAACAAAATATGCAGCGTTTAGATTAAGGGTTTACAGATACGATATTTCGTCCGCATTGATGACTTATAACAGCGTCGGCCACGGTATGCAAAGCTGCATGCGAACACGATGTGCTGCAGGCTTGGGGTCCGAGTCTCGGCGTGTCTCTCCACTGCTCGGCCCTTCTCGGAAGTCTTCGGCAAAATGCGACATTTTCTTTAGCACTACCGTGCGGCAATTTTTGGTTAGTACGTCATTCACTATCTCCGCAGGGTCGCCGTGTCAGCAGTGTTTGTCCTTCGCTATTTACTCTTGGTACAAAGCAGGTTCACAGATCCAGTGGCTACTTGTACTAAAAGAGGCAGTCTAACGATCTGTTGGCACAAGCCTGTGATAATGAGTAGGAATGACAGAAGGGAAGGATGAGACTTCTCAGAATCTATTATTCGGCCGCATATCGACAATTATCGCAAGTTTCGTTTGGAACCACATTACGACAGCGTGCAGAACGAATTAGAGATTCAGTTGATCTGGAAGCACTCTGCGCTAAACTTTCAGGCATTGAGCACGTGATGAAACTGATGATACAGAAATAAAATTTTCTGTACTAGCTCGCGTTATTACTCTGTTAGTTACCACAGTTTTCGGTGCAATTGAACGAAGGGTATGGAGACTGTAATATTACTGCAAAGTACGTTGGTTAAATGAAGGGGCATACTTGGAACAATTTTTCTATTTAAAACCCGCTATTGTGAAATTTATGAAGAAAAAAGGAAAGCAAGAACAACAATTAAAGCATCCGGAATGAACTGCAGACCTTGAGTTTTTGGTGGACTTCACTCCACACTGCAAGGGGAGAAGCAAGTTCTTTCTGATTGGGTAGGGATTCACATTGCGAATGGGATACATTGCGACAAAAAGCATCGTCCATTTCGCTAAGTTCCCTGCCATTAAAGAAAACGCGAATTTTGTAGAATTCATTGTAGTGTCCAAAGGATTACAAGTATGCTTTTCTAAATGTTTCGAGGACACTTCCTCTTTTACATCTCTTTTTGAACTGTTTTCGATACCATTTACCCCGCAGCTCAAAGTCTCCTATGCAGATGCAGATAGATCTGACCGATCTACAGTGTAACTCTCGTTTAAAGGACAAATTCTTTTACGTTAAAACCGTCCAGGAGTTCTAAGATGTTTATCTCAGGAAGAATTCCTACATCTCCATTACAAGGCTGCAAAATGATACAATATATCGATCAACATATGCGAGTAAAGACTTTTTCCGATTATGAAACTAAAAAGTCACGTTAAAGTGGCAAATTGAACGACGAAATTCTGCTATGTTATCTGCACCTGTATATTTTCCGATAGTTATTACAGGATAATAATTTTATTATGTCTTCAGCGCTCCAAAAATAACTACATAATACTGAAAATTTGTTTTGTGTGTGATCTATCTCGTTGAAAAATACGAAATATGATACCAAAGCGCAGCAATGTTCCTTGTGCGACTGCATTGTCATTTAAATGCATCGCGTTCGCAGTTTCCCCCTCCCCCCCTTTCCTGCTAGGGTCAAATACGCAGCCAGGCCAGGCAAGAGAGCTCTACACACATACACAGCGCACTGCACACTTGCAGAATTCGTGGCCATGATTCATGTACAATGTTCTCACCAGTGCTGTATGTAAGATGGGTAGACCCATAGCCAGACCCTGTGGTACAGGTTCTACCTATACAAATTTTACCAGATCAATTCACAAATTGCTATTTGAGGTTTATTAATTCTACAACATTTTAATACCCAATTTACTATTTAATGATCTGATAAGATTAGAAAATTAAAGAATTTTCACTAGTCTTTTTCATTCCTCAATTCTTCATATTTTTCATGGATATGTCTATATTTTATTTTAGTTCAAAGTGTTCAGTGTGTGAAATCTTATGGGACGTAACTGCTAAGGTCATCAGTCCCTAAGCTTACATACTACTTAACCTAAATTATTCTAAGGACGAACACACACAGCCACGCCCGAGGGAGGACTCGAACCTCCGCCGGGACCAGCCGCTCGGTCCATGACTGCAGCGTCCAAGACCGCTCGGCTAGTCCCGCGCGGCTTATTTTAGTAATATCTCTACTTTGCTTTTGCCTTTTCACTCTCTTACAGGGAAGATACAGCCGCGATGGCAGTTCTGGGTATTGCACTACAGCCGTCGTAATCTCTATATATATAAAATCTCCTGACAAACCGACTGACTAACTGACTGATCACCGCCCAACTCAAACTGCAAAAGGACAGAAAGTTGAAATTTAGAGAAGATGTGTTTCTTGTACTGTAGCCTTTGTTTAAGAAGGGATTTTTCGAAATTCCAGCTCTAATGGAGTGAAATAGGGGATGAGAGTTTCTCTTTATAAATAACCGCTAGACCTACGAAAATTGGTATTTAGTTTCTCAGTCAGAAATAAATAGATACGCGTTTCAACGTTTTCTACAGAAGACTGAAAGGACTAGTAAAATCCACCTTGGGGGCATATCAGATCAGTCTAGGTTCCGCAGAATGTAGGAACACCTAAAGTTATACTGATACTACGACATATCTCGGAATACAGATTAATAAAAGGAAAATCTACATTAGCTTGCATAATCTTGGAGCACTGACTTTTCTATTTTGACCCAACAACACTTCCGTGCTTAATGCGGTCCACTTAAACAGAAGCCACACACGAGTAACAAATAGCCTACGTTCATGTTTGATTAAAGGAGTGTCGTGGCGACTAGTGAGAAAAATAAGTAATTAATAATTTTCTGTGAATCCTTCGATGTTTTTACTTTCGATGTTCAAGACATGATGTAATGACAAGCTCAGCAAGTTTCTACATATTGCCAAGAATCGTTTTTGATTCGTTTTCCAGGAGGAAAAATTACACTTACTACCAAGTACTAAAACAATTCAGTAAACACGATAAAGGCGTTAAAATACGAGAGTGGCTGGTACCATTCTTTGATTACTTGTAGTTAATTAGATCACGGTCATAAATGGAAAGGAAATGTAACATCATGTATGCCTATAATGAAGGACGAACACCATTCGCCCTCGACGAATGTCTTTATGAAGAAGAAAAGAAATGTAGTAATAAGATAAGCAACGTAAAAATATACCTTGCAGTTTCTAGACTGGAAATTATTCTTTAGATTTTGTAAATTTATAATCAAGAAGAGAGCTGCATCAAACCAGTCTCAGGACTGAAGACAACAACAACAACATAATCAAGAAAATAGGAGACATATCTATGTCGATGACTGTTGAGCTTCGCTGTTACGAGTTTTGATATTGATTATAGTATATGAGATGTAATAGATTTTGTTCGGAGAGGAATGTGTTTCCTTCTCGTAACTTCAGAAAACGAACAAAGCGTAGTACTTTCGACTAGCTACCATAGAACTTGCTTTGCAAGAAAGTAATACCCTTTAATTACACTTTAGTATCTGAGATTTATGGCATACGCTGAAAAATTGAGGAACGTGACTGACTTCTCGCTGTATAAATGTAGCAACGACATGTAACAAAACAATAACTAAGAACCGGCTTGAGGAATCATTACTATAACTACGAGGGTTGACTGAAAAGTAATGCCTCCACCTTCGTAACTCTTCGACAGTTGGTAGCATTGGTATGTGGCAGGTACTGACTTGTTCCGTAGTCTCTTCTCTACAGCTCCAGTTGGCGGGAAGTCGTATCATTCAACGGTTGTGTTGTTACAGTGTAAAATATGGAACCCTGCGCAGACGGTCGGTCAATGCGATTTAAACAACGTGCAGTAATTGAATTCTTGACAACAGAAGGTGTCACCCCAAAGTAGATTCATCAGAGAATGAAAGCAGTTTATGGTGATTGTGTTGATGTGAGTACTGTGCGTCGTAGGGCGAGTAAGTTTAAAGATGTTAAGGCGGAAATATCTGACCTGCGGGACAAACAAAGACTTCGACGTCCTGTGGCAGCAACTGCCGAGTTTCGCAAGAAAAATGTTGACAGATTGATTCAAGACGATCGTCGTATCAGTCAGAAAGAAATTGCAAGCACAATCGGCGTTTCTCAAGAAATGGGTCACATTATTGCTTTGCTTGGCTATGGGAAGATCTGTGTATGGTTGGTACCCCGGATGCTGACTGCTGAAATGAAAGCGCACAGACCTGAAATTTGCCAGGAACTCTCGCGTTATGAGAATGAAGGTGACACCTTTCTCCATTCTGTTGTGACGAGACGAAACGTGGATACACCATTAAGACCCGGAGACGAAACGACAGTCTATGGAATATCGACACAAAGACTCGCCCCAGAAAAAGAAAGCCAAGACGCAGCCGTCAGCTGGAAAAATCATGGCCACAGCGTTCTGGGACGCAGATGGTGTTTTCCATGTTGATTTCCTTGATCGCGGAACAATAATAAATTAAGAGCGTTACATCTTAACGCTACGAACTCTGAAACGACGGCTAACAAGGGTCCGAAAAGAAAAGGTATATGTTTTCCTGCGCCATGACAATGCCAAACCACACACTTCACGAGCCACCACAGCAGAACTTCAGAGACTGAATCTCACCACCGTACGGCATCCTCTATACAGTCCAGATTTAGAACCATCTGACTTTCATCTGTTTCCGATAATGAAATACGATCTCCGGGGACTTCATTATGCTTCTGATGAAGACTTTGAGAGGACTGTAAGACTGTGGTTGCGGAAACAGTGACAACTTCTTCCGTGACGGCTTCAGAAAACTTGTTCATTGTTGGCAGAAACGTATCCAATTGACTGGTGATTAAGTGGGAAAGTGAATATTGGTAATTAAAGATCACATTATAAGGATTATTTCTGCGTTTGATTTATTAAAATATTGCCATCCAAATCCAATTAACGAAGGTCGAGGCATTACTTTTCACTCAACCCTTGTAGAAAACTTAAATTTGACCAGTAAGGACGTAAAATATAAGAAATAATGACTGATTCCTTAAGTTCTACAAAGGATAACTGAGTCTGGGTCTAGAAGTCATCAGGTATATATCTACAGTATTATATTCCATATTATTTTGAATGATGAGTGAATTAACTATAGGCCCAAGAAACGGAACTGTAACCATTTGTCAAATTCACTGTTCACTGTACTGGTTGCTTTGCTATTCCAGCTAACGAACATCTATCCAAGTTCTGTTCTAAATAAGGATCACTGAGTACTTACCATGTCAAGACCTTCTTGTGTTTTGAAGCCGTCAACAGTAGCTGAAATAAGGTATTCCCACAAAGCTGGATTTCCTTCACATCTGCAAAGAAAGTTCATAACGTGATCATACCGAAATAGTTATCATTTTTATCATTACAAGGAAGATTTGATTTATAATAACGTCAGTCATTCACTTATTACTAATAAACTTAACATGCTGGAAAAATGTACATCAGTGCATCTCCTAAAAAGTTACAGGGCATTTGCTCTGTATAACTCTGATTAGAGTTAATATCGTTAAATATTCATGGATAAATTTGCAAAATGTTTCGTCGTTCCGATTTCATGTTCATTAATCACAAATTCATATGAATATTTATTGACGCCGTTGTTCAGTATTTGTCTAGGAGCCAACCACCGTTCAATTATTTCCATTAATGTTGAAATGAAATATAAATCTTTTGAAGCTCTTTTTTGTGTTTTAATATGTGGGAAAGAGTAACACTATTATAATTTTAGCCGAGAAACGATATCAGAGTACCAGAATATTATTTTGGCGGAATATTCGCTCTAGTTTTCGTATTGAAATGAAATAAAATGTGCATATGACGTAAAGACCCGCTCCGGGTGGTTCGGCAATCTTGTGCAATTTTTTTATTTGATGCCACTTCTTCGACTTGCGCGCTTATGGTGATAAAGTGAACACGGGTACCGAATCCCGAGAGGAGCAAAAACGCAATCTGTCCGGGAATCGAACCAGGGCCCCGGGTCCGAGAGTCAGCAACGCTAATTCAAAGAACACGAGCTACGAACGCTTTTTGTAATACCTGCTATTGATGCTTGAACAGTTAACTGCAGAAAAAAATTGATTAACCGTTTGCTAAGTACCATTTCTCTCGTAGTTAGCAGAACGCTAGGGCATACAATTTCGCATTTAATTAATTACGTTCAAATAATTAGCTGAGCAAAAGTCTGAAAAAGGCATTTCGTGAGAAATTCCACAGACAAATCAGTACATTTGCATAAAAAGAGTACTCATACTTTCTGTTGGAGTCCCAGTATGCGAATCTGGCACTGTTGTGTGCGGCGTTATATGTCAGTCTATTAGAATTAAAAATTAGAATCTATTTATTGTGAATTACATAGGACTATTCGATATGCATTTTAAATTCTTACTCTCCACATTCACTAGACTTTGCAAACCAAAAAGTCAAATGCTATGGAAAGAACTGCGAGAGCCGAAACGATACTTTGATTGTAATTTTGCACTGAAGAATACAAAATCATAATATAAGTTTACTGCATGAAATTGTACTACACGTCAGCGACCACAATAGCACTAATTAACAAATAGCTTTCTACTTTCATATGGCAATCTTAACGCGTTTTTGGTTAAGCCATCATCAAAATCACATTTAAAATGACATCTATACACAGTGTATGGCCAAATTTCTGCGAGAAAATACATACCATAGATCAGTGATAACAGCCGAAACGAGTTAAGATAGCTGATACACGAAAACAAAAAAGTGTCGAGACGGAATGTTACGTTAATTGATTTTAACAGACACAATGTTTTGATCTCTGTGCCATGTATTCTGTTTCAAACTAACACCAATGTTCTGACTTGGCAGCTGGGCAATACTGACGCAGAGTGAAATAATGTCGTGACCAAGGATCACAAAGCCTTCCTACGTGCTAAGTAGTGTTCCAGTTTCCTCCAGCGATGTGTTGAACAAGTGTTCCCGTCGTTGTCAGAATGAACATGTCACTCTCTTCACATTTCACTTCCATTACACTGAAACTATTGTAACAAGCGATTCAGTTAAACTATTCAATTCTGATCGCGTGTTTTTAGGGGTTAGTGCCGTGTGTTAAGTGCCAAATGTTTGTCTTTTGACTACAAGCTTAACAATGGATGTGTCTTTCACTGAACCACTTCGGAAGTAAATAAAAAGGTAGACTTAAAACACTACAGCCTGATAAACTGAAGGAAGTGCACGGTGTGATCAAAAAATCGAACACCACCGAGAAGAACTTTTTTGATCAAACATCGTTTTTTATTTGTTTTCCATTCCGTTTATCTATTCTTTCTTTTTTAATTGGACTTGTGTTTGGTTATGCGCATCACATATGGATAACAGATGGCATCTCTGTGATCATGAACGAACACACATTTTTTGTGAGCTTCACGAAAACTGCGTGGGGCTAAGTATCAGTATGATCATAATGGAAGAAACACCTTTTGGATCACCGCTATGTTTATGATTTTCGTTAACAGTTTCGCTATGATGATCAGATCGTCTTCAGATCAAACATTAGTGCACTGCAAAAGAGCCAAGACGCAACAGTAAACGTTCGCTTTTGGCTGCTGCACCCTTATCGTTCTGGACAAATTGAGCGTGCAGCACGAATATTAGACCTGAAGATAATCTGGTCACCACTTCACTGGTGCCTTATGCAGCATCAGAAATGCACTTTGTCGTCAGATCTACGACAAATCACCACATATCCAGCTTTACAGAGTGTGCAAACCTCTAACCTCTATCTTCTGAGATGCGGCGTGAATGTCCAACACCTTCTTGCATAGTCGTGCTTTCACCTTCCTTCACTCGCTTTACAGAATGCTTAAGACAGCAGCAGACAACAGCAGACGTTCTTTTCTGATGTGTTCATAATACCGACGTTTTAGGGCAGAGCGATAAGGCAAATAAATTTTAATAACATGGCTGTGAACGTGAACAACTACCATGAAACCGTTTCGGTTGTAATAACAGACAACTCTTTCCGCTCAAGTGGGTTTCCAGGACGGTTACAACGATCTCTGACACCGTACCATTTTAATCAAGTGGCCGCTTCATTCATAATTTTTCAAAAAGTACTGAAATTCACCGTCTCAGACATTTAGTGAGTCTTTTTGGAGCTGTCTCTCGGAGATTTGGTATCACACCATCAAAAGTAATTGGTCGAGGTACTGAAGGAGGGCTGAAGGATACGGCCAGAAGCGTAGCAACAAACCATTTGAGACGAACGACTAACATTTGAATACGGTAGTGTAAACGAAAAATAAATTATTTTACGAAATTCATAGGATTACAGCATCATCAGCAAATTTACTGTCACTGCATCAGTAAATCAGTTAAATCCCTCCAAAAAAACTCTCACGTCAAGTACCATTTTATAACGGCGACATTGAAACTCTATTTCTGAGAAATATTCCATGTCACTCTCCATAGATTGCGTCATCAGCTCTTCCTAGAATTAAAATTGTTTAGTTTGAAGGATGTAAACGAGGCCCCTACCACAAAACGTCTTCTCATAAGCCATGTTTGATAAATGGTACGCGCAGATACAAATTATTAGGTTGGTGCGCAAGTTCATGGCACTTTTGTTTTGATATTCCGGTTATTATGGGCTTGTTAAACGATTGTAATTTTTTATTTGTAGTTCACTGTCGCTGTTTGTTTTTATATAGTGTCATTTTGACATTTGGAGGTAGTGAGTGGAGCTGTGGACGCTAGAAAATAGAGTGCCAAGTGGAGAAACCGGAACATTTCCGATATATTCTTCTGTTTGAGTTAAATAGAGGAGTGAAAGCAAAGGGGGCACCCAGAAACATTTGCTTCGTGAATGGAGATAATGGCATTGGATGGAGCACGGCAAGAAAATGCTTATCTAGTTTTAAGGAGTGTAGTTCTGACGTTAGTGACTCTCCACCTTCAGCCAAACCTTCGTGGTTTGATGAAGAACGTTTAAACCCATTAACCCACAACGATCTGCCTCATTGTTCTCGAGATGTGGCAAATGTGATGACCTGTGATCATTCCATGATCGTGCGACATTTTGAAGCAATGGGGAAAGGTCTGGCTCTAAGCCATAGACACAAAAATCAGCCAAGGCTCTATGTGTATCTCTGCTTGCTCGTCGTCAATTGCCTCGTGAACAACACCGATCATTTCTACTCTGTATCGTTACTGGTGATGAGAAATTGAGTGTTTATGCAAACATAAGGAAAAAATAAGAATGGTTGGGCCAAACCAAAGGAGCAATTTCCTGCACAAGGACCTGCCGGTACCCTCAGAGAATAATGTTTCGCATCTACTCGAACAGCGACGGTGTGGAATACTACGAATTGCTTCCCCGACATGTGGCCATCATTAATGATATTTATTGTCAACAACTAGGATGTGTTGCAGACATAATCCAAAACCAACGACCAGGAGGGCTGCGTGAAGTGATACTATTCGACGACAACCCTCACCCGCATTCTGCCAGAGTGGCAAAAAGCACTAAACAGGGGTCATCTTGGGAAGTCATCTTCACTTGGTATTGCACTCTCAGATTTTCACTTTTTGCGCTCTCTATCGAACAACCTTCAAGGAACTTCCATTCCGGATGAAAATTGGTTCCGACCACGACTCTACAAGTTCTTCGCATCAAAACTACGCGATTTCTACAGTCGGAGAATCGAAAAGTTACCCCAGCATTGGCAGAATCTAGCGAATAGTGAAGGCTGATATATTATCGATGACTAAAGTCTGTATTTTGTTTATCAAGCTGATGAAAAAAAGCTACGAATTTATGCACCAACCTAATAGACAAACGGGGACGCCGACGTACAGTATAACAGAGTAAATGCAATGAGGGACCAAAACATTATGACCACTGTCAACAAAATTTTTCTGGGTTTGTGAGCGCATTGTCGATGTGTACAACTATCGACGTTTCGGTCACCGTTGCAAGTGACCTTCTTCAGGGTTTTTTTTTCTCCTGAATGAGGAAACTTTATTTCTTTCTGCAGACGTGGCTGTTATCTAATTCTGATTGGCTGTTAAGGATGAAGGGGAGAGATATGAGAAGTTCTTCCCTGGTGTTATTTATTATTTCTTTTCACTGGTGGCAACACGACGTTTTGATTGGTATTTGCATTACTGCTTGTGATGGGTGGAAATCGGCGAATAGAAAACCAGGCGACACTAGTGACGTGGTGTTGAATTCCCGCTTTCTTGCGCCGGCTGAGGCGCGCCAGTACTCTACGAACCTGCGGCCGCTGCGGTCCTCCTGCGCGCCTGTGTATATTGCTTCACGTGCGCTGTCGTCCCATAACGCTGTTATTGCTTCTCTATTCATTGTAGAGGATCGCTTGGCTATTTCTATTGCCTCTCTAACCTCCCTCCTGAAAGTAAGAGGTTGTTTCGCCAGTACGCGAGCTTCAACAAAATTAATCTGTGTGCCGCACTCATCCTGGTGTTCTGCAACCGCCGCCTTGGTGTGTTGCCATAGTCGGACATACTTTTTACATACTGACAATGCGTTCACAAACCCATAAAAAATTTATTGACTGTGACAATGGCTGCCGAAGCCTACGTTTATATTATGACAAGTGTCGACTGCGAGACGAATGCCACCTGGTGGCGTTGTTTATTTGCATGTGACGCGATGAAGAAAGTATATAAGCGCAGAATAGACAAATGGGAACCATAACAGCCACGATGGAGGCCGCAAATGTGGAAATACAGTCTGGACCCGAGCGACCGCCACGGTCGCAGGTTCGGAACCTGTCTCAGGCATGGATGTGTGTGATGTCCTTGGGTTAGTTAGCTTTAAGTAGGTCTAAGTTCTAGAGGACTGATGACCTCAGATGCTAAGTCCCATAGTGCTCGTAGGCATTTGAACCAAATACACTACTGGCAATTAAAATTGCTACACCAGGAAGAGTTGCACATGATAAACGGGTATTCATTCTACAAATATATTATGCTAGAACTGTCATATGATTACATTTTCACGCAATTTGGGTGCATAGATCCTGAGAAATCACTACCCAGAAAAACCACATCTGGCCGTAATAACGGCCTTGATACGCCTGGCCATTGAGTCAAACAGAACTTGGATGGTGTGTACAGGTACAACTGCCGATGCAGCTTCAACACGATACCACAGTTCATCAAGAATAGTGACTGGCGTATTGAGACGAGCCAGTTGCTCGGCCACTATTGACCAGACGTTTTAGGTTGGTGAGAGATCTGGAGATTGTGCTGGCCAGGGCAGCAGTCAAACATTTTCTGTATCCAGAAAGGTCCGTGAAGGACCTGCAGCATGTGGTCGTGCGTTGTCCTGCTGAAATGTAGGGTTTCGCTGGGATCGAATGAAGGGTAAAGCCACGGGTCGTAACACATCTGAAATGTAACGTCCACTGCTCAAGGTGCGGTCAATGCGAACAAGAGGTGACCGAGACGCGTAATCAATGGCACCCCATACCATCACGCCGGGTGATACGTCAGTATGGCGATGACGAATACACCCTTCCAATGTGCGTTAACCGCGATGTCGCCAAACACGGATGCGTCCATCATGATGCTGTAAACAGAACCTGGATTCATCCGAAAAAATGACGTTTTGCCATTCGTGCACCCAGATTCGTCGTTGAGTGCACCATAGCAATCGCTCCTGTGTGTTATGCAGCGTCAGGGGTAACCGCAGCCATGGTCTCCGAGCTGATAGTCCATGCTGCTGCAAACGTCGTCGAACTGTTCGTGAAGATTGTTGTTGTCTTGCAAACGTCCCCATCTGCTGACTCAGGGATCGAGACGTGGCTACACGATCCGTTACAGCCAGGCGGATAAGATGCCTGTCATCTCGACTGCTAGTGATACGAGGCCGTTGGGATCCAGCACGGCGTTCCGTATTACCCTCCTGAACCCACCGATTCCATATTCTGCTAACAGTCATTGGATCTCGACTCAAGCGAGCAGCAATGTCGCGATACAATAAACCGCGATCGCGATAGGCTACAATCCGACCTTTATCAAAGTCGGAAACGTGATGGTACGCATTTCTCCTCTTTACACGAGGCATCACAACAACGTTTCACCTGGTAACGCCGGTCAACTGCTGTTTATGTATGAAAAATCAGTTGTTAACTTTCCTCATGTCAGTTCGTTGTAAGTGTCGCCACCGGCGCCAACCTTGTGCTTGTGTGAATGCTCTGCAAAGCTAACCATTTGGATATCAGAGCATCTTCTTCCTGTCGGTTAAATTTCGCGTCTGTAGCACGTCATCTTCGTAGTTTAGCAATTTTAATGGCCAGTAGTGTACATTCATATAAGTGACTGTGATAAACGGCAAATTGCTGTCACCCGTCGTCTGTGAACGAGCGTCTCGGGAACGACGAAGCTGGTCGGCTGTTTGCAGGTTGCTGTCGTGAGTATTCGTGTAAACTGGAGGACGAGAAAACCACAAGTATGCGAGAAGATGCTGGACATTCACGCCTAATCACAGAACGTGGAGGTCAGAGGTTTGTACCCTCTGTAAACCTGGATAGGTGGCGGTCTGTGGTAAATCTAACGTCAGAGAACAATTCTAATGCTGGAGCGGGCACCAGTGATATGATGAACAGATTATGTTCAGATCTAAAATTAATTCCGCTAGCTCCCCCCCCCCCCCCCCCCCCCATGCACCATGGACCTTGCCATTGGTGGCGAGGCTTGCATGCCTCAGCGATGCAGATGACCGTACCGTAGGTGCAACCACAACGGGGAGAGGGGGGGGGGGATCTGTTAAGATAAGAGTCCAGACAAACGTGTGGTTCCTGAAGAGGGGCAGCAGCCTTTTCAGTAGTTGCAAGGGCAACAGTTTGGATGATTGACTGATCTTGCCTTGTAACAATAACCAAAACTGCCTTGCTGTGTTGGCACTGCGAACGGCTGAAAGCAAGGGGAAACTACGGCCGTAATTTTTCCACGAGGGCATGCCGCTTTACTGTATGATTAAATGATGATGGCATCGTCTTGGGCAAAATATTCTGGAGGTAAAATAGTCCGCCATTCGGATCTCCGGGAGGGGACTACTCAAGAAGACGTCGTTATCAGGAGAAAGAAAACTGGCGTTCTACGGATCGGAGCGTGGAATGTCAGATCCCTTAATCGGACAGGTAGGTTAGAAAATTTAAAAAGGGAAATGGATAGGTTAAAGTTATAGTGGGAATTAGTGAAGTTCGGTGGCAGGAGGAACAAGACTTTTGGTTAGGTGAATACTGGGTTATAAATACAAAATCAAATAGGGGTAATGCAGGAGTAGGTTTAATAATGGATAAAAAAAATAGGAGTGCGGGTAAGCTACTACAAACAGCGTAGTGAAGACATTATTGTGGCCAAGATAGACACAAAGCCCACGCCTACTACAATAGTACAAGTTTAGATGCCAACTAGCTCTGCAGATGATGAAGAAATTGATGAAATGTATGATGAGATAAAAGAAATTATTCAGGTAGTGAAGGGAGACGAAAATTTAATTGTCATGGGTGACTGGAATTCGTCAGTAGGAAAAGGGAGAGAAGGAAACATGGTAGGTGAATATGGATTGGGGCGAAGAAATGAAAGAGGAAACTGTCTGGTAGAATTTTGCACAGAGCATTACTTAATCATAGCTAATACTTGGTTCCAGAATCATAAAAGAAAGTTGTACACATGGAAGAACCCTAGAGATACTAAAAGGTATCATATAGATTATTTAACGGTAAGACAGAGATTTAGGAATCAGGTTTAAAATTGTAAGACATTTCCAGGGGCAGATGTGGACTCTGACCACAATCTATTGGTTATGAACTGTAGATTAAAACTGAAGAAACTACAACTAGGTGCTAATTTAAGGAGATGGGACCTGGATAAACTGAAAGAACCAGAGGTTGTACAGAGTTTCAGGAAGAGCATAATGGAACAATTGACAGGAATGGGGGAAAGAAATACAATAGAAGAAGAATGGGTAGATCTGTGGGAAGTAGTAGTGAAGGCAGCAGAGGATCAAGTAGGTAAAAAGACGACGGCTAATAGAAATCCTTGGGTAACAGAATAAATATTGAATTTAACTGATGAAAGGAGAAAATATAAAAATGCAGTAAATGGAGCAGCAAAAGGGAATACAAACGTCTCAAAAATGAGATCGACAGGAAGTGCAAAATGGCTAAGCAGGGATGGCTAGAGGACAAATGTAAGGATGTAGAGGCTTATCTCACTAGGGGTAAGATAGATACTGCCTACAGTAAAATGAAAGAGACCTTTGGAGAGAAGAGAACCACTTGTATGAATATCAAGATCTCAGATGGAAACCCAGTTCTAAGCAAAGAAGGGAAGGCGGAAAGGTGGAAGGAGTATATAGAGGGTTTATACAAGGGTGGTGTACTTGAGGACAATATTATAAAAATGGAAGAGGATGTAGATGAAGACGAAATGGGAGATACGACACTGCGTGAAGAGTTTGACAGAGCACTGAAAGACCTGAGTCGAAACAAGGCCCCCGGAGTAGACAACATTCCATTGGAACTACTGACGGCCTTGGGGGAGCCAGTCCTGACAAAACTCTACCATCTGGTGAGCAAGATGTATGATACAGGCGAAATACCCTCAGACTTCAAGAAGAATATAATAATTCCCATCCCAAAAAAAGCAGGTGTTGACAGATGTGAAAATTACCGAACTATCAGTTCAATAAGTCACGGCCGCAAAATACTAACTCGAATTCTTTACAGACGAATGGAAAAACTGGTAGAAGTGGACCTTGCGGAAGATCAGTTTGGATTCCGCAGAAATGTTGGAACACGTGAGGCAATACTAACCTTGCGACTTATCTTAGAAGAAAGATTAAGAAAAGGCAAGCCTACGTTTCTAGCATTTGTAGACTTAGAGAAAGCTTTTGACAATGATAACTGGAGTACTCTCTTTCAAATTCTGAAGGTGGCAGGGGTAAAATACAGGGAGAGTAAGGCTATTTACAATTTGTACAGAAACGAGATGGCAGTTATAAGAGTCGAAGGGTATGAAAGGGAAGCACTGGTTGGGAAGGGAGTGAGACAGGGTTGTAGCCTTTCCCCGATGTTATTCAATCTGTATATTGAGCAAGCAGTAAAGGAAACAAAAGAAAAATTCGGCGTAAGTATTAAAGTCCATGGAGAAGAAATAAAAATTTTGAGGTTCGCCGATGACATTGTAATTTTGTCAGAGACAGCAAAGGACTTGGAAGAGCAGTGTCATGAAAGGGGGATATAAGAACATCAAGAAAAGCAAAACGAGGATAATGGAATGTAGACAAATTAAGTCGGGTGATGCTGAGGGAATTAGATTAGGAAATGAGACACTTAAAGTAGTAAAGGAGTTTTGCTATTTAGAGAGTAAAATAACTGATGATGGTCGAAGTAGTGGGGATATAAAATGTAGACTGACAATGGCAAGGAAATCCTTTCTGAAGAAGAGAAATTTGTTAACATCGAGTATAGATTTAAGTGTCAGGAAGTCGTTTCTGAAAGTATTTGTATGGAGTTTAGCCATGTATGGAAGTGAAACATGGATGATAAACAGTTTGGACAAGAAGAGAATAGAAGCTTTCGAAATGTGGTGCTACAGAAGAATGCTGAAGATTAGATGGGTAGATCACATAACTAATGAGGAGGTACTGAATAGAATTGGGCAGAAGAGGAGTTTGTGGCACAACTTGACAAAAAGAAGGGATTGGTTGGTTGGACATGTTCTGAGGCATCAAGGGATCACAAATTTAGCATTGGAGAGCAGCGTGGAGGGTAAAAATCGTAGAGGGAGACCAAGAGATGAATACACTAAGCAGATTCAGAAGGATGTAGGTTGGAGTAAGTACTGGGAGATGAAGAAGCTTGCACAGGATAGAGTAGCATGGAGAGCTGCATAAAACCAGTCTCAGGACTGAAGACCACAACAACAACTCAGTTCGTCCAGAAAGAAGACAATGCAACAGTAAACAGTGAAAGTCTAAAACGTTAACCGGTAACGAAAATAATAAACGTAGTGGTGTATCTTCTACTACCTGCATACTTGTCCTTATACTCACGCAGTTTTCGTGAAGAATGAGGTGTCACTGCACAAACAGTGCATACCTGTGAGAGGGCCGTGTCGTAAAGGTTATGACAACCCTTAACGGGTGCCACTTGCAACGTGAGAAAACTTGTACTGTAGGGTGGGCTGTGTGTGGTGCGCAGGCAGTGTTTGGTGTACGTACCGCTTCTTGACGGCGTCCCAGTTGTCCGAGAGGAAGTGTAGCAGCGCCTCGCTGCCCCGCTGGCTGCTGCCCATGTGTAGCAGCAGCAGCCGGATGTCTGACTCGGTGAAGTTGCCCGTGTCCTCCAGCAGGCTCACGTTCAGCAGCCTGCACAGCGGGACACAGAGTGAGAGAGATGGAGCGGGGAGGGGCAACTGAAGTGTCTAACTATTCTAACAGAAAATGCAGTGTGATGTTTCCAGTGCTGCTGTGCAGGCTGTATATATCGCAGGACGCTGAAACATCGTAGGTGTCCATAATGAGATTTTCACTCTGCAGCCCGAGTGACGCTGATATGAAACTTCCTGGCAGATTAAAACTGTGTGCCGGACCGAGACTCGAACTCGGGACCTTTGCCTTTCGCGGGCAAGTGCTCTACCATCTGAGCTACCCAAGCACGACTCACACCCCGCACAGTTTTAATCTGCCAGGAAGTTTCATCGTGGGTATGTTCATTAGTAGGTGCGCTCGCGGTGAGTGCTGAAAAAAATTTAGTTCCACTTTCCGCCTCCAGGTCAAAATATGGCGCTCTAAACAGTGAGAAAGTGAAAAGATTCCTGTTTTGACGTCAATATGCTGTTTGTTGTTTGGTGACGATTGTTGATTTCTTTTGTGAAGTGGCTGTTCGTGCACAGTGTTAAGAAGGGTCAAGTTTTCCGTACGAAACGCAATGGCTATTGAGAAGAAAGACCGTCCACTGTTGCTAGAGTTGTTTAATCGGAATGGCAGCAATAGCAGCGTTTCATTGAGGGAATATCGCCGACGTAAACAACTGCTAAACCGAGCGAGGTGGCGCAGTGGCTACCACACTGGACTCGCATTAGGAAGGACGACGGTTCAATCCCGCCTCCGGCCATCCTCATTTGGGTTTTCCGTGATTTCCCTAAATCGATCCACGCAAATGCCGGGATGTTTGCTTTGAAAGGGCACGGCAGAGTTCCTTCCACATCTTTCCCTAATCCGGTGAGACCGATGACATTGCTGTCTGGTCTCCTTCACCAAACAACCCAACCCAACAACTGCGAAGAAGTCCCATGTCAATAAATTTGCTACAGAACATGATCAAGGAGCTGAAAGAAATAGGCGAATTAGAGGTGCGGTAGTGAGAGGGAGGAGGCCTATTCCCGTGACAGTTGATGAAGTTGCTGTAGTTATTACCGACCAATCCACACATGCCTCAGATTCTACAGCCAGTCCTCAAGATGTGCCATGGGAACTGTCTCTCCCCTGTAAACAGTTCAAAAGATTATGCAGCGCGTTGTATACTGATATCCCCAGGAGATTTAGAATGTGCACCAAATGTCCTCCACGATGGGGTGCAATACCGTGACTTTGGCCTTTGTTTCTTCCGCACGCATGGAAATGAATAACGTATGCCAGGGGAATATTCCTTTTACGGTCGTGGCACATTTTAATCCACTCAGTGCCGTAAATGAGCAGAACTATCATATATGGGGCTCTACTCCGCTACACGTTGCGCAGGAACATTCACTGCACTAAGATTATGTGACTGTGTGATGCGGCTTCACAAGTTTCTCCACTCTCGGTCCGTTGTTTTCTTCGAGAAGGTGACTCCTCGTGGGCCTGTTATGCTGTTATGTCAGCAGTGACATCTGCACGTTACAAATACTTCTTTGTGCAATATGTGACTTTGCAAGAACAACTGTGTCGAGACCACTATTTTCGTACAAGATGAGGCAACCCCACACGTCACTTGCCGGGCGAAAAACTTGCTCCGAGAAACTTTCAGTAACGAATGATTCATCTCTAGGCAGTTTCAAGATTTTTGGCCTTCCACGTACCCCAACCGAAGTCCATGTGACTTCTCGTTGTGGCGCCATCTGAAAGACCGTTTCTCAGGAATGTAAGCGGACTCTTTCTGATCTGAAGAACAGTGTACGATGACATATCGCTCTGATTTCACAGGACGTGCTGTGAGCAACTGTCGACCATGCTGTGTTAGAGATGCAACATGTTGTTGAGCAAAAAGACCGCATTGAACACATACCATACTACAGTGGCTGTGTTGTTAAGAGTTGCGATGCAACGTTCTTCAGACATGCGTCCATGGCCGAAGGAACAGGCACTGATGCGACTACAGCCGTTGTTAAATACATGAAACATTTGCAGTTACGAATATGAACAACCATCATCTATATAATGGAATGACTACAGTGAAAATTTGTGCCATGCCAGGGCTCGATCCCGGATTTTTCGTTTTTCGGAAGCGGACGCCTTACCTTTCGGCTAACCGAGCAGCCCCCACGGCCACATCCAAACTTTCATATGTAGTTAACCATGTGTTTACTGCTTGAACTCGTACATTCATTATGTATATTCCCGTTCAGAAGAGACTTTTTAATCGAAAGTAACTTGCCCGGTGTCGGCAAATAAATAACATATGGCAATGCCTGTTTTATTGAGAATTACGATGCAATGTTACTTCGGACATGCATGCATTACTTAAAGGTAAGGTGAACGTTTGCGATAAACGGGAAATTTTGTTTCGAGTCCCAGTCCGTCGCAAATTCTCATCGTCGTCATTTCACTACGCTGTTGATGATTGTTCATATTCGCAACTTCGAATACATTTCGTGTATTTCATAACGGCTGCAGTCACCGCAGTGCCTGTTACAAGAAACATTGCATCGTAACTGTGAACAACACAAGCACTGAAAATCGTATTTATTCGCCGACGCCAAGTAAGGGACTTTCAATTAAAATGT
Organism: Schistocerca gregaria; assembly: GCF_023897955.1. Taxonomy (NCBI): domain Eukaryota; kingdom Metazoa; phylum Arthropoda; class Insecta; order Orthoptera; family Acrididae; genus Schistocerca; species Schistocerca gregaria. The sequence goes on from NC_064920.1 coordinate 799,030,484, forward strand.
CTCCCCTGTACGGGAATATCCATAACGAATGTACGAGTACAGGCTATATACACATGGTTGGAGACATATGGAAGTTTAGGTCGGACCATAGGGAGTGCTCCGACAGCCTAACGGAAAGTCGAGCGCTCGCCAATAAGCAGGAAACCAGGGTTTCGAGCCCTGGTCCGACACAGATTTTCATTGCCGTCAACCCATTATACAGCTGATGGTTGTTTATATTCGCAGCTGTGAATACATTTCATGGGCGTTGTAACTTGTGACGTCATCTTAACAAACGTTCCAGAACGACCGTTATAATGTGTTTGGTAGTTCCTTCTCTTTTCGTGCACCATATTGTGAACTGCTTACAGCGCCATACTTTCACCTGCTGGCAGAAAGTGGAACTATTATTTTCTTTCAGCATACTGCGCGAGTGCACCGTGTAATGAACACACCTACGATGTTTGAGTATCCTGCAATGTTCGGATAGAGAGTAAGCTGTTGTGGAAAGCCCATGTTCAGGATCTTGTTCAGAAACTAAATGCTGCTTTATTTATCATTATAACAGTATCCGAAATAAGTGACAGTTCAACACGAAAAGTAGTCTACTTCGCATATTTTCAAAAAGGGTATTTTTGACTCAAAAACGGGCTGTTCGAGCTATGTGTGGTTTAAGTTCGAGAACCTCTTGTCGACTCCTATTCAATAGTCTGGGAATTCTGACATTGCCCTCACAGTATATATTTTCTTTAATGTCGTTTGTTGTTAGCAATATTAGCTTATTCCCAAGAGTTAGCAGCTTTCACTCAGTTAATACTAGGCAGAAATCAAATCTGCATGTGGAATGCACTTCCTTGACTCCTGTGCAGAAAGGAGTGCAGTATTATGCTGCGTCCATTTTCAATAAGCTACCACAAGAACTGAAAGCCTTAGCAGTAGCCCAAACACTTTTAAGTCTAAACTGAAGAGTTTCCACATGGCTCACTCCTTCTATTCTGTCGAAGAGCTCCTGGAAGAGCTGAAAAATTAAGCAAATTCTAATGTTAAGTTGTTGACTTTCTTTATTTAAACTTACGAATTGTCGCCTGAATATGTTTCTTATATTTCATTTTATCTGTTTTCACTACCGAGTTATAATTTCATGTATTGACTCGTTCCATGACCATGGAGACTTCTCCTTAATGTGGTCCCACGGAACACTAAATAAATAAGCAAATACGGCCCGCCCTGCAGCACTTGGAACATCGTCGTTTTAATTAAACCCATCCGGTAGTAACATTAGAGAAAAAAAGTTTATTTTTCTAGCATCACACATCAATATGTGAAACATAAAAATCTCCAAATAGTTTCTATGAACCATTAACCTCGAATTACACTGCGCAAAAGAACTAAATGATCACTTTTCGAAACTGCGTCATTTTCCCCCCACTGCGACGCAGAAGCGTGAAATTTGGCTCAAAAGTGCCTAAGCCTTGCTCTGTAGTGGCTCAGAAGTCCATGGGAGGCGTAAATTAGGTTAATGAGGTCACATTGGCACTAAATTTCACCATAACTCTGCCCAACCATACCTTGGACCTGACACATGAAGAAAAAGTTATCCCCCTTCCTCCAACTTTATCTCATCTCTTCTCTTTACCCATCTACCATGGAAGTCAGAACCGCGACGACCAGTGTTGAAATCAAGCAGTTTTCTTGTAGGTAGCAGAGGAAAATATTTCAGACGCCGCTCAAAATCAGCACGAAAAGGTCTCGAGAGGTGGCATTTGAAACACCTCTCCCTCTGGGGCTTTCATTTATATACATTTCGCGTTTTGTAAAAGAAAGTTTGCAGTGCGGTGTGCTACAGAACGACTTTTTACAAATTTTCCTGTATAGAGACAGCCTTTCATCGACTTCAGCGGGCAGACAACCCCTTCGACACCCTTCAGCTGTGTGGAGCTAATCGTGTCATTATTCTCCTTTCCACCACTCTTTATCAGATTCATGTTGGTTTTGCTTAGCTTCACGTCATATTCTGGACTAAGTATTCTCTATACTTCATTTAACATGTCTCCTAAATCTTCCTTCATTTCGACCAGAAGAGCAATGCCATCTGCCAGCCTTAGAGCCCCTGTAGAACCCTTGTCTTCGTATTTAATTTTTTACTCTTTTTCTGAAATTTTCTATTACTGCTTTCAATCCTCCTTCGACGTATAGTTTCAACGACAGTACTGGTAAGCTAGAAGACAGCCTCACATACTTCTTCCTCTATGTAACCGTGCTATTCCACTTTTATTGCCCTCATCTGGTTTTTGTGGAACTTTAGATTACCATGTCTATGTATTTTGTACTCATCTCAGGATGCGGATATCTTACTACTTTTAGGTTGTCACACACTTGTCTGTTAACCAACAAACACTTTATTCTCCTTTCCATTAGTAAGATCGAAACCAGAATAACAGCTCTGAAACGAAACTTGCCTTCTTACTGTACCTGTTCAGTTTTCTTGTTTTATTAAATAATATTTATTTATTTTTTATTTATTTATTTATTTAACCTGGCAAGATTAGGGCCATCAGGCCCTCTCTTACATCTAACCAGGCATTCTACTTATTTTACAGTCATATGTTTCAGTAGGCATGTTAAACTACATCTAATACAAAAAGTGAGATAAACAATTAGAAAGGTACACCTCGAAAAATGCATTATTGAAGAGAAAGATTTAAGATAGGAGTGCTGGCAGCAGGGAGTATGAGGGAGACTCATGGTGAAGGGAGGAGAAGAATAGAGAGACATGATGAAACATAATTAAGGAAAATATAAAGGAAAAGGAGACTGCGTGGCTAATAGAGATAGATGAAGAGGAAGGCATCTCAGCAGCAAGATACGAGATGCTAGCTTTGCTATTTGACAGATGAGAGGATTGGCCTTGCACATTAATTTTGTGGAGAATTTTATGCGGATGATAGTAGGAAATGCTTCAACTTCTTCTTAAAAGCCACAGGAGATTGAATTTTCCTCAAGGTAAGGGGCAGTTTGTTCCAGAGGCGGACAGCGGCAACTGAGAAGGAGTTTGCAAAAGTTTTTGTTTTGTGAGTGGGCACAGTTAGGATACCAGATAAGAGTGACCTCGTGTTTCGATTATGATGGCATGACAGGTTTTTAATCTCTGAAGCTACGTACTGGGGTGCTTGCGCGATGAGGAGTCGGTGAAGTAGACATAGAGGGTGGTAGTCACGCAGTTTGTCTGGCCGCAGCCACCCTAGCTCGGAGTATGAAGCACTAACATGATCATATCGGCGAATGTTGCAGGTGTAACGCACACAGGCATTCATGGTTAGCTCTAGCCGTCTTTTGTTTTCACTACTCATGCCTTGTTGAATCACATCACAATAGTGGAGGTTCGGTAGAACGAGTGCTTGCACGAGCTGGCGTTTCAAGTCCTGTGGGAATATGTTCCGAAACTTTTTGAGAGCATAGAGACAAGCAGACGTCTTTCGGCACACTGCGACTGTATTCTCCGCCCAGTTGAGATGCTCGTCCAAAGTTACACCCAAGTTCTTCACTGTTTTCTGATATGGTATTGGAGTACCTTCGAGCAGAATAGGAGGTAGCCGTTGGCGGAAATCTGAACTTATTAATTTCTGATGGGCTATTAAGATTACTTGCGTCTTTTTTGCATTTAATTTAAGCCCCAGATTTTTCGCCCATGTCACTACTGAAGACAGATCATCATTCATCAGAGCGATTGCAGTGTTTACGTCTTCAGGTCTGACGCTTAGGTAGAGCTGGAGGTCGTCGGCATAGAAATGATGTTTACAGGAGGACAAAACCGACGAAATATCGTTGACATATAAAGAAAACAAAAGTGGTCCTAAGACTGATCCTTGTGCCACTCCCGAAGAAACATGTTTCCAGGAAGATTTTTCATTTGCGCAGACAACACATTGCTGTCTGTCTTTTAAGTAGCTTTCAAACCATCTCATTGCACTATCAGAGAAATTAAGCTGTTGCATTTTTCTGAGTAATATGCCTGTCGATTGTCGATGGCATATTTCAGGTCATCAGTTACTTTAATTAGAGCAGTGTTTGTGCTGTGATGTTTACGGAAACTGGATTGAAATTTGTCATATAGACTGAATTCATGCAAGTGTTCAGTGATTTGGTCAAGAACAATATATTCCAGTGCTTTGGAAACAGCAGGCAGTATGCTAATTGGTCGGTAATCACTAGGCAGTTGCGGGTTTTCGACCTTAGGGATGGGTCGAATTATGCTTCTTTTCCATGCAGTGGGGTATATTCCGTTCACGAGGGAAAAATTAAATATGTCAGTTAAGACAGGTACTAAGATATCGGCAACATTCTTAATCATGGCTATACCGATACTGTCGTTGCCTATTGCATCAGAAGAGATTCTCATTATTGCTTTTCTTGCCGTATTTGTTGTTACATGTTTTAGATGGAAGGTATCGTTGTTAGTTATCCTGTTTGGAGATTCTTGTGGACGGTAATTATCAGCCGTGCTGGTATTCAGAGGTGCAGAGAAGAATTCATTTAATTCCTTAGCTGACACATGAAAAGTAGTTTCCGATTTTGCCTTTTCGACCCCCAAGCTACGGAGATTCTTCCATAGAGTCGTGGGTGTCAGATCGCTGCATACAAGGGAGCGAGCGTGCCTGATTTTGGCATTGCGAATGCATTGTTTCACTCTGTTCCGTAGCTTTCTATATTCTTCAAAACGTTCGGGTTTCGGATCTGCCTTGAAACGCCTGTGGGCAGCATCCCTATTAGTCATCATTTGACGTAATTCAGCTGTCAGCCATGGAGCAGGAGATTTTCTTACACGGACTGTGCGCACAGGTGCATGTTTGTCATAGAGGGCAGTGAGTTTATCACCAAGTTCATTAATTTTGCCGTCGATTGTAGGTTCTCTGATTATTTGATGCCATGAGATTTCTGAGCAATCGGCTGTTAGAGCGTCAAGGTCAATACGTTTCATGTTCCTACAAGTTATGTAACGCGATTTGATCCTTGGGGGCTGCACAGAGTAGGCCAGGAATATTACATCATGTGCTGAGAGGCCAGGGGCCGATGATTGACCAACATCTCTTACTTTGTCAGTCTGTTTCGTTGCTATCACGTCTATAAGAGTATGACTGTGCGCCGTATGGTGTGTAGGTTGCAATGGAAGAATGTTCATGCTATTGCAACTAAACAATCTTCTTAGGTTTATTGCGGAGGGAGTGTCTCTTAGCAGGTCTATGTTCAAGTCACCCATTACGATGACATGTTCGTATTGACACTGAAGTGAATGTAATTCCGACTGGAAGGAACTCATTGAGCTTATTTTTGGCGGCTTGTACACGACGCCAGTCAAGAATTTCCGACTTTGTATATTTATTTCAATGAACATGAATTCAGCCTCTTTTTCTTCAGCAGGATTTGACGTACATAAGACTTTCGCTTTGAGATCTGTTCGTATATATGCGCCGACCCCGCCACCTCGCTTTTTTGATCTGTCTGCCCTAAGAAATGTGTACCCTGGGAGATGAATAGATGCAGAGGATATGTGTGGTTTCAACCACGTTTCGGATAAGAGGATTACGTGGTAGTTTAGTTGGTGGAAGAGGAGGCTAAGTTCTTCGTAATGCGCAGGTAAAGACTGAATGTTGCAGTGAGCTGCTAAAACCTCGGACGCGTTCCGCTGAGCAGCCTGGAGTAGGGTGGCAGACTGGTTTGTCCCTTTGTTAGGCACTACCTGCCGCGAGGGGCACTGACCGGTGTTTCCGCCAAGTGACATATTACAGGGGTGTCCGAGATTTTGCGCGCCCTGTTTGTGACTCCGCAAGAGCCGAAAGAAAAGCGACTGCAAGAGATTTCCTGAGGTTGCGGGAGTATAGAAAATGGATTAGTGGTATTCGGTGCAGGGAGAATATGACCAAAATGGTGACAGCTGTGTGTCACTGAGTATCCTATGTCGTAAGAGGAAAAATGTAATTAGAGTATTTGAAACAGCTTAGGGTGGAAATAAGGGAAAGAGGAGTGATTTAAGAGGCCGATGCTGCCAGCAGAGAGAAGTAAGCTTAATATTTAATAGAGTATCGTAGGAAGCTAGAATTAAATTGAAATTTGCTAAAGTGATACTGATAGTGATTTTTGTTATGAACAATTTAAACCGAAGAGATGGTTGACTAATGAACTAAAGGAGAGACTAATAATTGCAATAGAACTATTACAGAATGGAAGAGAATAAACTGAGAAAATGAAAAAAGTATTAGCAGTAACTAAAACTAAGCAATGGCTACAGCTAAAGACACAAAAAAATAGTAAAAAGTTAATACAGTTACAAAAACAATTAGTTGAAGGTACAAATAATTAAAAAGTTAATACAGTTACAAGAACAATTAGTTGAAGGTACAAATAATTAAAAAGTTAATACAATTACAAGACTATATCTGAGTATAGGACTGTTAAGATTTGCAAATGGTGTTAAGTTTGACTTTTGGCTCGAGTAGGTTCACTTAATACTATTTAGTTCTGTCATGTTTGTGACTGTCTTCTTTCCAGCTGCAGTCTTAATGATTACTCTGCCATCCAGAGTCCACACATTCTGAAGACCGAAATGGGATATGGCACTGTTTAAAATCTTTAGCCGCTCGTGTGTCAGATCTTCCCTTATTGTAATCCCTGTCCTTGCTAACTTCTTCTTCTGAGTAAAGATCTCAGCCCTTTTTCGGTACGACACAAATTTAATTATTATTGGACGAGGTTTGGTAGCACCTGGTAGTTTTCGTCCCACCCGGTGGCTCCTGTCAATGTCTGCCTTGGTCACTTCGACGCCTAATTTTTCACGCGCAACCTGTATAAGCAGGTTGTCCGTGTCTTCTTCTTTAGTTTCTGCTACTCCAAACAGTCGTAGACTATTTCGCCTTTGGTACTGTTCTAGCTCGTCTGTGGCGGCAGATAGTTTCACTTCCAACTCTCGTGCCTTTTTCTCGTATTCAGACACAGACTTTTTTAGTGCTGTAATTTCGGCAGTATTGGCCTCAACAGTTTCACGCATTTTGGCCAATACTGCTGCCGTTACAGTATCTGATATGGTGCCTGCTATCAGATCGAGATTGTTTTTATCGCGAAGCGCAGCGTTTACCTCAGAGCGAACCAGCTCCGCTATACCGGGAGCCGCGGCCGCACCTTCCGCCAGGAGCAGGCCCGCCGCACCTGCTGCTTCCCCGCTGCTGGACGCGCTGCTGTTGATTCTTCTGTTTACCATTTTCTCGCAGATATTGGCGGAGCACAGAAAAAAAAATAGCACTACTACACAGAGCACTGTTGTTTACACGATTTCCACTTGTACTAGACAACACCACCTGCGAGAAACACCTTCGAATTCGGCTAAATTTCGCGAGCCGAACTTAACACGTGTTACACTGCAGCCGCCATGAGCTAACTAGCACCCGTTTAATTGACAGCTCTCATAATCTCCTAATTCCTATAGGCTTCCTAACAGATTTCACTAGCTCTAAAACTATAGCAATAGACTCCTCCTGAGTATAGTGAGCTCTGTTAATTTAGTACACTATCAAACTCCAGTCACAATAATAGTTCATCTATTTCTTCTGCATGCAAATGCTTCTCCTTATTAAATATCGCTTCTATATTGTACAGTCCTTTGACGCAGATCTCGTAGTTAAACAGTTTTACACTTTACTTCTTCGAATTGACGTTTCATTTTCCAGTGTGCGTGTTGATTTTTCATGGAATCATCATATCAATTTCTTTTAAATCTCTCTCTCTCTCTCTCTCTCTCTCTCTCTCTCTCTCTCTCTCTTTCTCATCCATTCTAATTTCACATGTCTGTACTTCCTGTCAGCTTAATTCCTATGTAAACAATACTGCCATTCATTGTCCACTGAACTACTGTCGATAATTTATTTAGGCCATTAGTTATGGGCTTGGAGAATTTTCTCTTTGTCCGATTCTGTTCTAAATTTTAAATTTTTCACCTCTTCATATACTTATTTTTCTCTGTTTTTCCGAATTTAACTCTGCTTTTCATTGCTACCAGTTTATCACCGAGGCTATGTTGGCATGGATTCATGCTTTGCTTTCACATACTCGATTTGTAAATATTTGTCTTACCCCCCCCCCCCCCCCCCCCCATGCATCTTGGTCTTAGGTGACGTAGAGTTGGTGTGGTATATTGGTATGATTCATTGAACCCTCTGCCAGGCACATAGATGTAGAGGTAAATGCTGATGATGAGACTTTCCTGGATTTCAGCGCTGTGCATTAAGAAACCCTGGTTCCTGGGCAGCTATAAATAACACTGCCAGCCAAGAATCCCACATGGTGTTGCTATCATTGAGCGTCTAAAGACTGCAGACAGCTGAAGTGCCAAGACGTTCTCATATTAAGTTAGTTATATTTTCAGAGTTCATTAAATTAAATTGCTATTATGTTATAAATTCAACAACTATAACTGACTGATGTTCTCATTTTCCTTTTATGTCTTATATCTCTGTATGTAATTGGAATTACTATATTGTTAGTGTGGACAGATGCAGATGGAACGCAATACGTTTTGGATACTTCATAATTTTCGTGTATCATGACACTGAACCAAACACAGTTAATGGGAAGCTGGAATTTCACTAAGTCTGAAAAATCCGCTGGTTGTCATTGAGGAAATAGGAATCCCAACCAGCTAGTGTCGATGACGACACTAATGCCAGGCGAGAAAGTGAATTTCTTAACTTAGAAATTCATTTGAGAACTGATGAAGGCTTCCAGAATGAAAGTTTCAAGACTTGAGACCCGTTCTCACAGCTTAACTTCTGCCAGTACCTCGTCTCCTACCTTCCAAACTTCACAGAAGTTCTGCGAAACTTGCAGGACTACCACTTCTGTAAGAAAGGAAGGCTTGATGAAGGCTTGTATACATTGTATCCAAGGCATAACTATACGACTCATATTTAGTGTATTTTCTATTTTTCAATATCTTTTATTTTACTTATTTTAACTTTTTATTTCCATTGTTTTCTTGTATTTCACGTTATCATTATTATCGCACAAAAAAGAAAGAAATCTATAAATGTTCTGGCATTGTCACGTTATATAGGATGCTTTTATACGTTCTGTTGTAGGCACCTATGCTAAAGATCATGTAAATTGATAGCATCAATAAATTTGTGGTTATTTAACGTGGTTAAATGCTGGAACTCTCTATCTCAGTTACGACTAAAACGTTTTGTTATTATAATGTCTAAATCACTACACTGTCTTAGTATAAGAGGCAGTCAAATGAAAACTAGAAGATGAAAAAAGTAAGTAAATTGTTTATTATTGGAAAAGTAATCGCCGTATCTGTTAATACATTTATCGCTTTGTGAGACAAGATGATAAATGCCTTTATGGGAACACGTTTGCGGTTGTCTACGGAACCATGGTTTCACTCACGCGTGCACCACGTCGCCTGAAGCAAATCAGCGGCCACGAATGTCTTTCTTCAGCGCTTCAAAAATATGGAGATTGCAAAGGGAGAGATCAGGGCTGTATGGAGGATTCGTAAGGGTTTCCCAGAGAAACTTCTGCAGCATAGCAAAGACAGTCTTGACAACATGTGGACCCGCCCACATGTAGCGAATAGGCTGTAGAAGCTGCTCTGGGAAGCCCATACGTATCCTCCATACAGCCCCTATATCTCCCTATGCGATTTACATGTTTTTGGGGCCCTGAAGGATGGCATTCGTGGTCGTCGATTTGCTTCGGAAAAGAACTACAGTCAAAGGTCAGTAGGTAGCTGCAAATAATTTTCCATGAAGGCATTGACCGCCTTGTCTCACAGTGGGATAAATGTCTTAACAGTTATGGCGATTACTTTTGAAATAATAAACAGTTTACTTACTTTTTCCCATCTACCTCACTTACATTTGACTGCTCCTTATACAGGATGGTCTGGAACAGTTTGATAAGCTTGTAAAAGTGTTGCAAGTGAGGCTGTGCTGAGATGTAATTGTTAGGAAACAAATTCGATACGTTGCGACATTTCCGAGTTAATTAGCATTGAAGTTAGGCAATGAATCAGTTGCGTGCCAGATACGACATTAGTTTCAGTCTTTGGGTTGGATTAGAAGGTTACTACTGTCTCGTGTCCAATTTTTGTTCGGTTTTAGGAAACCAAATAAAGACCACCTTTGGTGACACCGTCTCTGGTGGGTCGCTTCAATTTCAGTGCTACACTACTAGCCATTAAAATTGCTACACCACGAAGACGACGTACTACAGACGCGAAATTTAGCCGACAGGAAGAAGATACTGTGATATGCAAATGATTAGCTTTTCACAGCATTCACAGTAGGTTGACGCCGGTGGCGACACCTACAACGTGCAGAAACCGATTTCTCATACACAAACAGCAGTTGACCTGCGTTGCTTGGTAAAACGTTGTTGTGATGCCTCGTATAAGGAGGAGAAATGCATACCACCACGTTTCCGACTATGATAAAGGTCGGATTGTAGCCTATCGCGATTGCGGTTTATCATATCGCGACATTGCTGCTCGCGTTGGTCGACATCCAGTGACAGAATATGGAATCGGTGGGTTCAGGAGGGTAATACGGAACGCCGTGCTGGATCCCAACTGCCTCGTATCACTAACAGTCGAGTTGACGGGCATCTTATCCTCCTGGCTGTAACGGATCGTGTAGCCACGTCTCGATCCCTGACTCAGCAGATGGGAACGTTTGCAAGACAACAAACATCTGCACGAACACTTCGACGACGTTTGCAGCAGCATGGACTCTCTGCTCGGAGATCATGGCTGCGGTTACCCTAGACGCTGCATCACAGACAGGAGCGCCTGCGGTGGTGTACTCAACGACGAACCTGGGTGCACGAATGGCAAAACGTCATGTTTTCGGATGAATCCAGATTCTGTTCACAGCATCATGATGGTCGCATCCGTGTTTGGCGACAACACAGTGAATGCACATTGGAAGCGTGCATTCGTCATCGCCATACTGACGTATCACCCGGCGTGATGGTATGGGGTGCCACTGGTTACACGTCTCGGTCACTTCTTGTTCGCATTGACGCCACATTGAACAGTGGACGTTACATTTCAGATGTGTTACGACCCATGGCTCTACCTTCATTCGATCCCTGCGAAACCCTACATTTCAGCAGGATAATGCACGACCACATGTAGCAGGTCCTATACGGGCCTTTCTGCGTACAGAAAATGTTCGATTGCTGCTCTGGTCAGCACATTCTCCAGATCTCATACCAACTGAAAACGTCTGCTCTGGCCAGCACATTCTCCAGATCTCTCACCAACTGAAAACGTCTGGTCAATGGGGTCCGAGCAACTGGCTCGTCAGAGTACGCCAGTCACTGTCCTTGATGAACTGTGGTATCGTGTTGAAGCTGCATTGGCAGTTGTACCTGTACACGCCATCCAAGCTCTGTTTGACTCAATGGCCAAGCGTATCAAGGCCGTTATTACGGCCAGAGGTGGTTGTTCTGGCTACTGATTTCTCAGGATCTATGCATCAAAATATGCGTGAAAATGTAATCACATGTCAGTTCTAATATAATATATTTGTCCAATGAATACCCGTTTATCATCTGCATTTCTTCTTGGTGTAGTAATTTTAATGGCCAGTAGTGTACTTAAGTCAGAAACGACGCAACGTAGAAATATTTTTCTTAACAATTATTTCTCAGCGCAAACTATCCTGTAACACCCTTACAAGCTTTCCAAACTGTTTCTGACCAGCCTGTGTAAGGTGACCGGTTTCAACAGCACTCCCCGATTGTATCGAGGCCAGCCAGATATCCGTTATTGTAGTAACTCGTAAGTTCACTTGTCTGTAAGCTGTCAGTTAGTGACCAACTATTTGACCTGAAACCGGACAACATATGTAAAGAATGTGTATCGAGCTAGATAATCAGGAAGTACTATGCAACAGTAAACATCCAGTAGAGGAGAAACATCCAGAGGTGGAGAAACATCCAGTAGTGGTGAACAATGCAGAAATCCACGTGTTCGTCATCGAGCACGCGAGGACAGCGGGCGGAGAGCGCCGCTGCCACTGCCGCTGCTGCTAACCTGAGCATCTTGTCCTGGGTGGTGGGTCCTCCGGCCAGCTCCTTCAGCAAGAAGGTGCGCTCGCTCTGCCGGCGGGACGCCGGGAACCGCAGCCACCGCTCCAGGCCGAACTCCCACAGCTTCAGGGGGCCCCACATGAACACGAAGCTCATGTACGACTCAGCGACGCTGCGGAGAAGATTTCACCACCACTTGAAAACACACTCACAAACACACGCAGAGCGACTACACTTGTCAACTTAAAAATTTACGGGAGCCCACTCACACCTTCGACTAATCGCATTCCACGAGAAAATACACACGTCACAAATCAGACGACTCAAGGTCATCTCACCTTGTTCCAGTTACTAATAATTTCAGATGTTAGTATAAAATTTGAAAATCTGTTATACATCTTTGTTTTTAGCCTATAATGTGTTGGAGTACTTTCTAAAAGAAATTCTTGATTATCGTTCATCATCATCATCATCATCATTTAAGACTGATTAGGTCCTTCAGCGTTCAGTCTGGAGCATAGTCCCACTTATAAATTTCCTCCATGATCCCCTATTCCGTTGCTAACATTGGTGCCTCTTCTGATGTTAAACCTATTACTTCAAAATCATTCTTAACCGAATCCAGGTACCTTCTCCTTGGTCTGCCTCGACTCCTCCTACCCTCGACTGCTGAACCCATGAGTCTCTTGGGTAACGTTGCTTCTCCCATGCGTGTAACATGACCCCACCATCTAAGCCTGTTCGCCCTGAGTTCATTCCCAGTTTTTCTTTGATTTCCTCATTGCGGACACCCTCCTACCATTGTTCCCATCTACTAGTACCTGCAATCATTCTAGTTACTTTCATATCCTTAATCTAAACGTTATTGATAAGGTAACCTGAATCCACCCAGCTTTCGCTCCCATACAACAAAGTTGGTCGATAGTTTGAACGGTGCACAGATAACTTAGTCTTTATCGTTATTAAAAAATAATACAATAGCAACAACGTTACAAGAAATTTTCAATGAAAACATCTTTTTACTCAACCTGTGAAAAAGGTAACTGTGACTTAATTTGACTGATAAAATACAGGGGGTATCAAAAAGAATCATCAGATTTGGCACGTCTATATTTCGGAAACTAAGAAACAAATGCAATGACTTTTGTTTCTTGGTGAACGGGAAACTCAAAAAGATTTTTTCATACCTATTCATAAGCGTTCAATATGTCCCCCTGGAGATGCACGGCATATGACAACGCGGTATTCAAGTTGTTCCCACACTGCAGCGAGCATGTTTTGAGTTACAACTTCCACAGCTGCTGTTACGCGGTGTCTCAGTTAATTCATTGTTGTTGGTAACGGAGGCACATTAACAGAGTCTTTTATAGACCCCCACGAGAAATAATCACATACAGTTAGTTCCGGTGACGTCGGAGGCCAGTAATGTAAGGCTTGTAAGTAGGCTGTTTATGTGTTTGTATGTTGGCAGCGCTATGCAGCGCTCTGCATTTATAACTCTGACAGCGCTGTGCGCTCTCTGTAAGAGACTCTGTGGCTGGTCGCAGTGATGGAAGTGGGAAGTGAACAGCCAGCAGTGATGGAAGTTGGGAGTGTGTAGTCAGCAGTGATGGAGGTCAGAGGTTAATAATTTGCAGTGTTGGAGGTTTGCAGGGTAATTTCCTAGAATGATTGCCTAACGAAGTCACTGGGTCCAAACGATACATATCGAACATGTGATCGTAAATCAATCACGCGACTCCGGTGGTGCAGTAGTTTGTGTAATGAAGATGTTTGTGAGGTAAGACTTATGAAATGTATAGGTTATTGTCAGGACTTTCTATTAATTCAGGGCCATTCTTTTGTATTAATTATTTGAAGTGAGGTGATCATTTTTTGAGCAGTCTGATTGCGTTGCGGCAGGATATTGTGGGTCAGTGTTGAGATGATAAAGACTAGCAAGTGACACTTGCATTCAATCCCAGTTACTGCAATTTAAGCAAAAAAAATATTTTATTAAATAAAGAATTTTCACCTGTCGACCCTTAGCCGAGGCTACCTCCCTGTAATCTTCAGATTTTTCATGTGGGTTGAATAATTAGTGCATGATTAAAAGAAAATTAGTTATTGTCTACTGCTAGCGCGTAATTGTATATAGAGAATTGCCTTTGAAGTTGCAGTTTCTTACTGTAGTACAGTATTGTAATGAGCAAAGCAGTTGTGGCATGCATGTCGATTTGCATTAAGTATCTTGCAGTCGAGTTCGCAGCTAAATGGATATTTATTATTGTCAGTGTTATTTAAGCGGGTTTTTTGTCTGTGCTATTATATGAAATAGTGTGATAATCATGGCGTGTGGAAAGCGTAACATTAAGCTGCAAAGCAAACTGAGGTATGATAGTGAAGACGATCGTAGCGTGTTAGTAGCTCATTGTAATGAAGTGACAAATATTCAAGTCGGTAATTTGGTAACAATGCACAGGGACATAGACCAGGCAGTAAATAATGGTGTAGATAGTGAAACAAGTAAACACGAAAGTATTGTCGATCGATCGTCCAGTAATAGATCTCAGGAATCGGAAATGACAGAACCAAATCGTACAAATACCGTAGATTCAGGTTTTGCGTCATCACCTTTTTCTCAATTAAGTCAAGACTCACTCTCTGCTTTTCAAAATACGAATATTGCCGATGCAAATGCACTACCGAAAAGCACAAAGGAACATTTTCCAGAGAGTAACATATTGTTATTACAATTTATGCAACAAATGGGACAAAAGCTTCAAAAGTTAGACACAATGGAACAAAGTCTTCAAGAACTAGACACAACGCTTGAACTAACACGTGAAAATTTAACTGCTGAGTTACTTAAAATCGAAGTTAAATGTCAACAAGTTTGTGAAGATGTAAAAACACAAATCTGTGAGCATTTTCAGCCTATTTTTTTCACGACATGAAAACGCATCACGGAATCATGAAGCAGCCATAAAAGAACAGCGGATTATTGTGCACGACATCCTGCAAGCTAAAATTGACTCAGTTGCAGCTACCTATTCGGTTATGCAACTTGCAAAAAATCAGGAAAACTTAAAAGACACAGTAGATACGCTTTCAACACAAATGGACGCTCTGAAACTTGGTTCAGAAAAACACACTGAGGAAATCAGTTCATTATCGGAGAAAGTAGCCAAACTTTCGGATCAGTTCACTAACTTATCTACAAAGGTAGATGATGATTTGAATGACATAAGACCTGTAGCCTTCACTGACACACAAGAGTATGAACAAATTAAGAAATTTAAATAAAATCAAAATCTAATTAATACGCAACACAAAAGAGAAATCCGGGAAGTACAAGATCAGTTGGCACAAATAATACAAGAATTACATATTTCAGAGGACACTCGCGCTACAACACGGGAAGAGGGACTTAGAAATACGGAAAAGCCACAAAGTAATATCACAGGGTATTTCGGAGACTTTGAAAGAAGTTAGCAAGGTGCACCGTATTTTGAGATGGAACCGCTGACAGGACGTAACAATGGCCGATCTGCGATTCGCCGACATGATGATTTTGATTATAAGCTCTACATCACAACGCATAAATTTAAAACATTCCATAATTCTGTTAGGGACATACATCCACAAGCTTGGCTTCATCAATTTTCTCATTGCTTTCCTTGTAATTGGTCATTAGAGCACAGATTAGAATTTATGTGTGGCTATCTAGAAAATGAACCAGCTGTTCGAATGCGATCGGTTATTCGCGACTTTCACAGTAAAGGAGTTTTCTATCATGCCTTCCTTTCTACGTATTGGTCTCAGGCTACTGAAGATCAAGTTAAACATTGCATCATAATGATGAAACACGTCGAACAATCTGAATTTTCCAGCGCAGTAAAATATTTTGAAGACATTTTGCACAAAAATCAGTATTTGACAAACCTGTACAGCCCCTCGGAACTCATTCGGATTTACTTAATTAAATTACCTGGACACTTAAGACATATTATTTTGGCAGGACGTTGCAAAGATAATATCGAAGCTTTTCAGGGATTTTAACAAGAATTGAAAATCGACACAGACCGTCGTGGAATGCGAAAACGGGAAAACACCAACAATTACAGGTCACATCCGTCACAATTCCGTGACGATAGCAATAATATCCGGACACGACAAGGTAGTGTAAATCGTGACCGAAACAGACACCACCCATATGACAGCTGTTGGCAAAATAACAATAGTTACATGGAAATATCACCTCTCCATGGTAATGAGTATGACAGAGATAAGCAGACAATATAGAAACCAGGACAATTTTTATCAAGGGAGGCAAAATAACTTTAGACGCAACAGTCAACCCCGCAATTACGATTCCGGAAGAAATTCTCCACAACGTGATCGGCAAGAAAGAAATTACAAAAATTACCGACATGACAACAGACCTGAATTTAATCAGAACTGGCGTGATTCAAACAGGGCAGAGCCCTCCCTTCAAGTTGAAACTGTAGAAGTTAGATCTCCAAATCCCAGGAACGATGCGCGACAACAAAGAGATAACAGACAATGACTTGCACCGCAGGCAGTCACAAAAACGTACTTATGAAGCTGACTACGTAGCTACCGTGATTTTTAATTACGTGAAAATGGAAGACATTAGGGGCATCTTAAACCAGGAACATGATGCTAAACAAAACAATATTGCATATCGTGTAATTCGCATCACAGCAAATGACATAAAATGTACGGCTGTAGTTGACTCTGGCTGTCCTATTTCGGTAATTAGTGAAACAGCTTTCAGTAAATGTATAACAAATTGAACAATTGCCCCACACTTCCTTTACGCAAAATTAAATTACAAGGTGCAATTTCTGGAAAAAGTATAGATGTACTGCAACAAAATAACTTAGAATTCTTTTGTCAAAGCCACAGATTTACTATGAATTTTCTTATTGTTCCATTATTGTCGACGGAAATCATATTGGGCGTAGAATTTTTGAATGAGTATAAGGCAATTTTTAACTTTCACAGTGCTGAAATAAGTTTAGAGAAAGAAGGTAAGTCAATAGCTTTGAAATTTGCCGATTGGCTTTCAAACCATGACGATGGAATTAATCGTCTTTACCTCTTGTTAGAGCACAATTTGGAACTTTCGACGGAATTTGACACTATTGTTCATTTTGCAAGTACTGACAGGGATGTTATTGATGACATATTAGATACTAACGATTAAATGCAGAATAAAATTCAAACAATTGAGAACTTGTAACACCATAGCTCTAATAGTCTACTGATTTATTATGCTTTTGTTTTATTTAATGTTACATCGTTGAGCTTCTGTAAATGTACTTGATTGAATCGACAACACCACATTGTATACTTCTTTCTTTGTTACTACATTGATGTCATAATTTGATTCTATGCATTGTAGTATATCTGTCATTTAAATTCTTTGTCTCAATTGGAGGAAGACGATACTTATTGTATACATTTGGAATTTGGGTGAATAATTTAGTGTATAAATGTTAATATGTGCAAAGGTTCTGTTTTATTTAAACTATTTGTTTGCTGTTATGTAAACTGCTGATTCTCGCTTAGGGTTCTTAGTTATTCTGTCTGTAAAAGTTGTTGTGGTTCCCCTCGGGAACGGAACTGTGTAGCGCGCGCAAATTGTGGTTGGCCTAGGTAGAAAAGGTGGAACCAAGAGTCAGCCGGAGACGAGCTACCAAACTGTGCACTGCCATGTTAATGTTGTATATTGTGCTGGTACCGAGAGAGGCTTTTTCTGCCACTTTCCAATGCCTCGAATGGATGGATAAATAGCTGGAACGATTCTGGAATTGGTATCCATCATCGCCACCAAAAGGGACAGAGTCCAGCAATTCTGCCTGTAAACCCACCTACCAGCATGCAGTTGCCACCACATTGCGCAATCGCTGTAACGCAATGCTACAATAATGTACAATGAAGGATCAGCTTATTGGATGTGTTAGTGTGCTCAAATATAAGGTAACTTATAACTGAATTCATGTACCTACCTTGATTTTTCCCTATTCCTACACCTTTCAGGTTCCTCTCCATTTAAACTATGATTACCGAGTGTCTAGTTTGTGGAAAAAATTGATCTTGGGTAAGAAGGGAGTATTCAGATTTATCGTGGATTTAATGAAATTGTGGGAGGTAGTAAATGTAGTTTTGTGAAAGCCTCCCAGGGATGAAAACAGTCTAATTTAAAGTTTTTGTGGAGTTTCAAAGTCTCCTGTTTAATCATTTGCTTACAAGTAGAAGACTGTGGTAATAATGACAATTTTCAGTTTCTTTTAAAGATTAAAAGCTCTTAAAACTGAGGCTTATAAAGTTTTGCTTGGTTAACGATCATAGTGCTAACTGTAATACATTCTAAAAGGTGAGTCAGTTTCTTGCAATTTTGTCAACATTGTGTTTCACTGTAGTAAAAGTGAAAAACTGCAATAGAAAAAAATGATATGTTCATGATTGCTAAGTGTTTGTCTCTTATGTATTGGAAGTGCATATTAATAGTATAACTGGATCCACAGTTTGTCTATTGTGCTAATGCTAGTAACAAGTAACGGGAAGACCACTATTTATGAAAACCATAATTTCTTTATTCAAAAGATACTGAGAAGCAACCTGTTAGTGGATTCCAATTAACTATCATTTTAAATAGTAAAGTATTTAACTGAGAGAGACTTAACCTGTGTCCAATTTATGATCCTGCAGTGAATGTTAATAGTAATGTTATAAAGACCATTCAGTTTGAACAAGCCCTGAAAGTAATAGTGTGTTTCAGTATCTGTTATATTTTTGCCAATAGTTTCTGCTGCTCTAGCTGTTAGTTTCAATCTTACCGTAAACATATGTATGTGTCAGAGTTCATTGCACTCGCGTGTGACAAAGAATAGGTTGTGTTTATCCGTTAAAGTTACTAATGACTATTTTCTTGAACAAGAATATTAATCATTCACTTGCCTAATTAGGCTGGCGACCGTTTTCCTTATCCGTTAAACAGTACAGATAGTCAAAAATTTTGTTTATTGCTGTTCAAATATTTACGTAATTCTGACTTTCATTTCCGATAAGCAACCCCGTTAGGTACAACTCGATCAACACAACAAAATTCCTCTCAGAGGGTAACACTGCTCTGTTGCTTTATACCATAATTGTTTTAACTAGATAGTTATATTTCACGACCTGCCTCCTACTTTAAGGTTATGGTATAGCAGTAGCAGACAGGAGTGTTATAAACTGTAATGACACTGATAGGCAGGACCTTTTTGACATTTTACAAGCATATTCCACAGTTTTTACTCCCAAAACAGGAACAATTAAAGCAATCAATGCCAATTTCGTGTTCGTGAGCATACTAAAATTTGCGTTAGACCATACGAATTCCGGCACAGTATAGGGACCGTGTTAGAAAAGAAGTACAATCTATGCATGAAGAGAACATTATTGAAACTGCAGTAAGCTCATACAGTAATCCATTACATGTTGTTGAGAAAAAAACGGATCTGTCAGGCTTGTTTTATATTCGAGACAAATAAATACCATAATCATTCCCGAAACATATAGGCCGCAACGTTGTAAGAACTTCTTCAAAATTTTAATGGCGTAAAAGTGTTGTCTTCTATTCATCTCAGATCCAGCTTTTATCAAATAGAACTTGATCCAGAATGTAGGAAATATAAGGCTTTTGCCGGCTGGAGTGGCCGAGCGGTTCTAGGCGCTACAGTCTGGAACCGTGTTACCGCCACGGTCGCAGGTTCGAATCCTGCCTCGGGCATGGATGTGTGTGATGTCCTTACGTTAGTTAGGTTTAAGTAGTTCTAAGTTCTAGGGGACTGATGACCACAGCATTTAAGCCCCATAGTGGTCAGAGTCATATAAGGCTTTTTTTCGGCGTTTGTTATCAATTTCTGAAACTTCCTTTTCGTTTGAACATTTTTTCAGCAGCATTCATTCGTGGTCTAAATTCCACATTACCTGAGTTCACATCACCTCGTACGTGGACGATATTTTAATAGCAGAAGCATCTTGGGAAGAACATAATCGCATCCTCAAAAGTGTGTTACGTAATTTTGCAAATCTGGAATTACTGTGACCTTGGAAAAATTTGAATTTGGTAGGACAAAGGTGAAATTTTTGGGTCACATTATTTCTTCTGAAGGCATCTGGCCGGATCCTCAAAAGTCAGAAGCAATCAAGTCCATCCCAGATCCATCCACAAAAAAAAAAAAAAAAACAAGTTCGCAGTTTTCTACAGGTCTCTTCTGTAGGTCTCATGAATCTCTGCCATCATTTCCTGAATATGCAAATTCTAGTAACACCAAAACTTTGTTCTCTCACTGACAGAAACACTATTTGGAACTGGGACGAATAGCACAGTTGAAATTGGATTCTTTGAAAGAAGCGCTACTTAACGTGCCAATCTTAGCTCACCCAGATCTCTCACAAGATTTCTGCCTTAGCACAGACAGACTCTTCTAAAGTTCGTCTTGGTGCCCACTTATGTCAAGAAGCTATAGAAAATGACATTACCGTTCAGAAAACCATCGCTTTTGCTATCTGTGTGCCAACAAAATCTGAAAACATTATTCCGTCACTGAATTAGAAGCTTCAGCTATCATTTGCACATTTGACAAATTTCGTTTCTTTCTTACTGGCAAACACGTAAATGTTTATAGCGATCATCGAGCACTACAATTTCTTATGTCATCAAAATTAAATCATGTCAGGCTGAAACGTTGGGCTTTGTTTATGCAAGAATTCCGCTTCACAATAGTCTACATTCGTCGCAAAGAAAACATCGTTGCGGACGCACTTTCACGTGCACCGGCTGGCCTTTAGAAAAGTAACGCGGAAGATAACCTTGAGAAAAATTTCAATATTCTTTACATTCAAACAAAATCCTTTGAAAACTTCATCACTGCATCTTTAAAGGACATTGCTTATGAACAAGACAAAGATCCGATTTGGAAAGATATCAAAAGTAAATGGCATGAAAAGACACAATCAGAGATTCGGCATTATTATCTGGTAAGAAACAACATACTCTTCAAACGTTGCACTGTTGATGATAAGTTATGGGTACATTGTATTCCTGACGATTTTGTTAATAAGCTCATCTGGTACACTCATTTCAGCCACGCACATTTTGGTCCACGAAAATGTTATCGTTTTCTTCGGAGGAATTGTTATTTTAACAACATGGAAAATAGAATTAGTAGAGTCTTGTCTATTTGTAAACTTCGTCAAAAATCTAAACCATCTACTATCTCACAACGTGCTCCATTGTTTACTATCATTCCGACTAGATTAAAAGAATTTGCCGCTGTTGATCATCTGAGACCCATTGTTAAAACATTGAATGGATTTTCGTACTTTTTAGTCGCTGTTGAATTTACATCAAACTTGTTACTTTCACACCGTTACGCAAAGCGACTGGACGGTCTGTATCCTACGCATTTGTTAAAAATTTCTTACGTGAATTTGGACACGTTCCCAAAGTAATTTCAAATAATGGACCACAATTCATACTGCTGTTTGGTCACGCATGCTTCGCAATCGTGAAATCAAACCTGTTTTTATTTCATTGTACTCTCCACATCGTAACCCGCCTGATCAGATCATGAAAGAAATTAAAAAATTTTGCAGACTTTATTGTCACAGGAAGCATCAATATTGGGATAGATATTTGCACTTATTTTAAAACGTATTGAATGAAATGCCTCATTACTCCACTGCTTTACCACCTATTTATGTACTGAAGAATGAGGAACCACCGAACAGAATCAGAGAGCTTGTACCTTTTCCGGATACATGTAAACTTCGACATAAAGACATAATTGATTTGGCTGTTTAAAATATAAATTCTAATGCATAAAAAGGAGAAAACTACACGGTAAGACAAATGCAAAAAAATTACATATTGGTCAGAAAGTTTTCATTAAAGCCCATTCATTGTCACATAATAAGAAACATTTGAGTCACAATTTTTTTCTGATTTACAATGGAACTTATAGGATCCGACGTATACCGCATTGCGTTCAAGTTAAAACTGTGCGTACTGAGAAAAGTAAAGGACTACACCGCATTTCTCATGTAAAAGCGTTTATTGAGAAATAATTTGCCTTCTCACTTAGTTATTTCCATAAATTTTCACTTTATTTAATGCACTTTCTCAGGGATTAAGGATCATACGGTACTTGGTTTGTTTGACAGCTACCCGATTATATTACGACACTACTAATGAGTGACAAAATCTTCATTATTGCTTTTACGCCATTTGTGTTTATGTCTGTACAGTTTTTCTACGTTCTTCTTGGAAGTACAACATGTTTTTGTAATGACTTTTGTGGCACAGCTACACCGAGACAGGAAGTTTTCGTAACACAACAATATGTTACACTATAGTTCTGTCAAGGTCACGTCAATGAACACAATAACTGCGACATTTTTACACGTAGCACGTTACTTTTGTAAATGACAAGGTAAGTACATTGATTTCTGGAGAACGTCGCTTATGAACAACAGGACACGCATTTCAGTGATTAATTTTTGACTTGGAACATTTTTAGAAATATTTTAGAACTATTATGATACAGAGAAGGTTTTCGGTAGTGCATTTCATTCTGCAGTTCAGTCTACCGGATGATCAAAACGTCAGTATAAATTTGAAAATAAACCACTGAATAATGTACACTCCTGGAAATTGAAATAAGAAGACCGTGAATTCATTGTCCCAGAAAGGGGAAACTTTATTTACACATTCCTGGGGTCAGATACATCACATGATCACACTGACAGAACCACAGGCTCATAGACACAGGCAACAGAGCATGCACAATGTCGGCACTAGTACAGTGTATATCCACCTTTCGCAGCAATGCAGGCTGCTATTCTCCCATGGAGACGATCGTAGAGATGCTGGATGTAGTCCTGTGGAACGGCTTGCCATGCCATTTCCACCTGGCGCCTCAGTTAGACCAGCGTTCGTGCTGGACGTGCAGACCGCGTGAGACGACGCTTCATCCAGTCCCAAACATGCTCAATGGGGGACAGATCCGGAGATCTTGCTGGCCAGGGTAGTTGACTTACACCTTCTAGAGCACGTTGGGTGGCACGGGGTACATGCGGACGTGCATTGATCTGTTGGAACAGCAAGTTCCCTTGCCGGTCTAGGAATGGTAGAACGATGGGTTCGATGACGGTTTGGATGTACCGTGCACTATTCAGTGTCCCCTCGACGATCACCAGAGGTGTACGGCCAGTGTAGGAGATCGCTCCCCACACCATGATGCCGGGTGTTGGCCCTGTGAGCCTCGGTCGTATGCAGTCCTGATTGTGGCGCTCACCTGCACAGCGCCAAACACGCATACGACCATCATTGGCACCAAGGCAGAAGCGACTCTCATCGCTGAAGACGACGTCTCCATTCGTCCCTCCATTCACGCCTGTCGCGACTCCACTGGAGGCGGGCTGCACGATGTTGGGGCGTGAGCGGAAGACGGCCTAACGGTGTGCGGGACCGTAGCCCAGCTTCATGGAGACGGTTGCGAATGGTCCTTGCGGATACCCCAGGAGCAACAGTGTCCCTAATTTGCTGGGAAGTGGCGGTGCGGTCCCCTACGGCACTGTGTAGGATCCTACGGTCTTGGCGTGCATCCGTGCGTCGCTGCGGTCCGGTCCCAGGTCGACGGGCACGTGCACCTTCCACCGACCACTGGCGACGACATCGATGTACTGTGGAGACCTCACGCCCCACGTGTTGAGCAATTCGTCGGTACGTCCACCCGGCCTCCCGCATGCCCACTATACGCCCCCGCTCAAAGTCCGTCAATTGCACATACGGTTCATGTCCACGCTGTCGCGGCATGCTACCAGTGTTGAAGACTGCGATGGAGCTCCGTATGCCACGGCAAACTGGCTGACACTGACGGCGGCGGTGCACAAATGCTGCGCACCTAGCGCCATTCGACGGCCAACACCGCGGTTCCTGGTGTGTCCGCTGTGCCGTGCGTGTGATCATTGCTTGTACAGCCCTCTCGCAGTGTCCGGAGCAAGTATGGTGGGTCTGACACATCGGTGTCAATGTGTTCTTTTTTCCATTTCCAGGAGTGTAGATAGATTGACACACATGCTTGGAAACACATGGGGCTTTATTAAAACAAAAACAAAGAAGTTTACAAAATGTACGATAGATGACGCTGGACGTCAGTGACTGCGCATGACCGTCGTGTATAAAAGGAGCTGTAATGAGAGAGAGAATCAGATGCGCCAGCAGTCGCAGCATGTTGACGATACAGGATAAGGCGCTTTTAGTAAAGCTGTATTATCAGAATGGGGATGTGCTAGTTCAGCGTTACTATCCTATCGCCATTGGAAGGGGATTCGAACGGGTAAAGGTCCGTTGACAAATGCAGCTGTGGCGAGAATGATTTCGAAGTTCTAAGCCACGGGTTGTTTAGACGATAGACCCCGTAGTGGCCGACCGAGCACAAGGCGTAATGCTGCTGAGATAGTTCAGGAGTCAGCGCTCGTGCAGTCGCACGTCGCACCGGCATTCCATACACTACTGTTTGGTTGGCACTGAGGCGTACCCTCCGATGCTATCCTTACAAAATCCATCGGCATCATGAACTGTTACCCGACGATTTAGTGAAGCGGAGGGCATCTGCGGTGTGGGCGTTTCAAAAGATGGCGGAAGAGGACGATTAGTTGAGTAACGTGTTTTGGACCGACGAAGCTCATTTCACTCTCCGAGGGTCTGTCAGCGCCCACAACTGCAGAATTTGTGCTACGAAAAATCCTAGAACTGTCGTGGAAACTCCATTGCACTACGAGAAAGTCACGGGATGGGTTGGATTTACCACATCTACCGTTATCGGGCCTTTTTTCTTCGAGGAAATGCGTGATTCTGCTTTTGTAACTGCTACCGTGACGGGTGAGAGGTACGCCGCAATGTTACAGAATCGCATCATCCCCACCTTGGCTGATAAACACCTGCTGGAACGTACGATGTTTATGCAGGATGGCGCTCCACCCCATATTGCTAGACACGTGAAAGATCTCTTGCGCTCGTCGTTTGGTGATGAGCGTGTGCTCAGCCGCCACTTTCGTCATGCTTGACCTCCCAGGTCCCCAGACCTCAGTCCGTGCGATTATTGGCTTTGGGGTTACCTGAAGTCGCAATTGTATCGTGATCGACCGTCATCTCTAGGGATGCTGAAAGACAACATCCGACGCCAACGCCTCACCATAACTCCGGACATGCTTTACAGTGCTGTTCACAACATTATTCCTCGACTACAGCTATTGTTGAGGAATAATGGAGGACATATTGAGCATTTCCTGTAAAAAACATCATCTTTGCTTTATCTTACTTTGTTATGCTAATTATTGCTATTCTGATCAGATGAAGCGCCATCTGTCGGACATTTTTTGAACTTTTGTATGACCCCGTCTCATTCCAAGCATGTGTGTCAATTTGTACCTCTCGATTCCGTAATTTATTCAGTTTTCTAATTTATACTGACTTTTTGATCACCAGGTATAACACCTGAGAATATAATTACATTAACCCTCATGGGGGTACATCTACTTTGTGTACCATACTTGTGACAAGCGCAAGGAGCCATAGCTAATATGGTATTTGCTTACACAATTTTACACATCGGTACCATATTCCTCTAACACCGAATTACACAGCTGTCTGGTCATTTGAATGAGAGAAATGAACATTTACTACATCAGTGACATATGCCTACGTAATTACACAGTTGGATTACTTCACACTTATGAAATTGTACTTTGTCTGCGTTTTGGGAACTGTTCATGTATTTTCGGAACCATTGTGATACTGTGAGAGATTTGAGTGATGTATGTATGGGATCATGATTTTTGAAGTACGTTTGAGTTAGATAGCACTACTGAAACGAGCAGAGTTTTCTTTTTTAAGTTTTGAAATTTGAAAGAAGCTACAACGGTTTTGAGATGTGATTGATGTGCTGTGATGATATTATTACGATGAGGATGTGTATTATGATGTCTAGATATCTTTATGATCAATAAGGCGATGCTATATGAGGCATATGTTTATGCTACGTGTTTATTATGATGAAATATTGAAGTATCGAAGAATATGCCTACGTGTGATGAGGTAAGGAATAATGAGTAGTGGTTACGGACTGTGGTTCGTGGAAAAAATTTTGGAAACCAAGAATCGTACTTGAAGAGTTATGAAAGGTGAGTATATATGTGAATGTGCATACAACAATGCTTATGAAAATTTTTGGACACTTTAATTCATGAGATTTCGTTTCTATACACTTCCAATATAAATTTTCAACCCGTGACATTGTTTATTTGTTTCAGACTGCCACTGTAGCGGAAACTGTTGTAAATATTTCGGTGAAGAGTACATGAGCTGCGCATTGACCACTTTGAAGTATACCTATTGTTGTGTGGACTTCAAATTTTACTCGTGCCGCTTCAGCAACTTTGAAGCTTCCCGCACTTTTGCAAGCGCTCGCATAGCTGTAGAAAAGCGGCAAGTTTCGTGACTGGTGCATTTAACCATCGCGAGAGCGTTACAAATCTCACAGAAAGTTTGAAGTGGGACACACTTGCAGATAGACGGCGCGCTAAACGGAAGGGGCTGCTCACTTAATTCCGAAATCCGTTCTTCGGCGAGGATGTAGAGCATATATTATTACCACCAACTTTCAAATCGCGCAATGATCACCATTCAAAGATAAGCGAAATTAGAGCTCGTACTGAGGCATTCAGTCGTTTTCCCCTCGCGCGATCCGCTAGTGGAACAGAGGGGGGGGGGGGGGGGGGGGGGAAATATTACTGGCCCGAATTGTGATCTCCACCACACACCGGTTGGTGGCTAGCGGAATATAAATGTAGATATAGATGTAGAAAAGAGAGGCCGAACAGCGCGCGGGAAAAACGAACACCTAAAACTTTCTGTTCGAGCTCTGATTTCTCGTATTTTATTTTGATGATCATTCATATCTATGTGGGTTGGCCTCAACAAAACATTTTCGCATCTGAGGTCATCAGCTTCCTAGACTCAGAACTACTTCAACCTAACTAGCCTAAGGACATCACAAATATCTATGCCCTAGTCAGGATTCGAACACTTTGTAGTTTGTAGTTTGTGCTATTTACTGAAATGCTTATGAATTGATGCGAAATGGTCTTACGTCCACACACCTGATTGTGACAAGTGCCTTCTACGAGAGTTGAAAGAATTTTACTGACTTATTAAATGCCATATGGCTGGTGAATTATGTTTTTATGCTTTGCTTTTTATGTATTTGCTTATTTGATATCTAGTTTCTAGCTGCGCTGCAGCATTGGTTTTATAAAATAAAAAATAAAAATTTAATCCATATGCTAATGTAAATACTTTCTGTCTACCAATCCAACAAATAATAATTTTATGATCCACATTCCCAAGAAATGGAGAGCACTTGAAAGAAAAAATAAGAAGAAGAAGTGACTAGTAACTGGAATTGCATACAAAATTTTCTTTTCAAGGACTTGATAATTGTTTGGTAGAATAAGTTGTTGTGGTGCATCACTCTAGTGTTAAGAGGTGACATAGACATGAAGATGTGAATAGGCTTTTCCCTTATCTGCATTGCTATCTGTACCGTAATTTTTTCTGCTTTCTCTTGTTTAGGTATAAATTATTGCATTTGCTGCTGCTATTTGTCAGGCATTGTCCTATTGAATTTTACTTGGTATTACTCAGATAAGCCAGTGTTACCACTGATTTACTTTTCTTGTTTGCTACATATTGCCTTATATTTGTTGCAATGTTGCATTTGCTTCACTAATTTAGATATACTGCTGCTTGCTTCGCCAGTTTGCATTTTTTGTCATTGTTGTTTGTGTTAATTGTTTTGTGCTGCTGCATTGCGTCATTCTCTAGTTCATATATATGAGCTCAGTAGATCTAAGCTAGTTTAAGAGGGGGTATGCATTATAAGGAAATGAGCTGTGATGAGTTGGGAAGAAATTCATTGAGAAGCTATAAGAAAAAGGTTTGGCAAAAGGGTATTGCATAATGCGGAACAATTATTTTGAAAAACGAAATGAATAGATAAGTAGGGTATAGTGACAACAGGTGTAGGTAGGATTTTTTTGGAAACAAATGATGAGGTAAGAAATATATGAGAGCGTAAATACAAATAGCATGCTTAGGTAGGATTTTTGTGGAAGCTGATGTTGAAATAAGAGAAGATAGCAAGTATTAAATGAAGTGTTAGTTGGAAATGAAGTAATTTTGTTTGAAATAAAACAGCAATGAGCGTAAAGTAGGTATAAAATGCTCACCTCACGTACTGCAGGAACCAATGTTAAACGTACACTTTGACACATTTACACTTGAAAACAGACCCTGTACTTTCCTTTTGTGTTATTCTGTTATGTGTTTATGTGAACCCTTGTTTG
This sequence comes from Schistocerca gregaria, assembly GCF_023897955.1. Classification (NCBI taxonomy): domain Eukaryota; kingdom Metazoa; phylum Arthropoda; class Insecta; order Orthoptera; family Acrididae; genus Schistocerca; species Schistocerca gregaria. The sequence continues at coordinate 799,059,017 of NC_064920.1, forward strand.
TCTGTGTTCTTCCTGTCTCTGTGTGTTTACCTGATAAGATAAATTTGGTAGAATTTTTTTCTTCTAATACTACGCTGCATTCACTATGATGAGGAATACTGTTATCCTCAAATTTAATTTTGTTTTGTAAGATATTCTTTACTTTGGAAAGATGTTCAGACATTATTTATTCTGTTATGTTTTCTTTTAATGCACATGCGTCAAGTTAATGTTTCAAAAGCTATTCTCATTTTTCATTTATTTTCTTATGTCATAATTCCTGTATTACTCATGTATATGTTTATTTGTATTCTTTTTGTAAAGCCTGTATTATTACAAATGTTATTTGTATTATCATGTTCTTGGCTATAATTATGTTTTCTTTACATTTGTAATTATATTCTTATGATTTAAAAATTGTACTTGTATAGACACCAGTTCTTCAAGTTAAATAAATAGTAGGTATTCATTTAACTGCACACATTTTGTCTCTTGGTCATAGTATATGTATTAAATCTGAAAGGTTATATGACTGTGTTAGTGCTTGCTTCTGTGTTGATAATTCAGCATTGCTAGTTCAAAGGATATTGCAACAACAAAAAATAGTGAGTGCACAAGTGGTGGTTTATGGACTACCTATATTATCTGTAAGGCTCTTCAATTGTGATTGCGCACTTGCACAATCGCAACGGATGGCTGCTGGCCATCTCTTCAAGGATTACAGTGGGTCTGCACCTTTGGTGGCCCATTACTATAAAAATGTCTACAAGGCATTCTGTTGGTCTGCTCTCTGGTGACCTACCTACCAATATTCTTCAAGACTTCGACTGACTCTGCTGTGGGCTTGCTCTCTTGTGGCCCATTACCATTCTTCATGTCAAGAGTCAGCACTGTGTTTACGTTGGGAGGATAACTTTACTTCCTCAAGACTGCATGGAGGTCCACTATTTGTGTGTGTATTTTCTTTTATTGCTCAAACATTGTGTATAAAACTGTCATAGACTACTATTCTGATGAATGATTAGGGCTACCTTTATGGACTGTGAGGTGAATTTTTTGATTTATTGACCAACAGTATATTACTAATTGTGTGCGTTTGATCTATTTGATATTTTTAATATGAAAAAAAGTTTCACAAGTTAGCCTTGGCCACTTCCCAAACTATCTTCTAAAATTGTTTGAGAGGAGCAGGACGGCTATGTAAGTAGGCTGTTTATGTGTTTGTATTTTGGCAGTAATAGCTCTGATAGCGCTGTGCACATTCTGTAAGAGACTCTGTGGCTGGTGGGACTAGCAGTTGGAAGTTTACGGTCAGCGGTGATGGAAGTTTGGAGGTGAACAGCCAGCAGTGATGGAAGTCGGGAGTGAGTAGTCAGCAGTGATGGAGGTAAGAGGCTAATAATTAACAGTGTTGGAGGTTTGCAGTATTAGCATGAGCGTATAGTCTGAATGTGTATCCATCACGGAGATTTATTACTGATGATTATATAATTTTTTTAACTGGTTGTCACTTGATTAAGGTAAAATTTTGTAAATACATTGTTTGCTCTGCAACAAAATCTTTCCTTTGTGAACCACATGCCTATTAGTTGTTAGAGCCTTCAGCAGTTAGAATCTTTTATTTAGCTCGCTGTATTTGCGCTTGCTGTATTGCGGTAGTTCATGTGATAAATATGTTTGTGAGGTAAGTGACTTATGAAACGTATAGGTTGTTGTTGGGATTTTCTACTAATTCAGGGCCATTCTTTTGCATTAATTATTTGAAATCAGGTTATCATTTTTTGAGCAGCGCCACGATATTGTGGGTCAAAGTTGAGATGATAAAGACTAGCAAGTGACACTTGCATTCAGTCTTAGTTACTGCAATTTAAGAAAAAAAATATTAAAAAAAAAGAAGTTTCAGGATGAATCATTTGGACCAGTGCGACCGATCCATCGTTCAGCAATTATTTGATTTAAAAATTCCCGCACTTCCAGATGCTAGTTTGGCGGTGCCCCATCCTATTACTAAATGAAGTCGCTCGAATCAGTCTCCAGCTGTGGGAGAAGCAAGTTCTCAAGCATATAGAGATATGTGCTTCCTGCAACAGCGTTCTCTGCAAATAAAACTGGACCATAAGCCTTTTCCCGTGAAACTGCACAAAACACATCAAATTCTGGGAAGTCAGTCTCATGTTGTACAACTTCTTGCGATTGTTCCTTACCCCGTAATATCACATTAAGATGGTTCACCTTTCCATTTAAATGGAAACGTCTCGTCACCAAACACTAAGCGTGGAAGGAAATTTTCATCCTCGAAGAACGAAATTACGGAACTCCTCAGGTTGTTTTTTGTCAGCTTCACGAAGAATTTGCAGTAGCTGAATTTTGTACGGTTTCATGTGTAAACGTCTACGCGACACATGCCAGACGGACATCGGGGGCACGTTGAGCTGACTAACTGCACGGCGAACGGATTTCTGCTGTCTCATTTTGAAACTATGGCGGATGCTTTCGACATCTGTGTCAGATACTAGGGGACGGCCCGGCGATTTGCCTTTACACAAACAACCTGTTTCTCGGAATTTTTCATGCTATCGTCTAATGCTCTGTGCTGTAGGAGGATCCACACCATACATAGTACGAAAGTCACGCTGAACAGTTGTTACTGACTCGCACTGCGCAAAACGTAGAACACAAAACGCTTTCTGTTATCCCGACACCATTTTTACTAGAACTACATTGGATGCGCACTTCTGCTACCTAGTGGAAGCCATGTAAAACTCGAGAGTTTGCTCTCCAACAGTATGTTGTTCACGCACATACTTCAAATAAGTTAATAGCTATGATTTTTTTTTAAATCAGATAATTCTTTTTGATACACCCCATATACGAACATTGTCAAAGTTTACAGATGCATGTAGTATATATTTTATCATGAAAACATAAAAGTATTCAGAGATAAAAAATAAAATTCGTAAGTGATGTGAAACTTCCCGACGTGTCACTATAGTCGATATATTTGTGTCTTGAGAACTAACGTATTGTTATTTGGGATGATTCTAATTTATTGTTCAGTCTCAGTTTTAGTTGGATTACATTTTTCGATCACACAGAATCATCTTCAGACGTAAGTAGGTGCCTCAGTAACCCGTCTTGTCTTCTCAGAACCACATATCAGAGAGTGGGCGAAACATGTAATCTAATTAAAAAATTAATAAGTAATTATCTCAAATTTTTCGTCTTTATAACGATAAATGTCGTCGTTGATGAATTTGCGTTCCCTTGGACTTCGTAGAGACTTTCAGCGAGAAAGCTGTTAGGGAAATTATAAAATTAATTTTACTAACATTCGAGACATAATTATTATATTGTGTCATCTAGAATGAAATTTATTTACGAGAGAGACTGAGCGAAACAGAGCACAAGTACTTGTAGGCCGACGAGACGATTCTAGTTCTGATAACTCGCCTTAGTAGAACCGATAATATTCCGTTCCTCTCGAAAACTAATTATTTTCTGCTCTTACAGGCCCTTCAACACTGCACCCGCCACCAAAAAGTCGATGTACTCTATAGAAAACTCCACTGTTTCTGTTAAAGTCGGTCAAAATACGTGTATTTGTTTGTACATTTTTGTGAAACCCAAGTTTTATCTACTACAAATTATTGTCTTTAAAACGTAGCAAGTGCATTGTACTTAGGCTTTCGTCCAGCACTACACTCTTTCTGAATCAAAAATGAAGTGAACGGAGAAGACGAAAAGGAAGATTTCTCAATCACGATATTTTTTTTTTCACTGATTTCTCTGGCCCTCGGATACTCTGTAGTAGTAACCATGTACAATTATAGGCAATAACTTCTTGTTACAGTTTTCAAATTTAACATATACAAATTATGCAGTTGTTACTGCACTGTTATTAGGGCATACAGTCCATTCGAAAATACCACAAGCTTTTGCTGTCAATTTATGAACTTACCCAAAATTTATCTTCCTACTGACGTGTTCACTGTTGGCCAGTTCAATAAAAAATTCCACTACGCTAATTACGACAATTTTAGTTTGTTTTCCAATGGCTTGTCGCTATTTCTACACACTGACCGGTGTAGCACTATAAGTAGGACCTTGCTCCTACATTTCTCTCATTAGAGAACACAAGTCAACTCACCGGCTTCTGTGGCTTAGCGGTTCTAGGCGCTTCAGTACGGAACAGTGCAGCTGCTACGGTCGCAGGTTCGAATCCTACCTCGGCCATGGATGTATGTGATGTCCTTAGGTTAGTTAGGTTTATGTAGTTCTAAGTGTAGGGAACTGATATCTCAGATGTTAAGGCCCATAGTGCTCAGAGCCATTTTTTCACCTTTCTCCGGAAGACACAAACCGCAGGCGAGCAGACGATATTGCAGGGGGAATACCGAAGATACAGCTGGCGCTGACCTCCGTCTTTGCTGTAGTGTGTGTTGGGCAACAATGCTGTGAAGCGGACAAATCACAGCGCTTTGCGCCTGAAGACTTAACGTAACAGGAATGATCTTGATCTGTCTATTTGGTGGCCACTATAATACATATGTAATCTTGTTTTGTTAGCTTCCAAACAAATCTAACAAACTAAAAGGTAAAATAAAACACGAATTGTCTAGGGCTTTAACTCACCGGACATAATGTTAGTCACCCCTTTAACCCTTTGATTAACATTGGGGCGTATGTATCGTAAACTAGGTTATCAGAGAAACGCTGCATATTATTTCAGTGTATCAATTCCCCACTGGTAAAGGGAAGCCTGCTAATGGTTGCCAGAATTCTTATAATTACAGATTGCATCTGTAGATTGTGCTGTTGTCAATTTTCATTGTTAACCCTGGTCTCCGTATTGTCACATTGAATTAGTTCTCACCCGCAGACAGGCAACCCAGTTAACCAGATTCGAAAAGCAGGCTGCCTTCGCGCTTTCCCTGACACAGCGTTTCAAGGGCTTGCACCCACAAATTGACGCTTACCCCGTGACAAACGAAGTCCGTACTGAACACATGTAGTGTGCGTTACAAACGTAGAGAGAAGCTCTGTCCATTGATGTGTCTGTTTTCAGTATGTCTTGGAGATTTTGCGCAGTCATCTTCTTAAACCCTACAGGTACGTGCGAATAAACCTGTAGCTGCTAACTCTCACCTCCGACCCTCCTTGAAAACGGAACGGTGGAAAACATTCTTTTCATATTGCTACGTCTAATTAGGACAGCCGGCCGTTGTGGCCGAGCGGTTCTAGGCGCTTCAGTCCGGATCCGCGCGCGTGCTACGGTCGCAGGTTCGAATCCTGCCTCGGACATGGATGTGTGTAATGTCCTTAGGTTAGTTAGGTTAAGTAGTTTTAAGTTCTAGGGGACTGATGACCACAGATTTTAAGTCCCATAGTGTTCAGAGCCATAATTAGGACATGCATTAAAGCAAACATACAATAATGTTTTTTGAAATAAAATTGCGAGTGAAACGGTTGAAAGAGCATAACGGTCGCTATGGAACGCTGTAATTTAGAAAGTACTAGGAGGTCATGTGACTGTACACTATGAGTGTTCAAATGGTTCCTATTGCTCTGAGCACTATGGGACTTAACATCTGAGGTCATCAGTCCCCTAGAACTTGTAACTAGTTAAAGCTAACTAACCTAAGGACATCACATACATCAATGCCCGAGGCAGGATTCCAACCTGCGACCGTAGCAGTCGCGCGGTTCCGGACTGAGGCAGCTAGAACCGCTCGGCCACAGCGGCCGACACCTTCAGTGTACATGATGGCATTGAAGTGGAGTGTATAGCTCATCTGGTTGAATGGAATCGCCGCAGTAAGGTGAGTCGACCTCGAGACATGACAGAATAGCAGAAAACATATGTCTTGTTTGGACGTGCTGTGAGCAAAACTGCTCCACCTTTTGGTGTACCAATATCGCCTGTGCAACGTGTCTACAGAGAATGCAATATCTCGCAGCCCTGTAAAACTGTGTAAGAACAACGGTCGTAAAAATATCCTAGCAGACAGAGACAGGAGGCGACTGTCGCGACTTGCCAATGGCACTCTCCTTCAAACCCGAAAGGAACTGTTGCTGTCAGTCAACGTAGTTGCATCTCAAGCAGCTTCCGAGCGACCGCTGGGAATAGAACTGCATGCAATGATTTGGAGTCGGATGCTTCGTAAAAGGCCAATGCTTCCGGGGGCAGATAACGCTGTACGTCTTCAATGAAACAACCTATAAACTGGAGTTGTAGAGCAGACTGAGGATTCCAGGTTTTGACTCCTCAAATGTTGCCCTCGAAACTATTACATCTTCATGATGAGCCTCGTATGGTGCGCTGTATCAGCAGAGCTTGATCCTACAAAACCTGTATCTCTAGTACTATTTGTGACAGGGGACAAAATGTAGCAATCGCCAGTTCCGCAATTTGATAATTCTATCGCCGCGCGGGGTTAGCCGAGCGGCGTCAGGCACTGCAGTCATGGACTGTGCGGCTGGTCCCGGTGGAGGGTCGAGTCCTCCCTCGGGCTTGGGTGTGTTTGTTTGTCCTTAGGATAATTTAGCTTAAGTATTCTGTAAGCTTAGGGACTGATGACCTTAGCAGTTAAGTCCCACAAGATTTCACACATATTCAAACTTTTTTTTTATAATTCTATCGAATGTGATAATCGGTGAGTAGCTTCAGATAGATATGGTATACCTGAAGAATTTTTTGGACTCTCTTCCTCACCGAACTGAGGCCGAGGTTCGAGTTGGAGTCAAACGTATTAGCATGAAGTCCCCGACGAGTAAGTAATTTTTTGTCTGATTTTGTGTTTACCATCAGTTCCCTTCTCTAGTCTTACACAGAATGGATGATAAAAAAACTTTTTTAATCCGTCAGTAAGTATGCACAACACCATTCGAGAGCTCATACAGAAATTTCCAGGTAACAGATTGTGCCTTGTTATTTCTTTGAACCTGGGCCACTTGCAGATCATCACGTTCTCTCTCAAAAGTTTACAGTGGATAAATGAAATTTTCACTTGCTCCAACACTGAGTACAATCCTACTTAATTTTATGCTGTTATTTCTATACTGCCTCAATGGTACATTAATTCGCTTGCGGAAGCTGCACGGAATGAGATAGGTAAATAAATCAGTCTTCAATGAAAGATAACTACCGGTCTCAAATACTGACAACGAATTCCTTCTGGAGCTTAGTACTGTATGGAAGTGGAAAATTCGGAAAGCTTAGTTTAGTTGCTTGCTGTATATCTTAATGACATGGAACGTGCTATTTTATACGTTATTTAACAAAAAAGAAAAAAGAAATAGTGAGCGTTTAATTTCTGCTAGGCTAGAAAAGTGTCGAAAATCAAATATACAAAGTCTGAAATGCAGAGGTTTTGTCAGAGAAAGAGAGAAGTAAGAATTCTATGTAAAAGCATTACCATAAGGGGATACAACTCAATGAGTAATATTCTAAGCTACTGAATAATAGTTAACTTTGTTATGAGTAGAGCTACGATCGTGAAGCACGTGTATTAGATTGAAGCTAATTGGCTGATGAGTCAAAACATTATAACCATCTGCTTAACAGTGTTAGTTCGACTTTTGGGTCGCAGTTCTAGGTGGTATGAATCGGACAAGTTCTTGGTAGGCTTTCAAAGGAATGCGCCACTAAGTTTACACGCGTAGATCACGTAATTCCCGTGAATTACGGGTCAGTGGTTTGTAGTCGCGAAGAGTTTCCTTTGCTCTACGTCTATGGTCACAAACTATTTGTTAACAGATTATCGGTTTCGGCCTATAATGACCATCATCAGATCTGCAGCAAAAAATGAGAAAAACATAACTACACTCGCAGATTGTCTACAGCTTAAAAACAATACGTAGGCCATAATGAAAAGTACTGCTGACAATATATGCATGTGTGCGCTTTAAGGATGAAGAGGCATACTTGTTTCATAAAAAGGAAGTCGTAATGTACTGCAGCCATAGTGACATCGTCAAATCTTAAATGCAGAATCAGCACAAGCATCGTCAGGTATATATAAATAACATCGTATGCACGAGTCATGTTGTCAATATCACTACTGTTGAAAACAAGCTGCCGTACAGTAGCCACAAGATGTTTCTGTTGTGAGTTCCCCTGATGTCGCTAATTAATTTAACAGCGAAAATAAAGCGGGATACAATAGTTGAAGTCTGTAATGAGCTTATAACGTACAAAAGGCATTACAGTAATAAAAAGCAATAAAAAGAACACGACAAAAGTTAGATTGTTAAAAAGAGGAAGAGTTAAGAAACAGTATTTGACATATGGATGTCAGCTAATGTAGAATTAGGAGAATTCCAGTTAGATCATCAGAAAATTTCTAAAAAAATAATGTTAAAGTAGCCATCAATAATGAATTTTGTACTCATTACGATCTCCCAAAAAATTAGACTTAAAATTTTATCTTATAAAAACATTAAAACGTAACTGAAATTAATAAAATACGACACAGATAGACGAGCCACAACAGAAAAAGGAATAAAGTAATTCCAAGATGAAATAACAATAACTAAACATGTCAACTGGCAATGACTATCTAGGTAAATTGACACTGAAGCAAGCAAATCTCTGGGTTAGTCAAAAATAAAAGGAGATTGTGTTATAATGAGGAGAGTGAAAAGCGGTGACAGCAAGGTCAATAATATGGAGAAAATTTAAAATTCAGGAAACGTCGAATACTATGAGTAATTTAAATAACGGAGTAAAGAATCATATAGAATAACATGGAGACTCGAAAGATCATTTGAAAAATCATAACCATTCGACATGCAAGAAAACGTTGCAAAACAATCCAGTTTTTTCTCAGACACTCGTGAATATCTTAAAGCGCTACCAGGCTCTAAATATAACTTCAAGAAAGAAACGTGTAGACTTGGGTATAATAATACAGAAACCAGTGAAATACTTGTAAAATGTGTTTTATAAACTATGAAATACCACAGAACCGAGTCAAAAATTACAATTTTAAGATTTTGTAAGAATGAAGGAAAACATGTCAGGAAACAATGAAGAAATCATATAAGTCGCTGCAACTCTCAAAATAACAAAGCCAGTAGGGAAAATTCCAAAACAGCTGAAATTATGAAATGGTAACGGGTAATAATTGAAAAATGATCTTTGAAGAAATATGGAAAACAGACATGATGAAACGACGAAGAGAAGAGAACAAATCGTCCCTAGTTGGCCAAAATGCAAGAAGAGAAAATGAGCATTTGTAGCTGAATGGTACAAGGAAGCAATCTGATTCTGCTACATCTCTGATAGCTGCTATTCTCTGTGTGGATACGTTGCGTTTCCGAAGTGTCTGACTCAGCCACCAACACATTTACCTCGAGATGCCGGCACGGTAGCTCAGCGTTTTCGGTCACAGGGTTAGCTACCCTCTGTAAGAAAAAAAAAACTGAGTGAACGGATCAACGAAGAACCTCAACGGGTGTCATCGGACGACCGCCCCTAACAAATTCAACGAACAATAGACAGGGTGTTACAAAAAGGTACTGACAAACTTTCAGGAAACATTCCTCACACATAAATAAAGAAAAGATGTTGCGTGGACATGTGTCCGGAAACGCTTAATTTCCATGTTAGAGCTCATTTTAGTTTCGTCAGTATGTACTGTACTTCCTCGATTCACCGCCAGTTGTGGGCTGACGAGAATCCGCACGCAATTGTGCAATCACGTCATCAATACAGATTTTCTGTGAACGTTTGGGCAGGCATTGTTGGTGATGTCTTGATTGGGCCCCACGTTCTTCCACCTACGCTCAATGGAGCACGTTATCATGATTTCATACGGGATACTCTACCTGTGCTGCTAGAACATGTGCCTTTACAAATTCGACACAACAATTGGTTCATGCACGATGGAGCTCCTGCACATTTCAGTCGAAGTGTTCGTACGCTTCTCAACAACAGATTTGGTGACCGATGGATTGGTAGAGGCGGACCAATTCCATGCCCTCCACGCCCTCCTGACCTCAACCCTCTTGACTTTCATTTATGGGGGCGTTTGAAAGCTCCTGTCTACGCGGTACCAAATGTAGAGACTCTTCGTGCTCGCATCAGGGATTCCATGCGACGGAGGGTGGATGCACGTATCCTCGCTAACGGAGGACATTTTGAACATTTCCTGTAACAAAGTGTTTGAAGTCACGCTGGTACGTTCTGTTGCTGTGTGTTTCCATTCCATGATTAATGTGGCTTGAAGAGAAGTAATAAAATGAGCTCTAACATGGAAAGTAAGCGTTTCCGGACACATGTCCACATAACATATTTTCTTTATTTTTGTGTGAGGAATGTTTCCTGAAAGCCTGGCCGTACCTTTTTGTAACACCCTGTAGAACAAGATGAGATCTACTAAAAAAAAAAAGTGTCGCGAGTTGCGCCTTTACGATGGGCGACGCAGAGGCACTACTTACGGGTTTCCCTCGTCGGGGTCCTCCATGCGTGTCCAGGCGGAGAAGGCGGCCAGCGACTCCTCGATGCAGGGCGGGTAGCCAGCGGCGCACAGCGCGTGCTTGGCCAGACGGCCCAGCTTCGAGTCCGGCTCAGACTCGTACAGCGGGGTCACCAGGCGCCGCACGAACAGCTGCCCGTGTCAACAAGGAAGGCCGTTACACCACGAGCTCCTCTACATCTCTCTCTTTTTCTCTATCTCTCTCTCTCTCTCTCTCTCTCCATCTCGCTGCCTCTGTCTCTCTCTCTCTCTCTCTCTCTCTCTCTCTCTCTCTCACACACACACACACACACACACACACACACACACACACACATGCACACACAGACACTTTCACTAGCAACGAATTCCGAGGTAGTTTACTGATGAAGTGTTATGCAAGGTTTCCATCACAGAAATTACAAGATTCTTCGAAAGCAAACCATGCCGTCATCAACATCTGACCAGCCTAGCTAAACACTCAAAACTCAGGGAAGCCCAATATAACAACGAATTGAGTGGGTAAAATATTCTGTCTTCCCGCCACATCAGATCAAGACGCTTCAACTGTGACAGAGTGTCCTGAGAACCGTTACCCATACAATTTATGATAGTTTTTTTACCTCTTGTGTTACAAACATTCTTTTTGTTTATTATTTTCGGCTCCAGTTCTCATCAAAAACCATCATCATATGTGCAACAGAAGTAGTACTGAAAGCATGCAGAAAACTTTGAATCGCATATGTTCCACAATGCAGAATATACACTAAAACATCCGTCCTGCAGTCCTTAAGATATTCGTTGAGCTTATATTCATTGTGGACCCTGCATCATGTTTAGTTAAACGAAAGTATTTACAAACAAGCGAGTTTGCGCACAAGTCAGTACACTGTACTCCCATTCGGGAGGACGGTGCAAATAGCAGTCCGCTCATCCACATTTAATTTTTCCGTGACTTCCCCAAATTATTCCAGGCAAATGTTGACTTGGTTCTTTTGGAAGGGCACAGTCGATTTTCTTCCCCATCCTTGACACATTAGAGCTTGTGCTCCGTCTCTAGTAACCGCTATGTTCAATGGTTCAAATGGCTTTGAGCACTATGGGACTTCCTGCTGAGGTCATCAGTCCCCTACAACTTAGAACTACTTAAACCTAACTAACCTAAGGACAACACAAACGTCCATGCCTGAGGCAGGATTCGAACCTGCGACCGTAGCTGTCGCGTGGCTCGAGACTGTAGCGCCTAGAACCACTCGGCCACTCCGGCCGGCAACCCCTATGTCGACGGGACGATAAACCCTAGTTTAACTTCCTTCCTTCTTAAAGTACTTGCATTTATGATCAGCAGACGATAAGAAAATTACGTGATTGTCTGTGGGTTTATAGTATCCTGAAGTTCTCTCATATTCGTGCATTAAACTGAAGCTCAATATTAGGAAGGAACGTAACATAATTCTATTATTTTATACATTACATTAATTTTTGTTATCTTAACCAATAATTACAAATGTATACTTTGCAGTAAGTGATAATGCCCCAAAGTGCGTTAAAATACATTATATATATCTGCCCTGTACAAACTCTAGGGATTGATCGATGAGAGGATAGGGAACAAAAATCGTCTGATGTACCTATGTCCATAAATGCATGGTTTCCATTTTAGAGACAATTTATTCAGTCATACATTGTTACACAGACTGAAACCTAATATGCGTTGTCCCATGCAATCACAGTTGTATAGTAAGTGCTGAAAATGGTTTCCATGTCCCTCAATGCGGCGTAGCAAGTTCTGCCTCACTCGTTCCAGGCTGCGTCCGAACAGAGTCAAAGGCAGCATGAATACGCTGCTCCAGTGTCTCAACATCTGGAATCGGCTCTGCCTATACGATACTTTTGAGATGCCTCTTAACCAGAAAACATACGGGATGAGGTCTCGTGAACGAGCAGGCCATGCAACTGGACCACTCGTCCGATCCATAGATCAAAGAAGACACGATTGAGATGCGTCCGGAGGTTAACGGCGAAGTGAGCTGGAGCACCATCATTTAGCAGCTGCATAATCCTTCGAATCATCAGTAGCCCTTCTTACAGCGGGGGAGGCAAAGTCACCCACAAGAAACGCCGGTAGTTCCGGCCTCTTAGGTGACGTGGAAGGAACACTGGTCCCAAATCCCGACCTAGACGCGCGGTTTAAGACGCCATATCACGGATTGCGCGGCCCCTCCCGCTGGAGGTTCGAGCCCTCTCCCGGGCATGGGCGTGTGTGTCGTTCTTAGCATAAGTCAATTTAAGTAATGTGTAAGTATAGGGACCGACGAACTCAGCATTTTGGTCCCTTAGAAATTTACACACATTTGAACATTTTTTATCCCGACCTACACATTCCGACTGCACCGATGCTGATAATTCGCTGTCACCATACCATGGGGGTTCTGCATACTATCCCACAGATGGCCGTTATGAAGTCTGAAGATACCACTCTGCGTAAAGGTGGCCTCATCTGTGAACAGGATGGATGACACAAAACCCGGAATAGTGGATGCCTGGTGAAGAAACCAGTGACACAACTGCTCCCGGAGTGGAAAATCTGTCGCTAGTAAGCCCTGCACACGCTGTTAGAGATAAGGGTAGCAACAATTGTCACAAAGAATGTTTCAACGCTCGTCTGGCTTACCTTGTACCGGCGGGCCAACTGGCTGGTAGTGACACGGCGATCGCCTTCCACTGTGTTAATCACATTTTCCTCCAAGTCTGGTGCCTGAACATTTCGGGCATGTCCTTCATGATTTCCTTCTTTACTTCCTTTCTCATTTTTTATTTTCTTTTACTTATTTGTATTCTATTATGGCACACTGAATTGTTTTACTTTAGAACCAGGTTTTATTAAATTCTTGTTATTAGATTTTATATACAGGGTGATTTTTTCCACCGTGTACATGCTCTGGAGGCTGAACGACCCCCTCTCAGACAAACGGCTAAACGCTGTTGCAGACATTGAATACCGTGGTTGTTGTCGGCGGGGATAGGTCTCCTGATACAACCTTGCTGCTCGCCGCCCGCTGCCATTTGCCTTTCCGTAAGTGAACACCATGTCGACAAACTCTCGATTCGCTGAACCACATGGTGAGTCAGCAAGAGAAGTGACTCGGACACAACATTACTTATTACTATGACAGGAGAGAGCGCTAGTGCGTGACGTATGAGGAAACCACCACCCTCTAGGAGGAAACCACGCAAAATTCAAATGGCTCTAAGCACTAGGGGACTTAACATCTGAGGTCATGAGTCCCCTAGATTTAGAACTACTTAAACCTGACTAACCTAAGGACATCACACACATCCATGCCCGAGGCAGGATTCGAACCTGCGACCGTAGCAGCATCGCGGTTCCGGACTGAAGCGCCTAGAACCGCTCGACCACAACGGTCGGCGAAACCACGCATACTGTAACTGTGGCTGCGTAGTACAGCGCGTATTATACCGCAGACTCTGTAACAAAGTATGGTTGAATAAATAGTCTCTAGCATGGAAGCCATGCAATTACCGGCATAAGTTTATTAGACCTTCTTTATTCCGTATCCTCTTATCGGTCAAAACCTAGAGTCTGTACACGGTGGAAAAAATCACCATGTATATAAAATCTAATAACAATCATTTAATAAAATATTGTTCTAAAAACATAACCGTTGTCAGTAAAACGACAATATAGATTCAGTGTCACTAATGAAAGTAAGTAAAATAAAGCAAAAACGGGAGAGGAAGTAAAATACACAAGCAGAAACGTAACTCAAATTTTCACAGACGCCACTACAGTACAATGACTGCAGCCTGCTCCGCTGTTCTTCGCCGTACCTCTATGGTGCTTACTATCCAGTAAGGCTGTCACGATGGCCGCCTGCCAAAGTCAACAGACACTCCCAAAATCTGTGTTGAGCACATACTTTATACCACTTGAGGCGGAAAGCATTCCTTCGAAATTTATAAAATCATTGAGTGAACAAAACGACTATTGAAGTTGGTTTGTGCAACCTATGACACTCGATATCTTTCATCAGACTATCGGAAGAATGTGATCCACACAGTCCCGAAGATAAGAGCGAATTTATGAAATCAGCTTAACACCTTATTAGCCAAAGTTGCTGGTAAAAATTATATAAAAACTGGGAAAGAAAATTGTGTATCTGTTAGATGACGATCATTTTTATTTTCGGGAAGGCAAAGGCAACAGAGAGGCAGTTATCAAGTTGTGTAATGAAAGCAAGACTTGGGAAAAATAAAGAGATTTTCACAGAATTAATCGATCCAGGAAGCGCGTTCGTTAATGTAAAATGGTGCTAAATGTTTGAACTTCTCAGTAAAATGGGTGTAAGTTATAAGGAAAGTTGGTAACATGAAATGCTTACAAAAAACAAATAGCGAACAATCAGAACGGAAGACCAAGAATGAAGTGCTCGTATTAAAAAGGGATGGAAACTTTCGCCCCTGGTATACAGAGAATAAGCTTTGACAAAAATAAAAGAACGGTGTGGCCAGCTGCTGTGGAAATGAGTCTGTACTCTTTACAAACACAACAGCTATGTAACTAACCACTTCCCTTCCGGGGGCGATGGTGTGAACCATCGCAACGCGCAGCGGCAAAATAAGTGAGTCAAAGATACAAAAAACTGTTTCACTTGAAGTTATCAAAAGCCGAATGACGCTTTCCTACATGGAAAAAATATTCGTGTAGGCAATGATCTGAAGATGGGCAACTCTACCCGAAACTGACCATTTTGAGACAGTAAAACAACTATCTAGAATCTGAGAATAAGTATATTTTCTAATGTTTGAAATGTTTGATAAAGTAGTGGACTGATTTTGTACACTGATTAGTTTCAACGTGCATCCACACCTTCACTCCAGAAACGAAATAGCAACTAATCAGCTGTTACCCTGCACCATAACTGATCAAGTCGATTCCATGGGGTATCTGTTTATGCAGAGTGTTATCTGAGGCATAAGTGATTCTTGTTTCCATTTACGCTTTAAAGTATAAAACAATTCCTGCCAAATACTAAGTAAGTCTTCTACATCACATGGATGAAAAAAAACGCTATTAGAGGCCCAGACTGCATCATCTTACATCGATGGAATATATCTGCCCAGAAAATAGGCTTGGCAATAGGAAAACTGAAGGGTTTCAGGTACAAATTATTCCCATATTCACGGTGTTAACCATGTTTAACCTTCTCTAAACTCGATCGGCTTCCACATGTAAGGAAATTTATGGAAACGGTTTTGAGTCCTACGAAGAAATTTATAGCAGGCCAGTGATAGATATTGTGTAAATCTTCCAAAAACAAGCTTGAGGGATCGAATATTAGATGTTGTCTAAAATGCTACTATGTCGAAGACTAAGTAAATTTTTCACCTGCAGAACTACTGCCTTTCAGTTCCAAACAAAACTATTAACCTTTCTCTCGTGGTGTTACTTTTACATTGATGTCACAACAATTGCTGGGTTTTTTGGGGGGAGGTAGGCGACGGGGCGCACGCGCGTGGCGCGGATCTGCGGGTTACGAAACAAATGACGATAAACGTTTCGATTAATTGGTGTCTTGCTGTTGTCTGTGGTTCGGTTGGTTTTTGTAAACGGACAGGCATACAATCGGTACAGAAGAGCAGCTATGACATTCTTCCTCATTATTTAGCCACATAAATAAAAATATTCCCATTCAGCGGGCTCATTCTACCCCTACTAACTGCAGTTAATTCGCTCGCTGGTCTCACTATAAAATTTTCACCTCAGGTGAGAGAAGTTAATTTTTTAAATGGAAGTTACAGACGCCTCTCTCTCGAAGACCCAGCATTCGTTCATACGATCGGTGGACGCCAGGAATATCAACGCTGGAAGCAGTACAACAATAAATAAAATTAGATGGACACCTCTTCGTTCAGTCATATCAATCACACAAAAATTTACGGCGCACACATAGAACAACACAAAACACCTGAAAACACATTATGAGGAAAAGACTAACTTTTAAAAAAGGACACAGCAGTATAAATTCAATGTGAAGATATTTCATTAATTTTTGTTTTTTGGCGTCTCCATACCTTAACACTCTTTACAAAATAAGGTTGAACTTAATCTCAGCAACTCTCGGACTACAGCCAAAATAACATGTCTTCCAGGCTTCTACAAAACAATTACATCTGTAATTAATAGCGAGTTCCCTTCAGCATTTTACCCTTTATGCACTTTACTGTTTATACAATTCCCTCCCCCCTCCCCTCCTTTTAGCTACTTCACAAAGTACACAAATTCAACGATCCTGGTCGTCTCATGTTGTTGTTGTTGTGGTCTTCAGTCCTGAAACTGGTTTGATGCAGCTCTCCATGCTACTCTATCCTGTGCAAGCTTCTTCATCTCCCAGTACCTACTGCAACCTACATCCTTCTGAATCTGCTTAGTGTAGTCATCTCTTGGTCTCCCTCTACGATTTGTACCCTCCACGCTGCCCTCCAATACTAAATTGGTGATCCCTTGATGCCTCAGAACATGTCCTACCAACCGATCCCTTCTTCTGGTCAAGTTGTGCCACAAACTTCTCTTCTCCCCAATCCGATTCAATACTTCCTCATTAGTTATGTGATCCACCCATCTAATCTTCAGCATTCTTCTGTAGCACCACATTTCGAAAGCTTCTATTCTCTTCTTGTCCAAACTATTTATCGTCCATGATTCACTTCCATACATGGCCACACTCCATACAAATACTTTCAGAAATGACTTCCTGACACTTAAATCTATACTCGATGTTAACAAACTTCTCTTCTTCAGAAACGCTTTCCTTGCCATTGCCAGTCTACATTTTATATCCTCTCCACTTCGACCATCATCAGTTGTTTTGCTCACCAAATAGGAAAACTCCTTTACTACTTTAAGTCTTTCACTTCCTAATCTAATTCCCTCAGCATCACCCGACATAATTCGACTACATTCCATTATCCTCGTTTTGCTTTTGTTGATGTTCATCTTATATCCTCCTTTCAAGACACTATCCATTCCATTCAATTGCTCTTCCAAGTCCTTTGCTGTCTCTGACAGAATTACGATATCATCGGCGAACCTCAAAGTTTTTATTTCTTCTCCATGGACTTTAATACCTACTCCGAATTTTTCTTTTGTTTCCTTCACTGCTTGCTCAATATACAGATTGAATAACATCGGGGATAGACTACAGCTCTGTCTCACTCCCTTCCCAACTACTGCTTCCCTTTCATGTCCCTCGACTCTTATAACTGCCATCTGGTTTCTGTACAAATTGTAAATAGTCTTTCGCTCCCTGTATTTTACCCCTGCCACCTTCAGAATTTGAAAGAGAGTATTCCAGTCAACATTGTCAAAAGCTTTCTCTAAGTCTACAAATGCTAGAAACATAGGTTTGCCCTTCCTTAATCTAGCTTCTAAGATAAGTCGTAGGGTCAGTATTGCCTCACGTGTTACAACATTTCTACGGAATCCAAACTGATCTTCCCCGAGGTCGGCTTCTACTAGTTTTTCCATTCGTCTGTAAAGAACTCGCGTTAGTATTTTGCAGCTGTGACTTATTAAACTGATAGTTCGGTAATTTTTACATCTGTCAACACCTGCTTTCTTTGGGATTGGAATTATTATATTCTTCTTGAAGTCTGAGGGTATTTCGCCTGTCTCATACATCTTGCTCACCAGATGGTAGAGTTTTGTCAGGACTGGCTCTCCCAAGGCCGTCAGTAGTTCCAATGGAATGTTGTCTACTCCGGGGGCCTTGTTTCGACTCAGGTCTTTCAGTGTTCTGTCAAACTCTTCACGCAGTATCGTATCTCCCATTTCATCTTCATCTACATCCTCTTCCATTTCCATAATATTGTCCTCAAGTACATCGCCCTTGTATAGACCTTCTATATACTCCTTCCACCTTTCTGGTTTCCCTTCTTTGGTTAGAACTGGGTTTCCATTTGAACTCTTAATATTCATACAAGTGGTCCTGTTTTCTCCAAAGGTCTCTATAATTTTCCTGTAGGCAGTATCTATCTCACCCCTAGTGAGATAAGCCTCTACATCCTTACATTTGTCCTCTAGCCATCCCTGCTTAGCCATTTTGCACTTTCTGTAGATGTCATTTTTGAGACGTTTGTATTCCTCTTTGCCTGCTTCATTTACTGCATTTTTATATTTTCTCCTTTCATCAATTAAATTCAATATTTCTTCTGTTACCCAAGGATTTCTACTAGCCCTCGTCTTTTTACCTACTTGATCCTCTGCTGCCTGCACTGCTTCATCCCTCAAAGCTACCCATTCTTCTTCTATTGTATTGTCTCATAATAGCTGACAAATGTAACCATTGTGTGTCTGCACCTTCCTTGCTTTATGTGGGACTCCCAACCACTTACTTCGTACTGATTCTATCGCAAGTCCCCTGCCTTCCCCGTGCCGCTGTTACTCTCAGACACACTTTCTACCTTCTTACTCCTTTAACTGGTTATCTCACTAAGTCCGTACAATCGAGCACTCACTAGGTTCTCATGCCGCCTCACTTCATTGCTAGGTCCTCCGAGGTGTATTTCTGATAAAGCCGTCGTCTGGAAATCACACATCCTTTTCCAAAGGAAAGCAACTCTTTGCAGCTCTAAACAGCTCTCATATGCCAGATGTTCATACATAGCCTCAGCGTTCCCGGAATCGCTGCGGTTCCACCACCACTCCATGTAACCCACGTGCTTCGCAGCAAACATTACGGTGGATGGGTTTGCTTTGCTGCGTTCGGCGATACCAGAGACCTTCCACCTGAGCACGTAGGTCATTCTCCTTCCTGGTTCCATTATGTAGCCACGCAACACACATTTCTTTCACGGGGACCATTAGCCAGGAAAGTGTTGGTGTCCCTAGGACCGAGTTGCGACCGCAATCCGCAATACACCAAAGCAAAACTTATGGACGCAAGTAAGATTCGCATGACGTATCACTGTCAAGTAACATAGTTCGATGAAACTTGGACCATTGTTAGAAGGAACTGCTACAGTGAATTTCAGTGGAGTTCAGAAGGTAACTGAAAGAAATGTGCGATGAGACGAACAGAAGTGACACTTTCATTCAGAGAAAATAATCACGTGAAGTCACAGCTATACAAAATGCGAAACACGCTTCTTAATAGAGTTTGAGATCACCACGGACGGAAATGTCTGCTCTGCAAAGTGGTCTCGTGCTGGCCACAAGGGTGGTTCAAATGGTTCAAATGGCTCTGAGCACTATGGGACTTAACATCTTAGGTCATCAGTCCCCTAGAACTTAGAACTACTTAAACCTAACTAACCTAAGGACATCACACACATCCATGCCAGAGGCAGGATTCGAACCTGCGACCGTAGCAGTCGCACGGTTCCGGACTGCGCGGCTAGAACCGCTCGGCCACAGCAGCCGGCCAAAGTGCAAGTCGTCGTTCCACTGTGGAGCGTGAGTTTGCGAGCCTTGCAGGCCTGTCATAGTGGCTACAATTGCACCCGCTGCCTGGCGTAGATCGCTTTTTGCCTGTTGCACAGTGTAGCGATCATCTGGTGCTGTAGTTGACTGCGGCCGACCACCTCCTCTCCTTCAGGTACCTGTGCGTGTGTTTCAGAACGCTTCCCATCCACGTCAAACAAAGCTATGAGCAGTACCAAAGTCCTGGGCTGCACTCGTTACACTTCGTCTTTCTCCCAGTTTCCCGATCATTATTTCCCGTGTGGAGTCGTCTGATTGTTGTCTCCAGGCCATGTTGTAGTGAAGACCATCACCACAGTGCTACGTAGCTACTTGCTGACTGACTTTTCCAGTGCCTTCATTTGCCCCGTGTTTCGACGCCAGCCCCTGTAGTCGCGATGACTTCATCCCATGTAACGTCCAACTTTCTATGCGTGAGTGGATAACCTTTGGCAATATGCTCCCGAAGTTTCATTCATTTCCACCGAGTTCTTAATAATTTATGTTACTTTATTTACACTGCCCAGTCACATTAATGGGACCACCACTTTTCCAGAAGGGATGTGGCAACACCAGCAACGGAAGTTATATAAAGCTTGTTGAGGGGACGCAGAAAACAGTGCAGTCGTTATCGTAATCCACAAAAGGTGTCATTTATTCGAGGTCCAAATGGGCATGATCATTGGCGTTAGGGGCAAGATTGGAAGCTAGGTTTGTAAAGTGTTAATATGCCGCCGTGGTTGTCAATATGTCTTCAACTGTTAGAACTAGCCTTATCTTATCGATTATACCATCCTGTGCCCAGTTATACAAATAACCATACAAATAGCGAGGCCGAAATTTGCCAGTTGTTCGCGCTAGAAGCAAGAGTGTCTTTTGTCTTTGTTTCTTCTGATATTTCATCTCTAGTTTCTAAAAAGGGAAGCTCCCCATCGCACCCCCTTCAGATTTAGTTATAAGTTGGCACAGTGGATAGGTCTTGAAAAACTGAACACAGATCAATCGAGAAAACAGGAAGAAGTTGTGTGGAACTATGAAAAAAATAAGCAAAATATACAAACTGAGTATTCCATGCGCAAGATAGGTAACATGAAGGAGAGTATGAGCTCAGGAGCGCCGTAGTCCCGTGGTTAGCGTGAGGAGCTGCGGAACGAGAGGTCCTTGTTTCAAGTCTTCCGTCGAGTGAAGAATTTATTTTCGCAAAGTTACGATCTGTCCGTTCATTGACGTCTCTGTTCACTGTAATAAGTTTAGTGTCTGTTTTGCGACCGCACCGCAAAAACGTGCGATTAGTAGACGAAAGGACGTGCGTCTCCAATGGGAACCGAAAACATTTGATCGCAAGGTCATAGGTCAACCGATTCCTCCACAGGAAAACACGTTTGATATATTCCACAAGACATTGGTAACGGCATGTGTGTCACATGACAGGAATATGTTGTTGACCCAACTAACTTGTACACTTGGCGAATGACAATTATTACATTTTTCTGAAATGTGTAGCTGCACATTCAATGTTTAAAAATATGTTACAGTAAACACATGTGGCTAATGCTAAACGAAAACTGGAGCCTCCAGGTGCTAAAGAGTGAGAGTTGTAGCCAAAATGCCTGAGATGGACCAAATTCCCCCGCTTTCCCCTCCCATGCATGGCAAAAACCGGCGCCGAAACAGCTCAGCGAACGTTGCGACATGTGGACCTGCGCAGTAGACACGCTTGGTTACTGCTGTTCATCGGCGACGAAGGCTGGAATTTGCACGCCAGTATCTGAACTGGACGTCCCGGTAGTCTTTTCAGATGAATCATGTTTTATGGTTCAAAATGCTTCAAATGGCTCTGAACACTATGAGACTTAACTTCTGAGTTCATCAGTCCCCTAGAACTTAGAAGTACTTAAACCTAACTCACCTAAGGACATAACACACACCCATGCCCGAGGTAGGATTCGAACCTGTGACCGTAGCGGACGCCCAGTTCCAGAGTGTAGCGGCTAGAACCTCTCGGCCACACCAGGCCGGCATGTTTCATGGTCCATTGGATACAAGGCATTTGGCATGTAAGGCATGACATGTCTGTAGGCAAACATCTTGCAAAAATCGACGGAAGCGTCCAGGCCGGAGGGCATTCCCTGGGTGATCTTATCATTCTGGAAGGCACAATGGATCAATAAAAGTACGAATCTGTCCTTGAGGACCATGTTCACCCCTGCATGCAGTTTGTTCTTCTTCGACGACATGGCGTCTACCGACAGGACAATTCAACGTGTCACACAGCTCGCAGTGTATGTGCGTGGTTCGAAGAACACCAGGATGAGTTTACTGTATTGATTTTCTTGAGCGTTGTTGTACTTCCTTCGTTCATCGATCAAGTGAAATCTTTCTTCTGTTACCCCTGGTTTCTTCGCAGTCAGCTTCTTGGCACTTACGTTTTCTTTTCAATTTCTGTTATTGCCCCTCTTACAGATGTACATTCTTCTGTAACTGAACTGCCTACTAAGCTATTCATTATCGCGGTATCTATAGCCGCAGATTTAAGTCCAAACGAGAATCTGCGGGACTTCCTCAGTCGGGTTACTCACGTCTTGGATCCTCAACTGAGAAGCAGATGCACTTGGTACTAGGGTCGAAATAGTACCACATCCTTGTCAGTACCGCTCCACATCGCTGTCGGTACGTTCCAGAACCTCAATACCTCTCTTTGTACACGTCTCGCGTTTCAAAAGATGGTTAAATGGCTCTAAGCACTATGGGACTTAACATCTGAGGCCATCAGTCCTCTAGACTTAGAACTACTTAACCTAAGGACATCACACACATCCACGCCCGAGGCAGGATTCGAAACTGCGACCGTAGCAGCATCGCGGCTCCGGACTGAAGCGCCTAGAACTTCTCGGCGATAGCTGCCGTGAGAAGGTGGTTATATAGTCATATTTTCGGACTGACAAGTAGCGCCTGGTCCCCGGCACTAATCCGTCCGGCGGACTTGCGTCGAGGTCCGGTGAGCCAGCCAGTCTGTGGATGGTTTTTAGGCGGTTTTCCAACTGCCTCGGCGAATGCGGGCTGGTTCCCCTTACTCCGCCTCAGCTACACTATGTCTGCGATTGGTTCGCAAACAAAACGTACATGTACACTACCATTACTCTACCATGCAAACATAATGGTTACACTCGTCTAGTGTGAGACGTTCCCTGGGGGAAGGGGGGGGGGGGGGGTGGGGGTCCACTGGGGACCGAACCGCACAATAACCCTGAAAGACCGAAAGAGTGGTTCAGTGTGGGGCGGAGGAGCGGTGCAGTGGACTGCAGTAGTGGGGTTGTGGACCACTGCGGCTGTGGCGGAGACGCAGCCTCTCCATCGTTTCTAGGTCCCTGGTTAACATACAATACAATACGTCACATTAATGTACTGGAGAGTGTATATTGTCCTTATGTTTGGCAGAGTAGTGTAGTTCCCCCCATTGGCGTTAAAACGAAGAATGATTAACACTGTGCCGCGCGGGATTAGCCGAGCGGTCTTAGGCGGTGCAGTCATGGATTGTGCGGCTGGTCCCGGCCCTACCTCGGGCATGGGTGTGTGTGTTCGTCCTTTGGATAATTTAGCTTAAGCAGTGTGTAAGCTTAGGGACTGGTCACCTTAGCAGTTAAATCCCATAAGATTTCACACACATTTGAACCTTTTTTTTATTAACATTGTACGAAAAGCGCCGTGAAAAACATTGCGGTCAAGGTCTCCCTAAATGTACTCGTAGCATTACATAGTAGCAACCGACCTTGAATTTGTCGTCGACGTAGGTGCCGGAGAGGCGCCGGCCGAGGTGGTCGGCGGCGTTGAAGAAGGCCTCCCAGACGCGAGGGTCGCGCTCGGCGCCGACGGCGAGGAAGCGCATGACGGCGAGCGCGGGCGCGGGCGCCAGCTCGCCCGCCAGCAGCAGGTTCCACGCGTCGTGCACCAGCTTGGCGCGCGTCAGCGCCGGCAGCGGCCGCAGCCCCGAGTCCTTCGCCGCGCTCGCCTCCAGGTACTCCGCCAGCAGGCGCCAGTTGGCCGCGTCGTAGTTCACCATGAACATGCCTGCCCGACGCGGATACTTAACGGCGAAGTGGCTGTGGGGGTCTACAGGACACGAGCTACTCTAGGTTAGTGTGGTCAGATTGATACTATACAAGAGAACAACTTTTTTTTCTTTGGCCGACTCTGAGAGACATTACAGTGTCATACACTAATTGACGACATACCGTCGAACGTTTTATTCTTTGAGTCATTAGTATTGTGACTGGTTTGATACGGCTGTTGTGCCAATCTCTTCATCTCAGAGTAGCACTTGCATGCACCCTACACTGAAGAGCCAAAGAAACTGATACTCCTGCCTAATATCGTATAGGGCGCCAGCAAGCATGCGAAAGTGCCGCAACACGATGTGGCGTGGACTCGACTAATGTCTGAAGTAGTGTTCGAGGGAACTAACATCATGAATCCTTCACGGTTGTCCATAAATCCGTAAAAGTACGAGGGGGTGGAGATCTCTTCTAAACAGCACAGGAGCAACATGTAGTTATTCTTTTCTTGCTGCCAAAGGACAAATACAGGTAGACTGAAGAGTGTGTATGGGGCATCGTATCTGTCTAAAACCAGTTGTAGAATGGTGCGCTAATTTCCGTGTTCGTCGCGATTCCGAACAAGATACCAGGTGATTTGGGAGGCCAGCAGAAGTTACGCTAACCCAAGTGTGGGACACTCGAGCATTAGCCCTACAGTCGTGATCTCTCCCCATGCGAATATCACGTCTTCGGTCTCTTAAAAAAAGATCCTCAAAGGTCGAAGATTCCTGTCGGACGAGGATGTCAGCAGGCAGTTACTAACTTCTCCACGCGGCGGGACACGGTGATTTAACAAACGAGTATCTTCAATCTGATGTGACGGTGGGATAATTGCCTCAGTGCTCACGGCGGTTTTGCCTGATTTGCATACCGATAGTGGAGAGTTCGGTCTTCAAACGGTAAGTTTTTATCGCCCCTTGTAAGTTTTCCATACAACATCATCTGGGGAATTTTACTACACCTACAGTTAAAGACAAATTAATTCTGGTAAAAATTACATGTATTGTGGTGGCTCAGTGTCTTCAAAATAAGTGATTGTCCGTTTCGTAACTACTCCGAAGCAAAACCAAAGACCGCGCTTATCAGAATTCACAGAAATTGTTCAAACGCCAGTGGCTCAGAGGCCACACGTTAAACTTTACTCACACCAGACTTTGTTTTATCAATGCTATAGCACAGTGAATCTACGTTGTGGAGATACAGCTATGACTCGTTGCCATCAGGGACATATCTAAGTTCGACAGGATTATTTGTAAACCCGGAAATAAGTAATTAGATATTATCCAAGCCGACAAGTTCCACTAAATTACGTGTCACGACCAAAAGGTCATCAGCGACAGAAATATCACAATAATTCAGTAGTGAAAACCTTGCCAGCAGGCCGCGCGCCTAACCTACTACCTTCATACTGGGGAGTAATGCGCTGCACACGACGTAAATTTCGCTCTTTTAACTTCTTGCGTCTAACAGAACGAACTTTTCACTCTGCAGAGAAGTGTGCGCTCCTGGCAGATTAAAACTGCTTGCCAGGCCGGAATTCAAACTCGGGACCTTTGCCTTTAGCGGGCAAGTGTGCTACAGACTCAGTCACCCAATCACGACTCACGACCCCTCCTCACAGTTTTACTTCCGCCAGTATCTCATCTTCTACTCTACAAACTTAACAGAAGTGATTATATCATTCTCAATAATTTAGTGACTTGGAGACAAACTCTAGACGTTACTTTAATACATGCTGCGAATTTTCTACTTTCTGCCACAATAAAATGTAAGGTAGACTATTTCTGCTTTGTAGTGGGTCTGCTGATGGACTCGTCAACAGGACCAAAGTGAACTGGTGTCCACCCCTGGGATCTATGTCTTAACTTTTACTTTGGGTTCTTTTTCCGTATGCCTGCACTGCACCTCCACTTTACAGGATGAGCTCGCTTAGCCCTCCATGCTGACTGGCAGCCGCGAATATTCTTAGTGTAATAAAATACTGCAATAATTAATATATTATCCAGCTAATTACTTTTCTTAATTATTATGTTTAATTCATTAATTTACTTCATTATTAACTTCAGTGCGCACAGTGTTATGGCAGCAAGTCTCAAGTGATTATGACTCTCTTTACGACAACTATTATCTACAAGCTTTTTCATACTGGATGCCACAACTACTAATTTGTTAGAACTCAGTTCCGTTACCTATCTTGGCTGTTTTATGATCACAGTCATTCATTTCACACTATCAGCTGATTTCAAGTAGTTACTCGTAATCTCATAATTTTACATTGTCACCCTGTGTGGGTAAATTACAGGCGCAAACTCCATACAACCACAGAGGATGGCTCTGTAAAATATCATCCTGTATTTGACTCAGTTTTTGAATCCTGAGTCGGACGCCTGCATTCATCCCAATGTCTTTTGTCACTTTGTGACATTTTCATTTTTCATGTCAGGTCAGATGGTCTCTTTCACTGTCCGATGTTTGAATCTTTGAGCATCTGACTGTGCTTCCCTCGACTAATCTCAGTTTCTAAATATAAAATTAGCACTGCCTCTGCGTACTAATAACTGCAGACAATAGATTCCGCCGCAGACCGCACGGCTGCACCACACGGCTGGCTAAATTGCCAACAATGTCATATATCTTGGAATTCCTACCTGCATACATCTGAGGAAGTGGTCAACAAGTTGCCGAATGATCTGATATTCTTGCCACCGATCTTAGTGATGCATAACCAACTTCCAGCAGATACTAGCAGAGAAGATACAACGTTCCTGATTTCCAACAAACTGAGACACAGTGATGTGGTGAGATTAGCTTTGTAAAACATTAAAAAGCCTGCAGATAGTCGCCAATGATATGGATAGACGTAAATGATCAGCAGAATTGTTTGCAGGCGGATAGAAGGTTTGAGTAAACTTGCACAAACTGTACCGCAAACAAAATGCATCTCGTTTCCGTCATGTGAACATTAGGTTTCATTTCAACACGTGCAACTTGCTAAAAAAAATCCGTTCTTATATGCTGAACATTTTAGAAAATGAAGGAAATGTCTATATTAGATGGGACACATGAACGAAAGTCACACAATAACGACATGAAAGCGATCTCAGTGCTGTAATGATAAAGATGCGATGCTCATTTTTCTGTACAGCCAACCTGATTTAGAAAATTCTTCATTCCCCAAAAATCTTTCATATGAAATACGACAGCATTTCTTCGACCAGGTCATAGCCCGTTTCGTTCTCCCCCTCTTGCAGCTGGACCGGTACTCCATGTCTAACGACCTTTATGTCAGGTTTTTGCTTTTAAATCACTTCCGCCGAGTTTTTCTGTTCTTCTGTTAAGTGACCGACAATCACCGCAATGTACTCAGAGAGTGCTCGTCCTCACATATCGGACAGAAAAGGTTAATATGATACTTGCAACCTGTAGGAGCAACCAAGGAGAGGTCTAAGAAATAATTTCGCTTATTGAAGGTTGTAATAATGCCTTGAAAGTACCGAGAACAGAAAATTGGTTGGAACCAAAAGTGAACGAAATCGTAAGTTCAGATTGGAACATTTATCGGATGATAGGTTAGTCGCCAGTGGTAGCTGCCTATTTATTGCACGAAAGAATTGGATTATACCTAGCGAGGTTATCACTGATACCGAATGTGAATTAATCAGGGTCAAGTTAAGTGACAAAGGTAGATCAAAATGGTAATCGGATGTTTTTATAGATCGCCTGGGATAGAAAAAATGGTTCCAATGGCTCTGAGGACTATGGGACTTAACTTCTGAGGTCATCAGTCCCCTAGAACTTAGAACTACTTAAACTTAACTAACCTAAGGACATCACATACATCCATGCCCGAGGCAGGATTCGAACCTGCGACAGTAGCGGTCGCTCGTTTCCAGACTGTTGCGCCTAGAAACGCTCGGCCACTCCGGCCGGTGCCTGGGATAGAAGCTGTAGTGGTAGAGCATCTCAGAGAGAATTTGCAAAATGTCGTTAGCAATTTTCCTGAGCATGCCGTTGCAATAGGGGGTGACTACAACTTGTCTGGTATAGACTAGGTCAGTCATGCTATCAAACCTGGTCTCAGAGACACAGAATCATGTGACATTACTCTGAATGTCTTGTCCTAAAACTACTTCGAGCAGATAATTAAGGAATCAAGTCGTTAAGGTAACGTCTCAGACCTGCTCGTAACAATAAGACCAGTACCTATCTAATCAGTAACGTACAGGAATCTATCAGTGATCATAAAGCTGTAATAGCAGCTATGACTACAGGTCTTACAATGAATCTTAAGAAAGGTAGGAAAATATTTTTGTTCAACAAGAGTGACAGGGTACAAACGGCACAATCCATTCAAAAGCGTCGTTTAACACACCTTATACAAATATCTTAGGGCAAGTCTTGAGGGATGGGAAAGACACACCGTGGTTTAATAGCCATGTTAGAAAACTGCTACGTAATGAAAGAGAATTTAATAATAGATTCAAGAGAAGTGAAAACCAATGTGAAAAACAAAAGCTCAAAAAAGAGAAAATTCACGTAAGGAGAACAATGAGAGATGCGTTCAATGACTTTCAAAGTAAAATTTTCCCAACAGATCGAAGCAAAAACACTAAAAAACTTTGGTGTTACGAAAATAACCTCTCTCTCTTTACTTTCTCAGTGACCATACTGCATGGAAACGGAACATAACAGAGAGCACGCCAAACTGCTGAATTCCGTCATCCGAAAGTGTTTCACCGTGGAAGATCGTAAAACGGTGCCTCCTTTCGGTTACCGTACGAACGTCGAAATGACAAATACTGAGGCAGCCGATGGCGGAATATAAAAGCAACTACAATTACATAGCAGCGGAAAGGCATCAGGACTAGACAAGATAGGAACTTGCTCCCTTTCTAACAGCAGTTTATTGCCGGTCGCTTGAGCAACAAAGCGTACCTAACGACTGGAAAAAGCGCACGTCATTTCCATTTTCAAGAAAGATCGTAAAACAGATCCACACAATTTTAGGCCTATATGGTTGACGTCAGACTGTTGTAGAATTACGGACCATGTTTTATGCTCAAGAATTATGACGTTTTTGAAGAACGAAACCTCCTCTATTGTAATCAACATGGATTCCGCAAATAGAGATCTTCCTAAACTCAGCTCTCTCCGTTCCTGCATGAGATCCACAGCGCTGTAGACAACGGCGCTCAGGTCGATACTGTGTTCTTTGACTGCAAGAAGGCATTTAAAGCCGTCCCGCACTATTGTCTACTGGAAAAAATACGAACTTACGGAGTACTGGACCAGATTTACGACTGCGTTGAAGACTTCCTTCCGGACGGAACTCTAAACGTTGCGCTTAACGGAACAAAATCGAAACTACACCGCAGTACGATGGCTAACATTGCTGCACGAACTACCTAAGCAAGAAGACCCGCCGCAACAGAAATTTTAATTGATTTCGTGTACTTCAGTCGTTATCGTAGATAATAAAAAGAGACTTAAATGTCTCAGGGAAACATTTAAATAACTACACTACTGATCATAAATTGTTGGAAACAATATCTTTTGTAAAATACCTAGGACTAACTATCCAAGCGACCTTAAGTGGAATGATTACATAAAAGGAAGCAGTAGAAAAGCAGATTCCACACTGAAATTGCTAGAAAGAATCTTAAGAAACTGTAACTCATCCACAAAGGACGTGGCTTAAAAGGCGCTTCTTCAACCAATTCTTGAGTGTTGTTCATTAGTCTGTGATCTTTATCAGATAGCACTGATAGAAGAGATAGAAAAGATCCAAAGAAGAGAGGCGCGTTTCGTCAGAGGATCGTTTAGTCAGCCCGGGAGTGTTACGGAGATGCTCAACAAAGTTCAGTGGCAGGCGCTACAAGAGAGGCGTTGTGCAACACGGAGAGGTTTACTATTGAAATTTCGAGAGAGAACTTCCTGGACGAGTCGGACAACATATTACTTCCTCCCACATACACCCCACGGAATGACCACGACGAAAAAATGGGAGAAATTACAGTTAATACAAAAGCTTAACGAGAATCATTCATCCCATCCACCATTCGCGAGTGGAACAGGGAATGGGGGATCAGTAACTGGTACGAGAAGTATCCTCCGCTACACACCATCAGGTGGCTTGCAGAGTACGATAGGTGTAGATATATAACGGGTGATCAAAACGTTTCCGTTCATAGACCATGCGGTCCAGAATCGCCGTGAGCATTGAGGCAATCATGCCACCGACGCACCCGGTTCAAGATACCCATGTGATAATATTCAGTGTACTGCTGCTTGAAGAAATCTGTAACAGCCTGTTTCACAGCCTCGACCGACGTAAATCATCCACCCTTCAACCTACTGTTTAAGGATCCGAAGGCGTGACAGTCGCATGGGAAGAGATCATAACTATAGGGTGGTTCTCGAATGTTTCCACTTACCCATAATGGATGAGGTTTATCTCCCAGATAGATCGGCGTCTCGTGTCGAATCGAGATCAGCGCGGAACTTGGCTCACCATTCCACAAAGGTGGTTTTCGACAGACATTCTGCCGCACACACATTTTTAATTCTGCGAAGGGTGTCTACCAGTACCTTTCCTTCGGAAGCAAGAAACGAATAATAGGACATTGGTCCTCATTGTATGCCTTCGCTAATAACGTCGCCTTAGTTCACTTTTCCGCAATTACCGCTTGCTCGTCAGAAAGAAAGGAATGGCACGCTGATTCCTTGCCTACATGTTGGTGCTAATGTACCCGCATTTGAATCGCGCTATTTTACGTATACGCTCAAGCAACAAACTGAAAAGGGATCTTTCTATCGCGCCTTGTATGTGTAGACTTTAGGTGTGAGGCGCACTCATAGCTGTGTTCACGGAAAATAAGTTCTCTGATAGAGGAAAATAATTATTTGCTCACCGATTTCCTCTGGGTTTACGACGACGAAGGCGTCTTCAGTGGGCATATCTGCAATGCTGATCTCCCGCTGCTCCTGCATCCAGGTTGTCGTGGTCAGTGTAGAGACGTCCATGTCGTCTCGGGACATCAACATGATGGGCACCCACCACAGCTGCTTATCCTTGTTTGGTGCATCGTGGGGCCTCTCCCGTAAGAACATATGCTGTAACACAGCGTGCACCATTTATGTACTTAATTGTGTAGCCCACTGAAAGAATGAAGGCAGATGTATAACACAGATTTAGCAAACTAACAGGGTCAGCTGACTGTGGTGTCTTGTGAAACCTACTGAAGCTGGACCCGGAGTACAGTCTTAATGAATAGAAAAGTGATATTAGTAATAACACAAATTGCCTGAGACTGACAGTAAAAGCATTCTGGAAGTGACTGAGAGCATGCATAAAAACGTATATGCGATAAGTAATAGTGAACTATTATCACTGACCATACGGAAGTTCACCCGTCTTCAGTGGACACGCTACTTCCAAATTCGAAATTTTAAATTTTTGGTATATGTGTCATTTAGAGCTGTCTTTCTGGGGTTGGTAATTATATCCCAGGACTTCACATACTTCCGAAAGTGTTTGGTATGAATAAGGAAATGTTCCCAGGACGTTATGCTTCGTGGGCTTTGAATTTATTGACGAGTTGTGTGACAAATGCCAATATTTCACAGGATAAAAGCCATTCGATATTTCTTGGCGAGCATCAGTAATGTTTAGAGGAAACTTTCAGTTGTGGAGCTTTGTCGCTTCTGTGACTGTGTATGCAGCTACCTGAGGCTTTATCACAACATTCCTCAAAGTGCCTGAATATTCATGTGATATTTGCAGAGACGGTTATTGTCTTTGTAGATATTACGATTAATGTACCAATGTTACGAAAAAATCATCAAGGTGTAGCAAGATTAATGATGTTTTTTATCACAAAGATATTTGACAAATAAAATGCAATCTAACATCGAATTTGACACATAAACATAAATAAAGGCAGAGGGACACACTGTGACAATTGAGATATTTAGTAACTCTTATAGTTAAAAAAAATTTGAAAACAGACTCAGCTACGACCCAGTGAAACGTGAGGTTATGTGAGAGAAATTTTCGTGAAAGTCCAATGCATGCAAGAAACGTTTTCAGTATGGAAATGGAAATGAACGAATGGCGTCAGTGGCCGGGAGTTCCCAGTCGAGGAGGACAGCACAACATCCAGTCCCTGATGGGGGAAAATCTCACTCCGCAGCCGGGAATCGAACCTGGGCCCCCACGCGTGGCATTCCAATGCGCTGACCATTCAGCTACTGCGGCGGACTTTTTCAGTTTAATTAACCTTAACTTGCCACGGCAATTATTTCTCTTGCGAAATTTACGATTAACGTACTGTTTGCACATAAAGGAGAAACGCTCATGGGTTTACTAAATTAACTTCCACATTGATTCCAACAATGCAAGGTGATGTGGGTACCCAATGTTCATTTGTGCTACGAAACTGATAGTGGAGGGGTCTGAAATCATAATGTAATTCCTTTTAACTTACTAAAACATTTGAAATTTTTACTCTAGGAGTTATTTCCGAATCATTAGAATGGCAATCAACCTGGTATCTATGCCCACTTGTAAACAATTTCAGTTGGCTTCGTGAAGTAAACGTCTCTAGTCTTGGAGGTAAATGATCGGTATGGTATAGTAGAATATCATGTCATGTGAGCAGCTATGACAAGTGTATTACTGGACACAAACAACTGTGTTAATCTCCAACAGTGTTAGAGAGCAACTCATTACAAATGAGGATGGACACGTGGTAGCAGCACCGTGGCTGCCCACCCCCCAATAGCGCAACGTTGTGCGGCCTATCTTCAAAAGAAGATATCTTGGCACTTAAATGGGCGATGTGGGCCAGTACGTTCTGTGCTGACGTCATTGCGATGCACTGCAGGTCTGTATTGGCCATGGCGATCTACCAGCTGTCTTATTTTAAAATCTGCAAATACTGCCCTTGGAGTAGCGAACCGGTTATTAACAAACTAATAATGTTGCGATGGGAGGACAGTGTTCTTGGTCCTTATAAGTGCAGCCAGCTCCATCGATATGACACAACGAACTTTTTGTCCGAGGACAAAGCTAAGAAGAGTACGTTCCAACTAAGTCAGACTGCATGAAAGGTCGGATAAGATCAGCGTGTATGGAAATTTAGTTTCGAACTCCAAGTAATATTCAACGGACAATGTGCGAAATATTTTGATAGTGCAAGACAGTTAAAGGCCAATATTTTGCTCTCACTAGTTGATAGGCAACGTACGACTGCAGGGGGTTCAGATACAGCATTAACGGTGATTCTTAATGGGGCAGATAACTGTCGCGGTGTGTAACGACAATATCACATAAACTCTTTGAACTCAAACCTTATAAAGTCGTTAGAGTTAAACTATTAACCTTCAGTATCTACTATCAGTAAACAGGATTTGAACTGTTTAAGAAATAGTCATATGATAGTACTGAGTCGTTTCAATCAGAATAGTTTCATAGCCCCCGTCCTCACTATTCATCTTGCATCTTGCATACTTTCGTGAAACATGTCGCTCATTTCGAGTTACTGGGTCATCTGGTGAACAGATAACCCAGTCTGTTCATTTGTTTGTCTGTAAATATCATTTGCTGTTCAATCCTACGTTTAATCATGAGTGGTGGATGTGAGTGTTTCTGCAATTCAAATGTTTTGTCAAGCAATCACAGCGTGGATGGTCTAAAATATTTCTAGCTTAACTTGGTGGGGTAGTTTACCACAGCCAAAGATAAAAACTATGTTCATATTTTGTCATGCCGTAATCGGGGTCAACGTAACTCACTCCACAACACTGCGATTTGACAGTGGTACCGTTTTGGTTAAAGCCACGTTCGACAATTTAGTCACTATTTGGGTGCCTTTCGTGGACTGGTTCGTTCCAGTCTGGATTCAGGTATTTCAATATGTTATCTTAACTTGTATAAGCGAACAGTCTGCTGTATGTGGATATTAGTTTGACAGGATGGGCGCTATGCCATTTCGTATTATGATCATTTTAATTAGTTTTATATGGGAGAGCAGTTGAATAGTCTCGGCTTTGTGTGAAGTCTACATATCGCGTGTTCGGAGTCAGATGCCTTCAGCATTATGACCTCGTTTCTTCTTAAATCTGTTTGCTTAGTAATACCAGTGTTGCCTGGGAAATTTTTCATGAAGTTAAGGCTGTTTTAAAATTATCATCCTTTTTGTTTAGTGTCGTGACCTATGTCTACCATGTCGCTACATGTTCAGGATCTAGTAGCTTATGCACAGTGCTCACATGATTTCTGTAGTCCATGGAATTGTGTTTCGAACAAGCCCCAACACCCGTCGAGAATTGTTGCCATTAAGCCTTCCTTAGATTATTAATAAAATGTTTCAAATTACTTGCACTTCCAATAACAGCGGTTACGTACCATTACTTTCGTTCTCTACTTGTTTTAATTGTCAGCGGGGGTAAAATAAGTCGTTTCTCGCTTTCCCTTATCGTGCGAACGTGTGTGAATTAAGTGATCTTTGTGGTGACTGTGTTTGAAAGCTTAGTCTCTCCGAAGCGAGTCTGATTCCAGCCTACGTTCCGTGTATCCTTGTGGGTCAGTTACAATAATATTCTAAGGGACCTCCAAGCAAAAGTCTTTGGTAATAATGTGTTCATATACGTAATTTGGATTTCTGTGCGATAAAAGTGTTGTAAGGGTCGGTTGGTGAGGATCCCATATGTTTGATTTGTTTCTACAAATAAATCGCCACCGTTCACTATAAAAGGAATCACTGTGTTTCGGTAACTGATTTGCTTCACATGATCTTCTATCATTCTACATGTGCTTCGTCACAAGTGAGAATTATGCAGACCACGTGAGGATTAGGGCTAACCTAAAAGTGAGAAACCATACGCTTGGTTGTTGCTTTATCAAAATGGTTCAAATAAATGGTTCAAATGTCCCTGAGCACTATGGGACTTAACTTCTGAGGTCATCAGTCCCCTAGAACTTAAACCTAAGTAACCTAAGGACACCACACACATCCATACCAGAGGCAGGATTCTAACCTGCGACCGTAGCGGTCGTGCGGTTCCAGACTGTAGTGCCTAGAACCGCTCGGCCACCCTGGCCGGCGTTGCTTTATCCATTGTGCTATTAGACTAATTAGTTTCACGTGTTGTTGGGCCATATCCGTTGCCTGTTCCATCTCTGATCCAAGCATGCTGACCAGCAAAAGTAGCGCAACTGGAAATTCACGTAATCATCTACATTTAAGTGGGTATTAGATCCGCAATTCACTTTGTCGATTCATTGCTAACCAAGCAAAGAGAAAACGTCGCATTATCAAACCGAAGGACGTCTTTCAGCACCAGACACATATTGCATCACTTGTGGAATCTTTGTGGGTTGTAGGTATATGAGTGCGTTACATTCCTTAAAAGCAGCACATCAAATGAACAACTTGTTTGGGAAACATTGGAGGTAGTACGGGAGAGTGTTGTACCTAAAAATAGGATATTTTCTGGTCGGTGTCTCAGTCTAGTGACCGTTATTAATATCACATGGAGGTATGCGCAGTAGAGACATCTATAAGTAACTGCAGGCATTATCTGTTGGTTATGTTGTTCTGCGACATGAGGTTGGGTTTTGTGCAGCATTTGGAAATAATCAGCAACTAGTTGAATAAAATAAATTTAATTTCTTAGCTGCTTCGGGCAGTTAGTGCCATTCTTCAGAAGGTCATACTGTACGTATCGTATTATTTGCGACTGTCAACAATAAAATGGATACAACTAAATGCCGTGGTCATGTGCTTCGTAGTGCCGATACAAAAATGGTATAAAGAAGAACTTCATATTAAATTTGTTTGTTTAATAATGTCTGTGTTGTGTAGGAATTACGCAGGGAACGTCCGCCTCGGCTACACAAATAAGTCGGAGGTGGCGGAGAATTGCATCATCAAAGACTAACGATCACCTTCTTTATACCATTTGTGTAAAGGCGCTATAAACCACATGACCACGGAATTTTGCTGTATGCAAGTTATTGTTGGCATTCGCTAATAATGCGATAGGTATATCCTTCTGGAGAAGGGCACCAAGTGCCCGAAACCAGTTAAGAAATTAAATTTGTTTTTGGCAACTAGTTGCTGATTATAGGACGAGGAATACCACCTTATGCAAGACACCTTTTTTCTCTTTTGTTTCAGCACTTTTTGTGTTACCTTCGGAGGGTTATTTTTTATTTTCTAACTGTAAAATTGTTGTTACTTATTAACGTTTAGTGAAACATTTGTTA
Organism: Schistocerca gregaria; assembly: GCF_023897955.1. NCBI lineage: Eukaryota > Metazoa > Arthropoda > Insecta > Orthoptera > Acrididae > Schistocerca > Schistocerca gregaria. The sequence continues at coordinate 799,095,299 of NC_064920.1, forward strand.
CCTAATATTTACAATTGTGAATGAATAATTGTTGTAAAATATTATACATCATTTGTTCATAGTTCACAGTTGAGGTATGTATTAACGACCTGATGCACTGTGTCTTGTTTATAACATTATGTGAAGGTTCTATTTGGCTAAAGGTGTATGTATGCATTAGTTTACAAACCTTACGTGATGCATAAACTAAGCATACATCCATCTTTTGTCAATTAAGGTATAAATAGAACTTTGACATAATGTTATAAACAACACATAGTACATCAGGTCGTTAATACATATCTCAACTGTAAGCTATGAACAAACGATGTACAATATTTTACAACAATTATTCATTCATAATTGTAAATATCATGTACCAAAAATTTCGCTAAATGTTAATATCTACCAACAATTTTACAGTTAGAAAATAAAAAATTGCCCACTGAAAATAGCACAAAAAGTGCTGAAACATGTCTGGGTGAAACAAAACAGAAGAAAGGTGTCTTGCATAAGGCGGAAATCCTCGTCCTATTTTCGTAGTAAGCACGGACATATCAAGAACTACAGCACCACAATATGATTAGTTGTTGATTTTTTCGATAGATACATCTACACTTTGTGAGAATGGATAGAATACTAAATTTGTAAATATATTTAGATTTATACATTTAAGTGCTTTATAACACATTAAAGGTACTTCATCTACTTCTTTATCGAAAGTATTGTTAGTTCTTCATTTATAGAATTTCATGGTGAGTAAAATTCTACATATCTTTAAAAATGGTTATATAAAGTGTGGACTCTTCATGTGCACTTCTTCAGTCGTGAACCATTATGTATGCACTTAGAAACGGTAGATCTTCTACTATGGAACGTGTCATATTTACAAATGAACTGAGTTTCTTTACTGTCTTAACAATTTTTTTCCCGAACATGACAACTTTTGTTATTTTTTGATAGCTTTTATTTGAAAATGTGTTTCATTGAATTTATTTTTGATAATATTCTGCGTATCTTGATTTCCCTTGTCGATTTTGGGATTTCGCAGAGTAATAATTTAACAGACAGACTATTGAAAATCAACACACTTTGTATGCCGCGATCGCAATGGAGAGACTTTTGTTGTTCCAAGATGACTGGTATCAACAGTCTTCTGCTCCGATCATCTGATTTAGGAGAAAAACATAGATAATGGGAGGGGGAGGAGGAGATTGGAGGGCGACCAGAATTCATACCACGGCTTACATAAAATATATAAAATTCAACATATCTTTGGGAATTGGTTATAAAATTGCCTTGCTACATCACATGAAGTCCCACATATACATTCCTTGATAAAAAAAATCCAGTTGATAAAACACACACAGTCAATAAAAAGGCACGCAGATGGTAAAATCTTGGAATAATAAAAGTGTCTACACTGCGATCACTAAGTACAGAGTCTGTACATTTTAAACCATACGATCACTCCACAGTACAGCATGTGTACCCTACAAAATAGGCTGTTAAGTACAGTGCTGGTACGATTGTCACAACTGTAGCACTTTTAAATTGCAGTAGATTATTTGTTCCTTGGTACATGACCATTTAGCACCTTGGATCACTTTTTCACGTTTGGGAAAAAAACAACTTACTTCTCTGGAGTATTTTTTGTGATTTTCGGAAAGACTGCATCACATTAATAGTCAAACTGTCACTTAAAAATATAATAAGAAAATATATTAAAATTCAATTGCAGAGCTGGCTGGAGTGGGAAGTCTGAAAAAAAATCCAAGATACAACACTATACTCTACTCAAGAATTCTTCTCCCATAATCAGCCGGATGATATATTTGTTTCGGAGCAAGGTTTCGAAAAGTTTCCTACTTGTCATTTTATGGCGAAGTGTCTGGACCCCAAAGGAAGAGCGAGGTTTCGAAAAGTTTCCCACTTGTCAATTCCTGGTGAAATATCTGGACCCGAAAGAAAGATGATAGTGGGGACTTTGTGTTCCTGCCGTACGCTGGACCGCCAACATCCAAGATCGCTGTAAACTTGGACTAGCATAATGTAAAGACAGTTCTCCTCTGTGCTAGCAAAACTTGGGACATGCTTGGTAGCATGAAGTATGCTTTAGGGCTAAAAACATCGGGCGTGTACGACATCACTTGTAAGTGTAGCTGCCAGAACACCGGCCAAACGCAGCTCTGCAACTCACAGAGATGTGCAGGACAAGCTAGGAAAGTCCACCTCGGCTACACAACAAATGTCGGCTTTGGCGAAGAATAGCCTCTTCGTAGGATACACGTTCATCTTCGATGACAAAAAGGTTTTATGTCGCGCCAGGGGTTTCTGGGATTCCATAATGAAGGAATTTCCTAGAGACCGAAAAGCTTATGTTCACCGATCAGCACAGATTTAGAAAGCATCGCTCGTGTGAAACTCAGCTTGATCTTACCTCACGTGATATACTACGAACTATGTATAAAGGTAAAAGGTAGATTCCATAGTTCTTAGAGTTCCGAAAAGCATTTGATAGGATACTCCTTTGTAGACTGTCAACGAAAGTATGAGCATAGGAAAGGGGTTCCCAGAAATGTCAGTGGCTCGAAGATTTCCTAAGTAATAGACTCCACTATGTAGTCGTCGACAACGAGTGTTCATCAGAGACAACGGTATCGTCAGGAATGCTCCAGGGAATTGTAATAGGATTCTGTTATTTTCCATGTAGATAAATGATTTTGCGGTCAGGGTGGGCAGTAATGTGCGGTTGTTTGCTGATGATGCTGCCGTGTGCGGGCGGTGAAATGTCAAAGGTGGGTGACAGAAGGATGATACTAAATGGCTTCAACAAAACTTCCAGTTAGTGTGATGAATAGGAACTAGCTCAAAATGAAGAAAATGTAAGTTAATGCAGATAAGAAGGGAAAGCAAACCCGTAATCTTCGGATCATATTGGCAGTGTCCTGCTTGAGACACTCACGTCGATAAACAACTGGGTGTAACGTTGCAAGGCAATATGAAGTGGAACGAACATGTGACGATTGTGGTGGAGAAGGCGAATGGTCGACTTCGCTGTACTGAGAGAAGTTTTGGAAAGTGTGGATCGTGAGTAAACGAGACAGCATATAGGACGCTAGTGCGACCTATTCTTGAGTACTGCTCCAATGTTTGAGTTCTACACCAGGTGGGATTAAAGAAAGACATCGAAGCAATTCAGAAGTGGGCTGCTAGATTTGTTGTCGGTAGGTTCGAACAATACGTAAGTGTTACGTAGGCGACGCTCTTTTCGAGAAACACATTGAAAAATTTAGAGAACCAACATTTGAAGCTGACTGCATAACGAAGCTTCTGCCACCAACATACATTTCCCGGAAGGACCGCGAAGATAAGATACGACAAATTAGATAATCGTTTTTCCCTCGCTCTATCTGCGAGTGGAGCAGGAAAGGAAATGGCTTATAGTTGTACAGGGCACACTCCGCACCATATGGCTTGCGGAGTACGTATATAGATGTAGATGTAGAGGCGATGTTAGCAAAAAATCCCCAAGGAGCGTTCCATGGTCAGAGCGCCAGAAGCGGACAGTGAGCGTAGCGCCATATATCGATCCTGTCTTGGAGGCGGTTAAGTGGGAGATGTGTCTCAGCGCTAGATAGTGACAGATGGTGACGCGAGACTGGACACGCCGATGTATCAACCGATAGAGGACAATATTGGATAGGGTGACTGTGATTTTAGTTTCGATGTGCCCACTAGAGTGCACTAAAGTAATAGAATGTTTTTCATAAACTGTTCAAGTATTTTCATAAAGTATTATTATGTCTTTTTGTGTATGTAAAATGTTATAAATGTGTTTTTGCAGTATGAATGATGCGTGAGTGTGGTTTAAGGTTAATGTGAAGATAATTGTTTAACGAGTTATGTAGTGGGACTTAGTGTCGAAACATTTTGAAGAAGTATGGATGTGGACAAAGGGGATTTGTGTAGAATAGATTTATAAAGTAAGTCTATGGTAATGGGAAAGTTAATTCAGGTATAAATAACAATAGTAAATAACTATATGCATAAACAAAACTTCAGCATTATAGATAATGGCCGTGAGGCTCAACGTTTCTATGGGGAGATATTTCCAGGAAGACGGTGCCCCGATATGACGACGTTTGAAGCAACTGAATATCGTCTCAAGGAATATGTGACTTTTAATCCTATTACCCCAACTGAGGAAGGCCTGATGGACGAGGACATCTCAAGCACTCAAGCAGAGGACGTACTTCTTCGTGCAGTTGACGAAAATGCTAGTGTAAGCGTAAGCAGTTTGCTGCGATAGGTAATGTTGACCACATGAATGTCTGGTGAGTTCCACATGATAAACTGCTATATACGTACAGTGTGCCGCGCGGGATTAGCCGAGCGGTCTTAGGCACTGCCGTCATGGGCTGTGCGGCTGGTCCCGGCGGAGGTTCGAGTCCTCCCTCTGGCATGGGTGTGTGTGTTTGTCCTTAGGATAATTTAGGTTAAATAGTGTGTATGCTTAGGGACTGATGACCTTAGCAGTTAAGTCCCATAAGATTTCACACACATTTGAACATTTTCTGAACGTACTATGTAGAGCCTGTGCAAGCACTATCACTAGCTGATTATCCTGCTCGAGCACAGCTCTGCGAATGGTTCAGTCAGCCATGTGTCAACCCCACTGTAGTGCATATCTACATCTACATCTACATTCATACTCCGCAAGCCACCCAACGGTGTGTGGTGGAGGACACTTTACGTGCCACTGTCATTACCTCCCTTTTCTGTTCTAGTCGCCTATGGTTCGCGGGAAGAACGACTGTCTGAAAGCCTCCGTGCGCGCTCGAATCTCTCTAATTTTACATTCATGATCTCCACGGGAGGTACAAGTAGAGGGAAGCAGTATATTCGATACCTCATCCAGAAACGCACCCTCTCGAAACCTGGCGAGCAAGCTACACCGCGATGCAGAGCGCCTCTCTTGCACAGTCTGCCACTTGAGTTTGCTAAACATCTCCGTAACGCTATCACGGTTACCAAATAACCCTGTGACGAAACGCGCCGCTCTTCTTTGGATCTTCTCTATCTCCTCCGTCAACCCGATCTGGTACAGATCCCACACTGATGAGCAATACTCAAGTATAGGTCGAACGAGTGTTTTGTAAGCCACCTCCTTTGTTGATGGACTACATTTTCTAAGGACTCTCCCAATGAATCTCAACCTGGTACCCGCCTTGCCAACAATTAATTTTATATGATCATTCCATTTCAAATCGTTCCGCACGCACACTCCCAGATATTTAACAGAAGTAACTGCTACCAGTGTTTGTTCCGCTATCATATAATCATACAATAAAGGATCCTTCTTTCTATGTATTCGCAATACATTACATTTGTCTATGTTAAGGGTCAGTTGCCACTAGCTGCAACAAGTACCTATCCGCTGCAGATCTTCCTGCATTTCGCTACAATTTTCTAATGCTGCAACTTATCTGTATACAGCATCATCCGCGAAAAGCCGCATGGAACTTCCGACACTATCTACTAGGTCATTTATATATGCTTTTTACGGATGAGGCTTCGTTTCAACGTGGTCAGATTGTAAATTTTCACGATGAGCACGCATGTTATGTCGAAAGACCCCACGAAATTGTGGAACCACATCACCAACAAATATTTTCTGGCAACGTTCGAGCGGGAATTGGTGTTGGCAAGTTCCTATGGGACGGACCAAACTGCTGAGGTCATCGGTCCCTAGACTTACACACTACTTAAGCTAACTTACGCTAATGATACACCCATTCCCGAAGCAAGACTCGAACCTCCGACGGGAGGAGCCGCGCGAACCGTTGTCAGGAGCCCTACACCGAGCGGCGGGCGGACATTGGTGACTGTTACGGACTCATGTTGTTCCACCCAGGCTCAACGGAGAAACATACAACAGATTCTTAGAGCACACGCTACCTGTCCCGCTTGAACATGTGCCTTTACGACTGCGACTAAACACGTACTTCATGCACGCTGGAAGTCCTCCTCATTATAGGGTTAATTGTAGGCTTCTAAATAATGCACTCCTGGAAATTGAAATAAGAACACCGTGAATTCATTGTCCCAGGAAGGGGAAACTTTATTGACACATTCCTGGGGTCAGATACATCACATGATCACACTGACAGAACCACAGGCACATAGACACAGCCAACAGAGCATGCACAATGTCGGCACTAGTACAGTGTATATCTATCTTTCGCAGCAATGCTGGCTGCTATTCTCCCATGGAGACGAACTTAGAGATGCTGGATGTAGTCCTGTGGAACGGCTTGCCATGCCATTTCCACCTGCCGCCTCAGTTGGACCAGCGTTCGTGCTGGACGTGCAGACCGCGTGAGACGACGCTTCATCCAGTCCCAAACATGCTCAATGGAGGACAGATCCGGAGATCTTGCTGGCCAGGGTAGTTGACTTACACCTTCTAGAGCACGTTGGGTGGCACGGGATACATGCGGACGTGCATTGTCCTGTTGGAACAGCAAGTTCCCTTGCCGCTCTAGGAATGGTAGAACGATGGGTTCGATGACGGTTTGGATGTACCGTGCACTATTCAGTGTCCCCTCGACGATCACCAGAGGTGTACGGCCAGTGTAGGAGATCGCTCCCCACACCATGATGCCGGGTGTTGGCCCTGTGTGCCTCGGTCGTATGCAGTCCTGATTGTGGCGCTCACCTGCACGGCGCCAAACACGCATACCACCATCATTGGCACCAAGGCAGAAGCGACTCTCATCGCTGAAGACGACACGTGTCCATTCGTCCCTCCATTCACGCCTGTCGCGACACCACTGGAGGCGGGCTGCATGATGTTGGGGCGTGAGCGGAAGACGGCCTAACGGTGTTCGGGACCGTAGCCCAACTTCATGGAGACGGTTGCGAATGGTCCTCGCCGGTACCCCAGGAGCAACAGTGTCCCTAATTTGCTGGGAAGTGGCGGTGCGGTCCCCTACGGCACTGCGTAGGATCCTACGGTCTTGGCGTGCATCCGTGCGTCGCTGCGGTCCGGTCCCAGGTCGACGGGCACGTGCACCTTCCGCCGACCACTGGCGACAACATCGATGTACTGTGGAGACCTCACGCCCCACGTGTTGAGCAATTCGGCGGTACGTCCACCCGGCCTCCCGCATGCATGCCCACTAAAGACTGCGATGGAGCTCCGTATGCCACGGCAAACTGGCTGACACTGACGGCGGCGGTGCACAAATGCTGCGCAGCTAGCGCCATTTGACGGCCAACACCGCGGTTCCTGGTGTGTCCCTGTGCCGTGCGTGTGATCATTGCTTGTACAGCCCTCTCGCAGTGTCCGGAGCAAGTATGGTGGGTCTGACACACCGGTGTCAATGTGTTCTTTTTTCCATTTCCAGGAGTGTATATTCCGTGACATATGGATAGATAGAGGTAGGCCAATTCGTTAGCCCCACGCTCTCCTGACATAAATCCACTTTCCTTTTATAAGTGCTATACGTGAAAATTCTTGCGTACAGAATTCCGGTACAAGAGTCGTCGTGCCCGTATTGTGGAAGGCTGTGAAACAATATGCAATTCTCCAGGGATACATCAGCTCTCCAGGGAGTCTATTAGACGGCGGTTTGATGCATATATCTCTGCTAATGGCAGGCATTTCGAACAACCCACAGAGGCTCATGTTTCATACTATGCTGATCCCTCTTTTTCTGTGTGTTTTTCATTGTGAATATGTTGAAGAGTTGTAGAAACTGAGCTCAGATCCCTGATCATATAACATATTTTGTTGCTCTGCGTGTGAGGAATACCGTGTTATCAAGAAGTCAGAATAAATTTGAAAACTTAATAAACCACGGAATAATGCAGATAGAGAGGTAAAAATTGACACACATGCTTGGAATGACATCGGGTTTTATTAGAACAAAAAAAGACAAAGTTCACAAAATGTCCCACAGATGGCGCTGAACAGCAAAACTTCAATGACTGCACATTACAATCGTATTTAAAAGGAGCTGTAATGAGAGAGAGAATCAAATGCGCCAGCAGTCGCAGCAGGTTCACGTTAGCTGAAAAGGCGCTTTAGTGAAGCTGTATTATCAGAATGGGGAATGTGCTAGTTCAGCGTTACGATCCTATCGCCATAGGAAGGGGATTCGAACGAGTAAAGGTCCGTTGACAAATGCAGCTGTGGCTGGTACAGGGAAATAAAGCGTTTGCCTTAACTGTTGGACGGTTTTGTGCGAACCTGTTCGATGTCTGCGGTGTGCTCGTCGTAGTTGCGAGTCACGGTGACGACGGGGAAGCGGTCGGGCTTGAACCACGAGTCGACGATGTAGGCGACCAGGATGGGCTCCAGCAGAGTGCCCTCTCGCCAGGCCACCTCGGTCATCACGTTGAGCAGGTCGTCCTCCGTGAACATCTTGTACTCGCTGTAAACCACGACAAATATATCAGCGCACCCTCACACTAAGATGAGCGGGTCACCTGCGTCACGGCGAGAACATCTACTTCTCCATTTCTATTAGTTGAAGTATATTATTTTCGACAAATTAAAATTTACCTTGTTCTGCATACCGACTGAGATTAATCTCAAATTTACAGAAATACATCATTCATTAAAAAACTGCCATGTCACATACTCATCATCGAAAAAGTATATCAAACAAATGCCCCAAATTACAGTTGTAAAAGTAACGATAATTTCAGTCCAAGTTTGACCAACAGACTGGCCGGTATCTTCTGAGGTTAGCACAAGCTACCCTACCAATACCACTCATCTGCCATGGTACTATCAAAACGGCGCACATAAGCCATTACTAAAATCAAGTGTAAAATTCATACCATAATAAGAAGAAGACTTTAGTTTAGGACCTTCTGTTATAGCTGATTAAAGCCATACTTGTTTTGTTTCATAAAACAAAAACAACTTTTATTCAGATGTAACATAGATCTTAACCTAAAATCATTAATATAATATTAATATCAACTGAGGATTAAAACATTAAAGAGTTACAGTTATTCCCGTTGCATATACCTTCGATAACTCAGAACCATATTACCACATTTCAGCCAAACCATGACATCGAGCTATGTTACAAATTAATCTGTTACTATAACCTTCACTTCATATTCCCATTCGTTGATTTCACCAACTCACAAGCAAACTGCCAGTTTCCTACCTCATCTAGGTAGAGCGCCATAGAGTTCATTACTTTTGAATAAAACATCTAATTCTCTGAGTTATATATTTCGATTTGTTTAAATGTTGAACCCAAAATTTTGACTAAATAAGACTGGTAGAAATATTTTAAGTATCTTTTGCAGTTCTTACTTTCTAATAAATCAGTTCTGAATTATTTTAAAATATATTACTCGCTATCATTTCATTTTTCCCACTCCGCTCCTGCTCGGTAACAAAACCTACCCTCATTTCACTAATAGTTACCTCGATGGGACATTAATAAGACACTGGCCGACTTACTAAAAGACATAATGACCCAACGGCAACGTGTCCACGATCGTGTAGTCTAAAAAGCTTCCTGCCCACGAGAAGTCTAAAAATGGTTCAAATGGCTCTGAGCACTATGGGACTCAACTGCTGTGGTCATTAGTCCCCTAGAACGTAGAACTACTTAAACCTAACTAACCTAAAGACATCACACACATCCATGCCCGAGGCAGGATTCGAACCTGCGACCGTAGCAGTCGCTCGGTTCCGGACTGCGCGCCTAGAACCGCGAGACCACCGCGGCCGGCCACGAGAAGTCTGCTAGGCCTTAATTTAAAGAAGAAATTTCCGATAATGTACGTCTGGAGCATAGCATTGTATGATAGTGACACATGGACTGTGGAAAAGCCGGAACGGAAGAGTATCAAAGGATCTGAGATGTGGTGCTACAAAAGAAAGTTGGTAATTGACTGATTAGCTAATGAATGAGAAGATTTTTCGCAGAACTGGCGAGGAAAGGAATGTATGAAAACGTTGACAGGGACTAGGGACAAGATGACAGGACATGTGTTAAGGTATCAGGCAACAACTTCCTTGGTACTAGAGAGAGAGCTGAAGATGGTAAAAACTGTAGGGGAAGACAGGTATTGGAATACATACAGCAAATAATTGAGGACATAGGTTACAAGTGCTACTGTGATACGAAAAGATACAGGGGAGGAATTAGTGGCGGGCCGCATCAAACCAATTATAAGACTAACATGACACAAAAAAGAAGGAAAGGATAAGATGAAGCGGATAGCCTGAGAATCACGTCGGTGGTCGTTGTCTTGCTATAATGTGACTTCTGGGGTGCTCTGGAGGAGTGGTAACGATTTGACATGAACAGTTTCTCATTGCACCCGTTAAAGCTGAGAGTGGGGCGGTTTTGTTCAGCTATGATCGTCAGCCATAGTTCTTGTCAGTACGCTAACATCCTGCTAGTTGCTCATGAAGGACAGTTTTCCGACATTCATGCTGAGGCATGACCTGACCTGTCGACCCTTCAGTGCACATTGGACGCAATAAAGCCTCCTATCGATCGTCAGTAAGGTCGGGTATCGAATAGGTGTCGTTTGTTCCATTACGATAAGGCCATCTCCATACTGTCTTTCTGCGTACGCTCCGTAACATCGCAACAGACAATTGGCAGCCCTTATTTTCCTGCGTATCTCGGACGTTAACATCAGTCCGTTATAGACTGTAGTGTTTCTAGCAGTATTTATTACGCCTGGGAGGATGTAGAACCCACCTTCAGTATAGTCCTATATTTAAACATAATACTGCGCAGACACACTCGTTTTAGACTTTACGCCACGCATTGTCTCTCTGAGATGCTGTTCCCGTAAACAACCTCTCCAAGCGAGTTTCTACTGACCAACTCATTAATGTCTTAGTACGTTACTAAAGTCCTCAGAATAGATCCATAATGAAATCTGTCTTTAATAACTTCGTCGTCGATTGCTCATAAAACGTTGTTCAATCTTTCTTCCTTTCAGAAAAAGATACCTCTGCCTCTTGGTTTGTATGCCACTGAGAAAATTTTGTCCAGAACATAACATTTGTATTAAAATATCTCAGATTTCTTTCAATGCTTCACAGTCTCCTTCTTTCAGTCCAGAAACTACTTCTTCGCTCCCAAAGACGTACACACGGTGAAAGAGAGTATCAGCAGTTCTTAAAAATTTAATGGGGCTAACTAATGGATATACGGTGTCGCTATTTGCGCATGTGTGTGTGTGTGTGTGTGTGTGTGTGTGTGTGTGTGTGTGTGTATGTGTATGTGTGTGTGTTTGAGAGAGAGATTTTTGGGGGCAGGCAAATAAGAGAGGGAGGAAGACAGGAACGGAGTGGTGGAGACAGAGAGGTAATGAAATAATAACGTTACCTGGCTTGAATGAATTTTCGGATGCTGTGCACGAAAACTCGTTCGGTGAGAGTGTAGTTCAGCATGCGGAAGATCCACTGCGCTAAAATTGGGAACGAAAGAGAGACCATTGTCAGTGTCACAGTTTCAGGTTGTAATATTCTGAGAAAAGAAAATTTGTTACAAACTTTCATGTATTTTACAGCAGTCCATGTTCATTTAAGTAATAATACTTTAATATTTCACAGACTTTATGGAGTTTATGCTTGCAGCTAACACTAGCAGTTATTGAGAAAACTGTGTTGCGAGTACTCACTTTTAGCAACGCGGATCTCTTCCTTCATTGAGCCAATGAGAGAATAAGGGTGGCGTTTGCTGTATTCATAGTAGAGACTGTAGCCCATAGGAGGGATAACCCTAGACGCCGCCTGTATCCAAAAGATAAGTCCACATGCATTTATTTTTAACAAGCCAAATATAAAAATACGCTATTATACAACTAATTATCTTTTTTAATTCATACAACAAGTGTTCTCAACTTAATTTTAAACCAATATGGCCATAAACACTACAAGAAGAACTTACAGTTCTGACGTCCGTATGTGGTCAAAACTCTGTTTTTTGTGTCTGTAAAAAGTTCGAGGGCTATCCAGGAAGTAGGGAACGTTTCCGTCTTGACGCCGTTAGGCGCGCGCCGATTGTGTATATTTTGGTATGTGCGTGCTCGGCAGCTCAGTTGACATCCATCCGTGACAGCGAGAACGTGTTTACGCGTCTGGTTTTTTTAATATTCGAATTTGAAATATGCGCTGCAATCGAAAATACCGCCAGTTGTGAGGTGCGGTCTGTGATATGGTTTTTGTCGGCAATAAACCTAAAACCTATAGAAATTTATGGTGAACTGCGCGACGTGTACGCAGACGACGTAATGAGTGAATGTTTCGTCCGGAAATGGTTTTAAAATGGCCGAACCAACGTTCATGGTGAAGAGAAGAGTGGACGCCAGAGCATTGTGACTGACGATTTTGTCACTTAAGTTGATGAAACGATTCGTGAAAACCGTCGCTTCACATTACCGGAGCTTTCGCTTTCTTTTCCACAAGTTTCACGGACTTCGTTGTTTGAAATTGTCACTCAAAAGCTAAGCTGCCACAAAGTATGTGCCAGGGAAAGCTGATGTCCAAAATTTTGTTTTTGCACGACAATGCCCTATGTCACACGAGAAAATGCACTAAAGAACTACTTAATTCATTCAAATGGTAAATCTTCCCGCATCTGCCCTACAGCCCCGATCTTGCACCAAGCGCCTTGTTTCCCAAGATGAAGAACTGGGTTGCAACGCAGCGCTTTGATCACGACGCGGAACTCCAAGCGGGCGTGACTCACTGGCTGAAGTCTCAGGCGGCAGAATTTTAAGACGAAGGTCTTTCAGAGCTTGTCCACCGCTTTAATAAGTGCCTCAATGTGTTTGGTGACTATGTGGAAAAGTTGTGTCAGTCGCTCTTTCAGATGTATATAATAAAATGTATTTCTTATACTTAGTTCTTTTGAATGCCAAAAGGTTCCCTACTTTCCTAATAGCCCTCGTATAAACATCTCAAGCACAACAGCCGACAGATGAATAATGGAACGTGCCATCGCTACCATATAGATGCCCCACTTCCCACGAAAATAAACTGAGTATATTTGTGTTCAAATAAATTTTCGTTCACTTATTCATCTGATCCTCAACGTTCAGTATCATCCTATAGCTCTAACACGCTAGCAGAATCATTCATTATTCCTTACATATATCAGGTGTATCAGGAGAAATATTTCAAAAGGTGATAAAGTAGACTGTTTCGAATATTACATTTCCTATAACATATGCCCAATTTTTGTTTGTTACAGACTTACAGAAGGCGCTAAACGAACGCAAATAATTAAGTTTGCAGTTGATTTTCATAGATTCCACCTGCGACTTCAAAGCACTTTCCAATTCTCTTGCAGCACCAAGTGTATCTGTTGGGGTCCTCTTATGGGGCAGCACTGTCCACAGTTGGAACGATTAACTCGCCTCTTGTATTTACGTTTTCTTCACAGATTTCGCCTTTCAGCCATGCTCACTGGCAAATCGAAAAGGTTAAGATTCGGGGTGAAGGTGGCAAGATGCCATTTGTGCAAAACCGTCTTCCGGGTAATATTAGGTTTAGAGGGTGTGTCACTTGAGGACTTGTCGCACCTGCTATGATGTGGCACACTCTTTGTTACACAGAGAATGTGAATACACTGCAGTCACTTGATAGTCCACAGTTTCAGTCCGAGCCGGCTCGTCGTTACTGGTAGAACACAAACAGAATAACCCAGCTAGTCCGAGTTCAAGCAGCCATCAGTAACATCAGTAACAGCAGTTCTAAACACAGTCGAGTAGAAATTCAGTAAACAGGAAGTATGGTATAAGCGAGGTGGAGACTTAAGCACAGCACGATTCAAAGTGTCTTGCAGCCGGCCGGTAATATAAGAGTCTAATCTGTCACATTTGTGCAGTACTTTAATCTTCTTTTATCAACCTGTGGTTTACTTATTAAATTAATCGCTTCCCCCTTCTCCCCCACCTTCTTCCGACATTCTTCTGAAAGGCATTGTATTGCATGCTCTTGGTCTCGCTCACTAGCGGTAAGATAGATACTGCGTACAGGAAAATTAAAGAGACCTTTGGAGATAAGAGAACCACTTGTATGAACATCAAGAGCTCAGATGGAAACCCAGTTCTAAGCAAAGAAGGGAAAGCAGAAAGGTGGAAGCAGTATATAGAGGGTCTATACAGGGGCGATGTACTTGAGGACAATATTATGGAAATGGAAGAGGATGTAGATGAAGATGAAATGGGAGATACGATACTGCGTGTAGGGTTTGACAGAGCACTGAAAGACCTGAGTCGAAACAAGGCCCCCGGAGTAGACAACATTCCATTGGAACTACTGACGGCCTTGGGAGAGCCAGTCATGACAAAACTCTACCATCTGGTGAGCAAGATGTATGAGACAGGCGAAATACCCTCAGACTTCAAGAAGAATATAATAACTCCCATCCCAAAGAAAGCAGGTGTTGACAGATGTGACAATTACCGAACTATCATTTTAATAAGTCACAGTTGCAAAATACTAACGCGAATTCTTTACAGACGAATGGAAAAACTAGTAGAAGCCGACCTCGGGGAAGATCAGTTTAGATTCCGTAGAAATGTTGTAACACTTGAGGCAATACTGACCCTACGACTTATCTTAGAAGCTAGATTAATGAAGCGCAAACCTACGTTTCTAGCATTTATAGACTTAGAGAAAGCTTTTGACAATGTTGACTGGAATACTCTCTTTCAAATTCTAAAGGTGGCAGGGGTAAAATACAGGGAGCGAAAGGCTATTTATAGTTTGTACAAAAACCAGATGGCAGTTATAAGAGTCGAGGGACATGAAAGGGAAGCAGTGATTGGGAAGGGAGTGAGACAGGGTTGTAGTCTCTCCACGATGTTATTCAATCTGTATATTGAGCAAGCAGTAAAGGAGACAAAAGAAAAATTAGGAGTAGGTATTAAAATCCACGGAGAAGAAATAAAAACTTTAAGGTTTGCCGATGACATCGTAATTCTATCAGAGGCAGCAAAGAACTTGAAAGAGCAGTTGAACGGAATGGACAGTGTCTTAAAAGGAGGATATAAGATGAACATCAACAAAAGCAAAACGAGGATAATGGAATGTAGTCGAATTAAGTCGGGTGATGCTGAGGGAATTAGATTAGGAAATAAGACACTTGAAGTAGTAAAGGAGTTTTGCTATTTGGGGAGCAGAATAACTGATGATGGTCGAGGTAGAGAGGATATAAAATGTAGACTGGCAATGGCAAGGAAAGCGTTTCTGAAGAAGAGAAATTTGTTAACATCGACTATTGATGCAAGTGTCGGGAAGTCATTTCTGAAATTATTTGTATGGAGTGTAGCCATGTATGGAAGTGAAACATGGACGATAAATAGTTTGGACAAGAAGAGAATAGAAGCTTTCGAAATGTGGTGCTACAGAAGAATGCTGAAGATTAGATGGGTAGATCACATAACTAATGAGGAGGTATTGTATAGGATTGGGGAGAAGAGAAGTTTGTGGCACAACTTGACCAGAAGAAGGGATCGGTTGGTAGGACATGTTCTGAGGCATCAAGGGATCACCAATTTAGCATTGGAGGGCAGCGTGGAGGGTAAAAATTGTAGAGGGAGACCAAGAGATGACTACACTAAGCAGATTCAGAAGGATGTGGGTTGCAGTGGGTTCTGGGAGATGAAGAAGCTTGCACAGGATAGAGTAGCGTGGAGAGCTGCATCAAACCAGTCTCTGGACTCAAGACCACAACAACAACAGTTTCGCGGTAGCGTTCTCGCTTCCCGAGCACGGGGTCCCGGGTTCGATTCCTGGCGGGGTCAGCGACTTTCCCTGTCTCGAGATGACTGTGTGTTGTTGTGTCGTCTTCATCATCATCATTCATCCCCATTACGGTCGGAGGAAGGCAACGGCAAACCACCTCCACTAGGACCTTGCCTAGTACGGCGGTGCGGGTCTCCCGCATCGTTCCCCTACGCTCTGTCAAGAAGCATGGGACTTCATTTCCATTTTTTTCCATTGCATGAATATCGTCTCTCATGAACGGTAAACAAAAAATTAGGAAAGTTTGCGTTTCCAGCTGTGTTCCAGTTTTGACGTCGAAATGAGGGCTGTTATTAATAGAATAGAAAGAAATGTAGAAAAATACATACGTAGAGCCGGAAATTGTATATGGTGTTAGTAGCTACGGTACTACGTAATTAGAGGATATGGCTCACGGTATGAAATTTGTTTTATAAACACAATAATATATTTTAGAGGATTTACTATAAAGAAAGATATACTCATTTTTTACTACACATTCACCGTCCAAGATGTCGTTGTTTTGTTATTTCATATTATTAGTCCGGAACGCAAATACGAGGTAGTTACAAACAATTCTAGTGACGTGATTCAGCCATCTATTATTGTTATCATAAGACAAAGACGTGTGACACTACAGTTACTACAGTAGATTCTATGCTTGGCCGATATGTATCACTAGGGTTGTTGCAAATTGTTTGCGTTCTGAATTGATAATAGGTATGTAATAAATGCCATATGATCGCTGTGTTTCGATTAGGTGTTATGTGCAAAACTGTATTAACTAACCTAACTTATTTTCAGTCAGAAATTATAATCTGACAATGAGATTTTCCTATTCTTATTCTGTAGATGCTGTATCAGTCGACGCCGTGACCTGAGTACTGACACAAATGAATTTAGTTTTCTCAAAATCAGCTCAGCTACGACAGAGTCACACTTTGTTACCCGATCTTCCATATCCGTAACTCTATTGTTACAGCTTTTTTTAGTTGTGTAATTCTTCTCTGGTCTTTCAGTACACATTGGCGTACATGTTACGTGGTTATAATAGTTTTTTGAAGTTTAAATCGGTGGTCAGGCGCGGTTATTGGTAGAATTGCAAATCAAGGGTGCAGTCTTCAACTCCCTTTAGTTCTATTTCACAAATGATAAGTCTTTGCGTGTATGCAAATTGCCAGTTCGTTCCGTGCTCTACTTTCCACATAAACAGCTATAAATCTCCACATCTCTTTCCAAATATGGGCTGTTCAAAAAGTCTCTCCGCAGTGCCGTATGATTGTTAGCCGCGCGTGCCGTATGATTGTTCGCCTGCCCTGGTTTCTTCCCTTCAAGTGAACTCTCCCAACATTCCACTGTTCCGTTTATCTCATCCAGCATCAGTAGTATCGCTGGTGTGTGTCGTTACGTGTTGACGTGAACGTTTTAGTTCCTTTGTTCGTTCGTTTCGTTTTTGTCACTGTAAAAACAGGTAATCATTGAAGAACGTGTGTTTTTAGACGAACAAGTGTTCAAAGCTGGCGGTAAATACACAGTTTCAGTTCGTCAAACATTTAATTCAGTTTTCCCGGAGACAACACTCCGACATCGCGATACTGTGCGATATTTGATTAATGAATTCCGAAGTTCAGTGACAGATGCACCGAAAAGTGGTCGCCCTAGCGTTTTGTCTGCGGATAAACTATCGATATTTCCGATAAAATCTCCATGACTCCGAACAAGTCAGTAAGAACGGCCCACACAGTTGTAAGGAAAAAATTAGAACTTTTCCCATACAAAGTTACAGTCGTGCAAAAACTTAAAAATACTGATCAGGGCAAGAGACTGCATTATTGTTAATGGTTCAAAAATTTCGTTCAACAAAATGGAAGGGATATTCTTAATGAAACGTTTTTTCCACTGATGAGGCGTGGTTTCATTTATTCGGGAACATGAACTTGCAAAATTCTCGTATGTGGAGTGCTGCAAATCCATTGTGCATTCATGAGGAACCACTTCATTCTGTGAAAATAGAAGTTTGGATTGCAATTTCTAGACGTCGGATTGTGGGTCCCATATTTTTCAACCAAACAATAAACGCACAACGATACTGCAGTGGTATTCTGTACCCATTCATAGGAGAACTTGTGTTAAGTGAAATACTGAACGGTTATTTTCAACAAGATGGGGCAACCTAGCATACATCTCGCGTTTCAATGTCACTGCTTGCTGATCGCATAATTTCACAGGGACTTTGGCCTCCGCGATCGACTGACCTAACACCACCAGCTTTTTCTTCTGTGATGCAGTGAAAGCAACAATCTATAAAAACAGTCCAAAATCCATCGATGAATTGAAAACTGAAATATCCACTTTCATTGCTTCTGTTACAGAAGAAATGTTACAGCCTGTGTTTGGAAACATGATTAGACGAACTGAATTGGGTATTCAGCAACAGGGGGGACACTTTCAACATTTAATGTGAAGTTTTGTAGCCCGCATCTCGTGGTCGTGCGGTAGCGTTCTCGCTTCCCACGCCCGGGTTCCCGGGTTCGATTCCCGGCGGGGTTAGGGATTTTCTCTGCCTCGTGATGGCTGGGTGTTGTGTGATGTCGTTAGGTTTAAGTAGTTCTAAATTCTACGGGACTGATGACCTAAGATGTTAAGTCCCATAGTGCTCAGAGACATTGGAACCATTTTTTTAAATTTGTAAGTAAAAATCAATATTCAACAAATTAATAACTTGTATTTCACTGAGTTTCATTTCGGTATATTCACTGCGGCATACGGCACGCGCGGTTAACAATCATACGGCACTGCGGAGAGACTTTTTGAACATCCCGTATATGAAAAAGGTAGTTTATGCACTTAACCCACAGGGGTATTTTATTTGCCTGTCTGTGCCATTTTCTGTCTGTGCCATTAGCAGTGTAAAATGTTGCCTTTCTCTTTTTCGTGTGGATTTTTTAAACGTTAGAAACGTTAAATTATTATAAGTTAAGTTACGTTGCAAATATAACCGTTGAATCTACGAGAACACTCATAAATATTCGATAAACGAAAAAAGGGCGAGAAAAGTCGGCAGTAATAAATGTATAGGTAAAAGTCGAGACTCGAGATTGAGCTTTAATTGAGATATATGAGTTTTATAGTGTAGAGAACGCACCTTTTGAGGCACTAATTACAACGAACTTACATGACCTACGAACACAATTCATTTGGCTGAAATCGATGTAGTTGGTTACTGTTACATGTTTTTGTAGTGATAAAAATAAAAATCTCTGTTTTATTGTTTAATAATTCAATTTTAATAAACTCGAAGAAGTGTGTAGTAATTTCAACAGTGGTTGTATTAGTAGAAATGTACCCTTTTAGATTTATTTCCACTTGTTTAAGGTTTTGAATTGCACAGGTAGAAGAAGGTATTTCCAAGTTTTTTACTCTTTTAAATTGCACGGGCACAAGAAGTAATATAAGCTGAAACGCTATCGATCCTATATACACGTAACTGATACAGTGATATGTTGTACGGGGGGGGGGGGGGGGGGGGGGGGAAGAAGAGAAATATAAAATGATATTAACTGGGGTTGTACCAGGTGAGACCTACTGTTAAATTTGAATAGCTTAAATATCTGTGTTTCAAAGCGATAAGCGTGAGGATTGTATTGTAATGACACTATTCACCTTTGTGTGTAATAATCCTGTTCCATACTGAACGGTAATTAGTACAATTTCCATAAAGTTTGCCTTCTACAGAATTGACGTGATTGCTGAAGTTGATTGCATCTGGCCATGTATTCTGTAGAGGGCTTAAACAAACGACGGTATTATTCTTTCCTTGCAACCTTAATTATGCTCAGGGAGATTATAATTCACAAAAAGCTGAATTTTATGTACATCATTTTGTTCGATGCATCCTCGTGTTTGGTCAAGTATTATTTAAAGAACAAGCCACCCAGTAGCGACCGCGTACACGGTTAAATTAAATTTCAGATCTCTCCTGTATGCTAAGCAACTGGAAACTTTTGCATTGTTGTTGTGAAGAATAAGAAGAAGTTATACACGTTAGTTGGCTGTACTGTGAAAGTTATTTAGGTCGAAGGAAGGCTTCCTCCAGCCAGGTGAAGCGTACAAAAGCACTCCAGTACTAAAATCAACCTTCTGACTGTCTCGCAGCTAACGTTATCCCAATGCACTGGGCTGTGCTAAGGATATTTACAAAACCTATGCCGGCCGGGGTGGGCGAGAGGTTCTAGGCGCTACAGTCTGGAATCGCGCGACCGCTACGGTCGCAGGTTCGAATCCTGGCTCGGGCATGGATGTTTGTGATGTCCTTAGGTTAGATAGGTTTAAGTAGTTCTAAGTTCTAGGGGACTGATGATCTCAGAAGTTAAGTCCCATAGTGCTCAGAGCCATTTGAACAAAACATGTACTAGATTTGGTCATGACTCGCCAATGTCTTACGACAAAGAGCAACCACTACCTTCAATGCTCGATTTGTGGCAGTACGCACCTGTACTCCGTACCCGGTATCTCTCATGACCAGTATCTCTGATGTAAAAAAAAATCAGAACTGCAAGTGACATGTGAAAAAAGATGTTGAGTCACTTGCAGTTCGCTTTCAGTTGAACAGACGAGATGCGATTAAACCATTTCGTGAGTATCTTTCCGTCAGTTGCGAGGACATTGATGGAAATTGTGAGAGCAAAATAATGCAGCCCACAAGTTTACTTCCGTCGACATCTACCAACGCGACAGTTGCAGTGACATTTAGTGAACGTGAAGCACGGTTTTCCCAAATGAATGTCATTATTACTGACGGTAGAGCCTCTCTAATACCAAACAAACGGTGTCTTCACTTTTTTTCCGAAGCTGAGCGCCCCACCACCGACTCGTTCTGACCCATCAAATTACGTGGGATCTTGACTGCTTCGTGGACGGCACTCGACTAAGAACTCCAATATCAAGAAAAGAGAGCGAGGAGGAACGTACAAAGAATGCATTCCAAAGCTTTGGATGGTTTTAAATTTAAAACATTTTTTCCTGTTTTTCAGTATCTTATAATTCAAATCTATGTGTGTTAATCTTACTGTAATTTCTTTTTATTTTTGTAACAGATCGTAAATTGAGAAATAATATGTAACTTAATTAATAAAATATTTAGAAAAAGATTGTTGGTGCATAAGGAAATCTTATTTTTTGCCACTACAAGTGTTGTATTTACGGTTTTAATTGGTCCAGAAAACCGTTAAATTGATGTTTGAAGAAGCCTAAATTTGAGAAACTCCCGCCGGAAAATCAGCGAGTGAGGTGGCCCAGTGGTCTGCAAAATTTTATAAATTTGTGGTAAGATTGTTTGGGACCAAACTGCTGAGGTCATCGGTCCCTAGTCTTACACAACACTTAATCTAACTTTAACCAAGCTACGCTGAGGACAACATACACACACACACACACACACACACACACACACACACACACACACAGCCGGCCGCTGTGGCCGAGCGGTTCTAGGCGCTTCAGTCCAGAACCGCGCTGCTGCTATAGTCGCAGGTTCGAATCCTGCCTCGGGCATGGACGTGTGTGATGTCCTTAGGTTAGTTAAGTTTAAGTAGTTCTAAGTCTAGGTGACTGATGACCTCAGATGTTAAGTCCCATAGTGCTTAGAGTCATTTGAACACACACACACACACACACACACACACACACACACACACACACACACACACACACCCATGACCGAGGGAGGACTCGAACCTCCGACGGCGGTGCGCCGCACGAATCGTGCAAGACGTCTGAGACCGCGCGGCTACCGCCGCGGCAGTGATCAGCACACTGCACTTGCATTCGGGAGGACGACGATTCAAACCCGCATCCGGACATCCTGGTTTAGATTTTCCGTGATTTCCCAAATCGCTCCAGGCAAATGCCGGGATGCTTCCCTTGAAGGGCACAACCGACTTACTTCCCCACCCTCCCCTAAACCAATGCTGTTTTTTGTCCCGTCTCCCAAATCAACCAACAAACTAGCAAGAAAGTCACAGTGCCAGTACATCTTTTTTACGAATCAAACACTTACCACCTATAATAACCACTTGGCGAACAGAATTGATTTACTATGGTGTTTGCGACACAAATCTGTACAGGCTACAGCAGCTGGACGTTTAGGTCCGGAGAGGCCGTCAGAGATCTGACCTGTGAGGGCTCCAGGTTTGGATCCTGCTTCAGGGCGCTGACGACGAACTTGACGAGCGCCTTGGTGATGTGGACGTCGTTGGCGCGCGGGAATGGCGTGCTGTAGTGGCCCAGCCACTGGTACGCCAGCTCCGTCGCCAGGATGGTCGTCAGCGTCGACTCGCTCACCAGGTCCTGCTCCCTGCGCATGCGCAAACACCACAGCCGTTGTGTGCTCCGGACCGTCTTTGTCATGCAGAGTTTCTACGGCTATAACACGTAATCCGAGTCCTGGGACTCACAGACGCTTTGTGCTCAAAGCACTGCTTACGACACTGCACCCATGCAAATGTATAGTTTGCCACAGTGGCAAAGGAATTGGCAGTTTGCCAATCGTATTCCAACGACAAGCGTTTGCCTAAAGATCACGTGAAGATGACAAAAGGTACGGAATATGGTATACATTTGCAAACTTGTATTCTAAGGAATGAAAGCTACACATGACTTTAAGGTTTTCTAATAAAGAATCAGTTTAGGGTGAAAGAATATCACTTATAAGATACGCTGATGATATTTATATCGTCAGTGGAAGTGAGGAAGAATTACAGGAGTTGTCAAATGCAACGAGTAGTCTAATGAGTACACGCTATGAACTGGGAGTAAACTGTAACAAGATGTGAGTAACGAATAGCAACTGAAATGAAATTAGTGAAATACCATAGGGACCATGAAGTAAACAAATTAAAGTAATTCTGCTACCTTGGAAGCAAAATAACACGTGACGGACGAAGCAAGAAGGAGGAGAAAAGCAGACTAGCAGAGGCAAAGACAGCATTCCTGGCCAAAAGACGTCTACTAGAAATAAAATAGGTCCAAATTTGAGGAAGGATCTTTTGCAACTGTTACGTTTGGCGCAAATAGTTATATAGAACTCCATTATAAAGTGCAAGGAAACTGGAAAGAAAGAGAATAGAAACGTCTGAGGTTTGTTGCTAAAGAAGGATACTGAAAATTAAGTGGTGTGGTAAGTTTACAAATGAGGGTCTCGACAGAATCAGCGAGGAGAGGAACATGTAGATAAACGGACAAGAAGTAAGGACAAGATGATAGGACATGTGTTAAAGCATAACTTCCACGGTACAGAAGGGTAAAGGGTAAAACCTTTTGGGGGAAGACTGAAATTGGAATATATCCAACAAATAATTGAGTACGTGGGGTGCAAGTTCTACTCTGAGATGAACAGTTGGCATAAGAGAGAAATTCGCGGCGTGCCGCAACGAACCAGGCAGAAGAGTGACGACCCAAACGAAGAAATAGAGATTTAATTGTAATGCATTCCGGGGAAATAGTAAAATATGACAGACAGAAATCCTGATATAAACTGACGAGTTTCGAGACGGCCATCATACGTGATGATATAATTTTTCAATAAAATTCTTCTGCGTGGGTGTGACCGTTTAGTATGTGATGAAACTATCAACGTTTCGGGTCCTATTACAGACAGCTTTCATTAGGGCGAATACCGAAGTGGCGCAGTGGTTAGCACACTGGACTCTGTAATGAACTTTGACTTCTCGGAACTTCCGTATGTGGACTGAAATGATCGATTCTGTATAAATTTTGGCCAAACGGATTTATTTCATTACTTAAATTACATACTGCTCATCTGAAGATATCTTTGAATGTATCTCATTGCCTAAAATCTATTTTCCTGATAACATATTTTTATCATTCATATCGATCCATTTTGCAATATCGATATTGGACCATGAAAATTATTAATCACAATTCTTAACTTAAATAATCCAAAAACCACTTTACGGTAAAAATAATATTATCATGCTTCGGTTTTTAAACAGACAGAATTCCTGTTTTTATCTACAATTTTTTCTAATTTTATTATCGACCATAAAGTAAATCTTGTACAATTGCAGGAAGCTGCTATTTTTTACACTGTCAAAAATTTCAACCTCTGTTATTAAACATTAGACATATAAATCTTCACTTAAATATTTATTTCCACAAATCATTACGTAAATTAAATCTGAAAAACAATTTCGATGAAGACAATCAAGTTAATAAAAGTTTCAACTACATCCTGTTCTATAAGGTACTGCATGCGGGACTCTTAATGCTTACAGACAGTTTTTGCATTCGTTGAATTTGGTACATGTCATTCTCTGATCGACTATGTTCTTTGTCTACTGAAAAAATGTTGCACAATGTGTTTTCTTAAAAAGTAGTAATGTGAAAAATGTGCCAAGAACAGACCAATAAATGAAAACTGTGTTCAAAAGTAAGATAATATTCCAGCGATCTGTTGTTAGAAACCTTGGAACAGACATAGTAAAAGTTTATATAGGAACAAAGAAGCGAGCCCAGATACTTAGGCCGACTTTGCAACATTAGTAATATTTATCTGCAAATATAATTATTTTCTGTTACGTAATAATTATAACATTTTCATAACTTTAATACAGTTAGAACAATGTACCCACACAAAACTCTGATTCTTCGTTATATATGATCATTAAGTAAGGGAATGACATTAAAATACGCATTCGGGAGGTCGAAGGTGCAAAATCGTGTCGCCCACCCTAATTTCAGTTGTCCGTAATTTCCCTAAATAGCTCCATGCGAATGGCGGGATCTTTGCTTTGAAAGGACACGACCGAGTTCCTTCCCCATCTTTGAAACAATCCGAACTTGTGTTCCGTCTCTAATTACCACTGTATCTTTCTTTCTCCCTTCAGGGTGAATAGCATCCAAAACGTTTCTAATTTTGCCATATGTGATACGGCCATACGTGAATATCATTGGACTAAATTTTTAGAAACAGTGTACGTAAATGCATGCTCTGACGTCGATAATCAAGGTCACTATTCGCCTGCTGTGGTGTTGTATATAGGAAAGCAGCATCGTGACAAAACTGTGGCCGATTAATTCCTGCTTAGGATCCGCACATGACGCTGGGACTGGCAGCTGGCACTCACCACAAGTACATGCAACGTCTTGCACATGAATAGGAACAAGGAGAAATTGTCCTTCCATTACATGATTAGCGGTAGTAACTATTAAATATCAAAGAATATGCGTCCGAAGAGATGTAAAACGGAGCACCCATATAAATCTATAATGCGAAACACAATTAAAGGGTCACTTTTTCGAAATTCCGTTATTGTCTCCCATTGTGACAAAGAAGTGTCAAATTTGACTCGAAGGTGGCTATCACCTTCCTCTGTAATAGTGCAAAAGCACAGTGACCTGCGACATAACCCTCTGACCCGAGGACGATTCAAACAGCAATGTGTCGACACGTTTGAAAAAAAAAAAAAATCAGAGCGCAGAATTTAACGTGAGGTGTAAGGTAAGTTAAATATGTCACATTGGCACCAAATGTTACTAAAGTCCTGTCAGACGCCACCGTGGATGTGTCGGACGACTCAGATATTGGCACAAAGTACGACAGTGAAGCCACCACTTCCTAGGGGCGGTTGTTTCCCATACATTTCGAAAGCGACAGGTCGCAGCGCAGGACGGTGAGAAACACGAAAGCATCCTTGACAGCCTTTGACCCTGCTGACGCCCGCCGGACGATTCAACCCTTCTCTAAGGACAACGTGGGAGTGCAACCCCAGCGAAGGCTATCGTGTTCTTTCAATTGAAAACTTAGCGCAATTTTCTCAGGTGCACAGGATGGGACCATTAGGGACCTGTCAAAACAATTCGACGAAATGTGATCATTATCCGAAGCAGCAAAGCGTATTTATGCTCTCTCACCCCTTTTGTTTCGTGCCTTCCTAAGCGCTGATGCGATCATGAGGGAAGCGGAAGAGGGGATGGAGGGGGGTAGGGGGTACTACACTGCATATGCGTGAATAAAATGGCAAATAGTCCCTCTAAGAACCCCAGTTCGGGAAAACGATCCGTACCAGCAGCACACCAGCCGAACACTTCAAAAATGTTGCTGTACAGAGATAGTCAGTCACCGATTCCCAGGTGTCGGGGTGACATGTCATGTCCTTTCGATACCTCGTAGACGTCTCACGCGGCAAACAGGTGCTAGTTCAGTGACGTAGTGCAACTCAGCTCATGCTCAAGGGTGACGAAACGGCTGCACATAGGAATGAATGACTGGCTTTCTCTGTACGGATACATATTTAAAGTCATTATCTAAGGTGAACGAATTCTTACCCCTATCGCAAAGCCGTCGATAGAGGGAGAAAGAGGAGGAGGAGTTTAGTGTTTAACATTCCGTTGACAACGAGATCATTAAAGAAGGAGCACAAGCTCGGATTAGCGAAAGATGGAGGGGAAAAGCGGCAGTGCCCTTTCGAAGCAACCAGCCCGGCATTTGTCTGAAGCGATTTAGGGAATTCACGGGAAACCTGAATCAGTACGGCCGGACGCATCCTTGAACCGTCCTTCTCCCGAATGTGACTCCAGTGTGCTAACCACTGCGCTACCCCGCTCGATTCAACATAAGGGATGAAATGTATGTAAGAAGGGGTGTAACAACGTCTCATCGGATGACACAAATTCACGGTGGCGCTGGGTGGAATTGTGATGAAATTTGGTGCCAATGTGACACCACTAATGCATTTCACGCTTATACGAAATTGTAAGCTCTGGACTTTTCTTCGGTGTGAGCCACGTATCGACTCGTGCTACACCTTGTGTTTAGGTCGCATTGGTTTTCCTTTTCTTCCCGTGACATGTTTGTTTGATATGTTGTCTGTCATTAAGTGGCTGCTTGGTTGTCTTTTCCCTCTGCTATCGATATCTGCGTTTTTGCTTGCGGGAAACTGCTATGGTGGAAGTGAGATCTTTGACCTGTTGTAATGTCGTGTGGTGGCGCGGAAGTAGGGGTTGCGCGCAGAGACTGTGGTGGACACGGGAAGGCAGTGTGGCTCTCCAGCGCGAAGCAGGCGTGGTCGGTTGTACCGAGTCGCCACGTGATGTATGTCGGTTGGGTGTAACGAGCGGTCGAGTTGACGGAAGAGCTCGCCGCGTGTTGGTTGTTTACAGAATCGCCCCACAAGTAGTCGCTGTTTATTTCGCCTTGGTGGGACGTTAACAAGCTTCTTTAAATCCTCTGTTTCAGCAATGGAGTTTAAAAGGAGACACCTAACATGAAGGAGCGGTCACTACCCGTCAACGTTGCAGAGAAGACGTGAAGTACGGTGACAGAGCGTGTTGTCGCGTGACCGTGGCGTGTTGGGTACGCTGGCGACGCGTGCACGGTCGGATGTGTGGATCCTTGCCATCGGAGGTCGTGTACTGCCTGTTCGAGCATAATTGCAAGTTAAGTTCGTTGAAGGTCTAATCATTAAGTAATAATTTTGTGTAACCAACGCCTCTTCTGCCTTCTGGCCTCCGGCGACCGGGTTTCCTGTCCCTGGCATGGGTGTAATTGAAGACAGTGATCTTCCCTCCTCCTCTCGTTACTGTCCGATGAGAGGTGTAGTTTTGGCAGTTTAATTGTTTCGCTATTCTGTCGTGGGTTATGAGTAAATTCATGCCACGTGTTGAGGCCGCTCTTTCAGGACTGTGTAGTGTAATGTTTCCTTGCACGAGGTTAGCTCTAATTCTGTCAGCGAGTTAAGCCATCTTATAACAAGTTTTCGCTGGCTAAAAGTCGGTGCAGTGACCAGCCTGAGAGTGGCAATTGTGTTTACGGGCGTATTTAAATTGGTCGGTATTCTGTCTAGCCTGAGCATTCTTGAGTGCGTGACTTGTGGCCGCCTTGCACGGGTCCGTCATATCTGTTATGCTCTAATGATATTCCAGGACACTTTTATTTTTTTTTTAAATTCCTCCAAGTTTGTAAATTACTTTTATTGCCATTAATCGTCTGTTTGCTGAGACCTGTTTAATTTTTTTAATGGCCGTGTTGGTAGCTTCTCTACCTCGCCGTACGTTATTAACAAAGTTCTGTATTTACTTTAGTAGCCTGTTTACTAATATTCTTTAACTTTTTTATAATTGTTGTATTGACACACGCGAGACAGATGGCGTTAGCGACTTGTTTAAAAGGCTGTTTATTGCGGTACTGCTAGTTTCTGTAAGACACGAATAAAACATTTGTGAAAATCTCAACTCGACAGTAAACTACTAGATATTTGGCCCCGTTTCCCAACTTGTGGTGTGGCTTGTAGTAACCATAACCACTGTGGGTGTCAGGGTGTGTCGACAGTTTGCTGTTTGAAGCGTAGGCGAACTCGAAAGTGATGTCGCAGGGCGCCACGCTTTTGGACTATGACAGAGGAAGGTTGTACGCACATTTGAGCCAAATTTCAAGCTTCTACATCGCAGTGATAGGCAATTACGAGGTTTCGAAAAAGCGACCCTGTAATTGTGTTCAGCAGTGTAGATGCGAATAAAGAATTACGGAGCAGGATCTCTTGGTGAGACGTGACATTTTCAAATTTGTACGTGATACAGGGGACCACCTACACAATATACG
The DNA here is from genome assembly GCF_023897955.1 of Schistocerca gregaria. NCBI lineage: Eukaryota > Metazoa > Arthropoda > Insecta > Orthoptera > Acrididae > Schistocerca > Schistocerca gregaria. The sequence goes on from NC_064920.1 coordinate 799,123,693, forward strand.
ATATATGTATATATAGATGAAGGGCTTATTTCAATAGTGGTACAAGTCCACTTTTGTTCATTCTGAGATACAGAGTCCTAAAGTTAAATGAGCGCTGAAAAATCTGCAGTTGAGATACCAGAAATATTCAAGCATATAGCTTCTTGCTAGAGATGAACCTTTCTTTCTGTTTGTTTGGATCATTAGCGTCAGAAGCATTATAGACAGAAAAGTGGAGGTAATGGACTTGTACCATTATTGAAATAAGCCCTATAAAACAAGTGCACATCCTGCAGATATCATTACAGCACCTGATGCACTCAGACACGTAGACCAATATCAGTTGCGTGCTGGTAATGGACGCTGTCCAGCGAGACACTGACCTGAAGATGACAACGCCGAACATGTCGGCCGGCGTGGTGGAAGAATAGTGCGGCAGTGCGACCAGCTGGAGCTGCGCCAGAGGGTAGGGGACGCCGAAGTAGGCCTCCAGCCAGCGCACGATGGCCGGCACGCGGTCCGCCGCCTTCTCCAGCTGCGACAGCAGGTGCGACCGCCCGTACACGCTCACCGCCGGCTTCGGATCTGCCGACACAGGTTGTTTAGTTGCCGATTTGGTGTCAATACCCAATCAGATTGCAAGTAAAGCAATATGTTTTTCTTATTAACTTCGCGCATTCCACTGACGGAAATGAAGTGTGTTACTCCATGAAGCAACATCTACATCTGCATGATTACTCTGCAATTCACATTTAAGTGCTTGGCAGAGGGTTCATCGAACCACAATCATACTACCTCTCTACCAAACCACTCCCGAACAGTGCGCGGGAAAAAAGGACACATAAACCTTTCTGTTCGAACTCTGATTTCTCTTATTTTATTTTGATGATAATTCCTACCTATTTAGGTTGGACTCAACAAAATATTTTCGCTTTCGGAAGAGAAAGTTGGTGACTGAAATTTCGTAAAAAGGTCTCGCCGCGTCAAAAAACGTCTTTGCTTTAATGACTTCCATCCCAACTCGCGTATCATATCTGCCACACTCTCTCCCCTATTACGTGATAATACAAAAAGAGCTGCCCTTTTTTGCACCCTTTCGATGTCCTCCGTCAATCCCACCTGGTAACGATCCCACACCTCGCAGCAATATTCTAACAGAGGACGAACGAGTGTAGTGTAAGCTGTCTCTTTAGTGGACTTGTTGCATCTTCTAAGTGTCCTGCCAATGAAACGCAACCTTTGGCTCGCCTTCCCCACAATATTACCTATGTGCTCTTTCCAATTGAAGTTGTCCGTAATTTTAACACCAAGGTACTTGGTTGAATTGACAGCCTTGAGAATTGTACTATTTATCGAGTAATCGAATTCCAACGGTTTTCTTTTGGAACTCATGTGGATCACCTCACACTTTTCGTTATTTAGCGTCAACTGCCACCTGCCACACCATACAACATTTTTTTTCTAAATCGCTTTGCAACTGACACTGGTCTTCGGATGACCTTACTAGACGGTAAACTACAGCATCGTCTGCGAACAACCTAAGACAGTGCCGTTTTGCCATGCACAGTACATTTTAATCATGGCGGTACGTGAACAAGTACGAACTTAGCCGTTTCGGAAACGTTTTCACCCTTTGCCCGAAGCCAATGACCATAACCTTTTGGACGTCAGGTAACCTGCCCTGTTATCGCCTTGCGACAACGACGGCACTGTCTTATCAGCCCGGTCCGCAGATCGGGGTCTAGTGGTTAGCGTTGCTGCCTCTGGATCACTACTGGGTCCTTGTCCGATTGCCGGCCGGGTCAGAGATTTTCTCCGCCCGCAGACTGGGTGTTGGTGTTGTCCTTATCATCGTCTCATCATCATTCTGGTAATGAAAGTTTGGAACTTCTACGGGCGCTGATGACCACGATGTTGAGCGCCCCCCAAACCAACATCGTCATTGTCCACGACCTCCCGACACGCTTTGTATATGCTCCACCGCTAGTGCCGCCAACTGCAGCCTGTGACTGGACGTTGACATCGGACATCACGAACTGCTTCCAAGCACACGTTTTTCAATACATCATGCAAGTAAAATACTTCAACAGTTGATTTCCTAGTCCTTCTCAAACGCATTTAACGGCATAACGTGTTCTTTTGCTTATTTGTAATAAACAGAGTCGTTACAAAACCACGGGAAGATGTAGCTGCCAAACAATACGCTTATATATTTTGCGGGAGGGGGAATCACAGTCGTGTGCCGACAGATTGCATATGTGACATTATTCTTATAACATAATAGACGATTTTTAAATTGCTTCCAATAATGTTATTAGTACAGTGTAATAAATTATTTGTTACTGGTATATAAATGCTTGGAGATTTTACTAAATCTTCTTTTTAATTTTTTTCATGCCAGTCCTAAAAATTGTCTACTACCATGCAAGTGGTCCAACATTACTGTTCCTCGTTACTATTGGGATAAAACATGACTGTCATTCGTCACTATGGTGATAAAGCAGTGCCTGCAGTTGACTAAAACTCCTGTGTCACACGAATCTTTTAAAATTGTTTACAATCGTTATTGCTGCATAAAATAAATAATCATTTTTCTGATTTCATTTTCTTAAAGTTGTACATTAACATTGAATTTTACATCACAAATAATATCATACAAAGAACGCTCCCACTCCAAAATACAATGCGGCTCTGCAACTCTTACATTTTACGACGATAAGAGTAATCCCTCATATGTAAATTCCACAGGGAGCAAACTGCTGAGGTCATTCTGTCCCTACACGTACACAATACTTACACTAACTTAAACAAACTTATGCTAAGAATAACACACACACCCATGCCCGAGGGAGCACTCGAACCTCTGGTGGGAGGGGTCGCGCGATCCGTGACATGGCGCCTCTAACCGCGCGGCAGTCCCTCAGGTTCAGTGGTTTATATATAATTTAAAATATGAGTAACGAAGTCTAACAGGAAAAGCGCTTATAAACGAATTTGGTATTGATGGTGCTGTAAAAAATTTTATAGTTTGCAGATATGTACGATGCAAGGTTTTGAGTCAGCTATAAGAACTGCCTTTATACCATATAGGTGGGGGACAGTGATGTTGGGCCACTTAATGTTGCGTGTGGTGGCAACCACTGTGGAGATAATTTTTTAGAACTGGCATAATAAGCAGTTTTTTTAAATAAAAATTTAACAAAATGTTCAAGCATTCGTGTTGCAGTACAAATAATTGATATACTAGTAATGTCACTGTAAGTAATTTTGAATTCCATTATGTAATGGCACGCAAGACTGACTTTAACGCCCTCTGCCGTTGCACAATGATAGTCTGCAGACTGTCATGTGTAACAAGGGGACTGTACTAACTTCCCCTCACTGATTTGATTCACAATAACAGGGTGTGTTGGGCACGACTCAGACTCCATTGTAGGTAAAAAGCAAGACTAAACTGTCACTTTATTTCAGGAAAATCGAGTCTGAAATTGTATGCGTGCTCGTATACTTTATATGGTCGCTCTTGCTCGAAGAATTCACAGCCGAGCGAAACGACGATGCCGCCGTCGACCTGAACGACGCCACGAATTCGCCACTGCCGAAAGGGACAATGTGAGCGCGGTGACATTCACCGGTGTGCCCGTGCTCGTCCCCCATAGCACCATGAGGGCGCTAAAATATTTAGTGGACTTGGCACAACCGAAACTACTCCCCAATTATTGCTCCATCTTCTGAAGACAAAGTGGACGATACACGGGTGTCCGCCTCCATGGCATGGCACGACCAGGAGATTGAGGATCAGGACCTGTTACGTGTAGTCCAGTAGTCATACTCTCCCGGGAGCGAGCTGTATGACGTTCCACCGCGACACCCACGCCCTTCCATTGACGCCAGAGTGGACTGGCCTCCAGCAGTCCGCCACCAGGCCTATTGGATAGCGCCGGCCACGGTGGCCAAGAGGTTCTAGGCGCTCCAGTCCGGAAGCGCGCTGCTGCTACGGTCCAGGTTGAAAATCTTGCCTAGGGTATGGATCTAGGTTCAAGTAGTTCTAAGTCTAGGGGACTGATGACCTCAGACGTTGAGTCCCTTAGTACTCAGAGCCTATTGGATAGCAACCACCACCAACAACAGCAGCCGGTCAATGATGAAAATCCGCCTTATGCAGGTAATGTTCTGGGCTTCCGATATTGATTTCGCACTCCTGCAGGAAGTTCACTTCGCCAGTCTCCTAGATATCAATGGGGATACAGAGCACGCCTCCGCAAGTTATCCCTTGGGCCGTGGAGTGGCCACCTACATCATCGAAGGGATTTCTGTCACTGATGTCACCTTCCTTCCATCAGCTCGAGGCATGGCATTCACTGCCATGTGCACACGCCTCATTAAAATCTATGCCCCTTCGGGCACTGACCAATGACATGAATAGGCCCAGTTTTATTCTGAGGATATCATCCCCCTGTTTTTAGGGCGATACGATCACTGCCTGCTAGGAGATGATTATAACATCCTTCTGCATCCAAAAGATCTGATCCCACACTACACTACATGCCAGGAACTATGCAGAATGGTGTAGGACCTCCTGCTCCAAAGATACCTGGTAAGCCGAGCATGGCGACCATTCTGGCCATACCTTTGTTACCAGTCATTCCGCAAACCGTCTAAATAATATATATGTCTCACAGGATCTTAGATCTGTGATAAGGGATGCCGAACATTGTCCACTGGCCTTTTCCAACCATTACACTTACACGCACATTGCACAGTCCTCCTCCACCCCAAACTGTAAGGCGCAGCTAAGCGCTGTAAAAAAACTCAATACTTCTTATTTGCATGACATAACTTATAGTCAACAAGTCAACGAGGTATGGGCAGCCTGCGAACGACGCCTTCCCAGCTACCACTCGACAGTGAAGTGATGGATGGACTGTGCCAAACCAGCCATCCGGAGGCCATCGATGAGATATGGGAAGGACTTGGCCAAATGGCACCGCAACGCCATTAGCTTCCACTGTGCGGTTGCCAGTTGCAACACAAAGAACTAAAAAGAGGATAAGTGCGCTGGCGCGCAGCGAATTGCAAGGAGTGGCAATACAGACGAGGCACCACGATCAAAAGGATTGGAATTTCCATTCATGCATAATATAGCGTCCGACGAACGACAGTGTTGTCTGCAGCTCATCGACATTCTGCGTCATGGCCCGCAGGTGACCAATCAGAATGACATCGTTGATGCATTTGTCGAACACTACCGACGTACTTACAACAGTGCCAGTTCATGAGTCCAAGTCAATGGACGTTCAGCAGGGCCGGTAGACATCCGTCGTTCAATTCGGCAAGGGTGCACCCTCTCTACCCTCCTGCAACCTATTGCCCTACAGCCACTCATTGAGGGCCTGACTACCGAGCTCCTCAGCCTCACCCTTCGCCATCTCACGTTTCGCTGTCGGGTATACACTGATGACCTCCTCCTTCTACTCCGTTCCGGCTCGAGATTCGAGCACTCCTCGAATTGATTACACGTTATGGGGCTGCCGTTGACAGTCCAAGAAACATCGCCAAATCTTCAATGTACGTTGGACAGGTTTCCAGGAAGGTGGAATGGCACTCCTGCCGTTTGTGATGACGTTGCAATACCTGGGCATTGCCTTTACCCCCACTGTCACACGCAAAGCAGGACGAATTTTCGTCACTTATTATACATCATCCATAACGACGTGCTCTAGAACCTCCTGCGTTGCCTGGACACACTTAAACGCGTTGAGTTTCTTAATCGTTATGTTGCATCGAAAGTGGTCCACATCTCGCACTTTCTCCCTTTACCGACGGCGATATGGCGAAACCCTCAGGCGGTCTGTTGGCTATTATCTTACGGTCGGGGGGGGGGGGGGGGGGGGGGGATTTGGTGGAAGAGACCAAACAGTGAGGACATCAGTCTCATTGGATCAGGAAAGGATCGGGAAGAAAGTCGGACGTGCCATTTCCGAGGAACCATCCCGGAATTTGCCAGAAGCGATTTAAGGAAATCATGGAAAACCTCAATCTGGATGGCCGGATGCTGGATTGAACCGTCGTTCTCCCGAATTCGAGTCCATTGTGCTGACCACTGCGCCACCTCGCTCGGTATCTTACAGTTGGTTTCAAGTTAAGAGACCATTATGAGACACTCACCCTGCCCCCAAGGGGTGGCGGCCTCAGACTCAGATGTCCGTATGCAAGTTTCAGCGTGGCATATGAGTACCATGAGAAGACAATGGACGAGACGGGCCACATCCCTAATACGCAACTTACTTGAGGTTCTCCTGCCTGCGTCCACCACACCACTGGTGTCCGTCGGCCACATTGTGCCTCATGTGTCGCACATTTCAGGCTTTCTCGTCGTCTATAGTTGTACACATACCAGTCTCCAAGATACACGTCCGAGTAGGATGAAGGATTTTTACAACCTACTATTACACAGTGTTCCCCGTAATATGATGGAGACCAAATATCCCTCCATCTGGTGACCCATAGGGTGGAGTACCATCCACCAGCCATTCCTCCCTACTGATATCTGGGCAATGTCGTATCACATAATCAACAGGAACTTTGCAACAAAACAGCGACTGCACAACATTGGTTTATCGGATTCCTCTATTTGCCTCCTTTGTCAGCAACTCGACACTGATCATCACCGTCTGACCTATGCCTGTTCGCACGACGTCTGGCGATTCGTGCAGCAAACCACTGCTTTCTATCTCAGAGTTCCACCTGACACGATCGAACTGCGAATGTTTCCATACCCGGAGGGCAAACATTTTCCCGCCTCCAATATCGTGCCATTACGTTGGTCAAGGGGTGGGCGGTGGGTCATCTATTCCGTGAGGGACCAAAATCCCGCCTCCATCTCTGGACCTGTTTACAAACAGTCCATGAACCACTCGAACACAAGCTACGTTACCGAACATTGTTTGTCAACTATCTTCGAGGGGTCTCCGTTAGACCTCCACTTAGCTGCGGAGTGCCCGAAGCTGAGGGCACCTACCCCCCCCCCCCCCCCCGCCCCCCTACCCCTCCGCGGTGTTTGACTTTAAGCCACCTACGATCAGTTCTACTCCCGACCTCGGCGGGTGGGACAGCGCGCCGTAAATGCACGATTTTTATTTATTTTCCCTTTCCCTAGTCTTCAGTTTTTTTTCTAAATAATAAAAAAGGTTTCCACTTCTGTTGATTCCCTTGTCTCCCTGTCTCCTGTGCCCAGTAGGCTCGGTGGCGGTGAAAGGGACACTGTGGTCAGTCCTCGGGTTTCGATCCCTGCCCGCTCTGTGCTCTGAGGCCGAGAACCCCCCTTCCCCCCCCCCCCCCCCCCCCCCCGCCCCGGCCTATTCCTTAAAAAAAGATAAGGCGGTTAAGGCGGCCTCTTGCGTAGAGAGAAAAAAAGCAAAGAACCGCGTAGTTTTATAAGCGCTAGATCTCTAGATCAAATCTCACTGTCGGTCCTTTTTTCTCCCATATGATTGTAATAATAGATGTGTTATGACTGTGTAAATTGTGTGATGACCGAGAACTGTTTATGAATGTAAATTCGACTTTTATTACATGTCTCAACAGTCAATATTTTCCATATTTCTAAGATCAGTATCACCCTCATTCGTGCAGTGCTCCACAGATTACACATCATAAGTCTCATAAATGTAGATACAATAATATAAATAAAATTGGTACTGATCTGATTGAAAGTTCTTGAGAATCGTCTTTTATATCCAGCCTTCTTACCAAAAATATTTCTCATTTGTTCAGGATAAAGATTACGAAAATAATAAATCTGTTGTGGGAATTACATGGGAACAAAGGAAACAGCAAGGACCGGCAGCGAGTCTCGATCCAGAGACCTCGCGCAGGAAAGTAAACGATTACTCCCTCGGCTGCGCACTCCTTGAATGCTGCGGCTCGAAGTCTATAATCACGCCTAGGACATTCAAACACGATTTTCTCGAAACGTTTCAGAGTCGCGACTTCCTGTTCACACACGTTCAAGTCCTAGTCGAGCTCTACACAGCCTGTCAATATGAATGAAGCCAGTGGAGGGAAGTTCGTACGGTCCATTCGTAAGCACATTCTTCGGGCGCCGTATGTCCCTGCGTTTTTGTAACGATTCTGTTGACGCACAAGGAAGCAAAAAAAGGACACTTTGTGCCGTTGAATGGATCTGACAAGCATCAGGAAGCCAGCTGTCATGAGTGTTTTGCTTACATGACACAATAAAAAAAGATGTTCTTGGAAACATTTTTTGTCGTGCAACACCATACACTTAGACTTTCTAGATCTGTGTGTGACAACCAACCTTAAATGCACTCCACGCATTCCACCTCATAAGGACTCCCCATACCTCCCTACCCCCTTGCTTCCCTTCAAATTACGATCTTATTGATACCTCCAACCACTCCGCCCTTCTTGTCTCCCAACTTTCGCTTCTTACTCCATCGATTCCTCCCATCTCCCCTCCATCTTTATGCCCACACCTTCCTACCGTCCTCAACGCCTAATATTTTTTCTCTTCAGCACCAGACGATATTTCCTAGGGCAGGTCCTCCAAGTTTTAGTGACAATGAAGTGCTTCTTTTTAAGATCAGTTTTTTACAAGTGGGTGCTACAAAGTAATGCCTCCAAACATTTTTTTGTGATAAAAAACCTTTTTTCTAATCAAACATCATTAACATTCTACATCTTTATTCTTCATGTCTACATATTTATTTCTCAACATAGTCACGCTGGCGACGAACACATGTCTTCAGCGAGAGACCAGTTTATTGATACCGTCACTGTAGAATGTTTGACTTTTTTGACGAAGCCACAACCCCACCTCTGCTTGCGGCGCTTCACCACTGTCAAAGTGAAGTACTTGCAGGTGTTCTTTAAATTTTGGAAACAGGTCAAAGTCGGATGGAGCGAAGGCAGGACTGTATGTAAAATAATCAACGACAGTGAACCGAAGGTGTCGGATTGTTCCAGATATCGCAGCTATCGCATGTGGTGTGGCGTTGTCATGTTGAAGAGTGGACGAACTCCTTGAATTCGTGCTTTCAGTTTTCTGGCAGATTACAGCAGGCTGTTTCTCACTCATCGACATGGTTAAGTTACATACCGTCATGTTACACGCTTCAATTCGGAATCCTCTAGTGGCAAAGGGTTGCAAGTTGCGCCACCGAAGTGGGAAAGTCGATCGATAAATATGCATGACATGTAATACGTAAACCGATATTCAGAACGGAATAAAAACTTCTGGGGCATTACTTTTCAGCACGCCCTCTTACATCGATTTTTAAATAGACTGCTATTGTTTTTCATTTCACGTTTGTATTATTTTCGTTTGAAATTAAAACCATGGAACACCAAGTTTCTTACATACAGGTATAAGCCTTCCATTAATATCACCTTTATATTAGCGTTTTTTTCGTCGTAGTTTTACTTGGCCCTTGACTGAAGAGCAGGTTGAATACGCCGCTTACAGCCTCCCCCCCACACCCGGCCTTACGGCGCGAGGGCTGTGAAACAACAATGAAAAGCGAAAATTGTATGTGAGGAACGAGTACGTGTTCCCACTAGCATGAAACATGTTTTAAATATGACTTACACATCGCCGACGCAATGTATGTAATGTAACAGCAATTGTCATACACAAATCGTGATAATGTTTGCTGCGTACCTTACCTTTTTGCTGTGTCTGACATTATTACTGCATACATTTGAAAACGGTCAAAGGCCGAAACTGACCAGTAATGCCAAATACATACATCGTACAATAAAGGCACCTTGCATAACAGAATTATCAGCCTATGGTGGTTTTTTACAGTTGTTTCATCATTCAGGGATTACGTCGAGGCTGTGAATCCACGCCCGAGGAAGGATTGATAGCATTTAGTCAAGGTTTTCGCGGCCTATCACGTTGTAACACTTTCGATTTTGTCAGTGTACCTCAATCAGCTTAGCTGCGCTGTACATCACCGTATGCTCCTGTCGAATAACAATGCAATGTTTCGCACTATAGTTATTAGTACCTTGTTCGTCGGAATCCTTCTTGGGCGTCACTATGCCGAGGTCACAGACTACCGCCGCCAGCGAGAACGTGGACATGGGCGGCGTCGTCTCGAAGTGGTCCACTTCCCACGCTGGATCGTCAGCCCTGCAGCAGTCGGACATGTTGTAAGCAGACTCTACTCAGAGTACTATCGACTATGAACCAAGAGTGTCTACCGCAAGTAATTAGATGGAGATGATACCTTGAGTGTACAATGCTGCCACCACATCCTCATTTGCCCTAAATGTGGAGAGAAAATGGTGAACACCGTATTTTAGTGAGTCGTGTAATTTTAGTGTACTATGTTTTCCCTTCATTAATAATGTGTTGTTTTCCTGAGTTTGATATGAAGAACCAGTATGACATTTAAGTAGGTAAATTTGAAAAAAAAACATGAAAACTATATCAAGGAGCACCGATATGTCACACTAATGGCCGTTAATTTGGCGTGCGGTTTCAGTGTTACCTCCTAATCTCGCAAACTAACTCTCTAAGATCACGCTACTCCACTCTTTTTTATTAACATAAACCGACAGTTTAACGAAACATGCTTACGGTGACTTACTAGTTCCTATATTATATCGTGGCACGTCTCTAGTTCAGTCTCTCCAAATTGTTGTTTGTTTACTTTACGGTGACCAATCTTAGAAATTTCCGTAACATACCGAAACATCAGAGCAGTTTCCCCTTTTTACCTTTTACTCTTTAACGTGTGTAACTGTAGACCCTATCGTAAGAACCAGTGAGGAGTTGCATGTTTAAGTTGTAATAGATCATTAGATCATCAGGCAACGAAAGAAAACCTATCGGTGATTTTTCTGTGATGGTACTGCGTTCTTCATGACGCGGGTGAGCCTTCTCTGTGAATCCTCTCGGAACCACCGATACAATATGCTTGGTACGGTCTGTTTCTGCCTATGTTTCATTTTTAACCCTACCCTTTTTCGTTCGCACATTACAACGCACAACAGACTGCCTTGCCAAGCCTAAAGTGGTCTCTATAATTATTTATGGCCAGTCAGACTGAATATGTGTGGACTGTATTAATGAAGAGGCAATGGCCTTGCCGCACTGGATACACCGGTTCCCGTGAGATCACCAAAGTTAAGCGGTGTTGGCCGTGGCCAGCACTTGGATGGGTGACCATACAGGCCGCCATGCGCTATTGCCATTTTTCGTGGTGCTCTCAGCCTCCTGATGCCAATTGAGGAGCTAATCGACCGAATAGTAGCGGCTTCGGTCAAGAATACCAGCATAACGACCGGAGGAGCGATGTCCTGACCCCACGCCCCTCCTATCCGCATCCTCCATGAGGATGACACGGCGGTCGGTGATCCCGGTAGGCCACTAGTGGCCTGAAGACGGAGTGCTCAATATTATTGAAGAGTGTTGCAATAGTAACTGGTGGTTGCGCTCGCTTCTTCTTCATGGTGGGATGCCGCACGCCCTACCTCGTCGGGCAATGAGCTTAACCTGTGTTGTTCTGGTTTCGTAGCCGTACTGGTGTCGTGGGCTATGCGACTGTCGTTTTGCAACTCGTGACGTGAACGAGTTGTTCCAAACCACAAATATTTTATCCGCAGGTATTCCCACTGTGGGGAGGTTCTGTCAACCGTTTTGTAATATGAATGCCCCTTCACATTTTATCCAGGCTTAGGACGGACTGTTCATATAGTACACAGGCTTGTTCAAATAACTTTGAATGCAGGAATGCAGCCTGGTGACGTCGTCTCGTAAATTATCTGAACACTGCATACGCCAGGGGAAACTCAAAACTAAATACATAGGCATGATTAAACGAGTTTTTTTTTTTTACTTCCTTACTTTTTACCTTTTTTCTTGCTACATCATTATTGGAGCAAATAATTAAAATTGTGTGATTTGATGAATTTTAATTTCTTACCAAATTTTCTGTCAGAAAGCCATAGAATTTAAATATTTTCTTAAATTCGCCGCGTCATTATATATTCTTACGCCGACTTTTAATCTTTTATCAAGATCTTTGTATATTTTTCTTCTTTTTAAGAGGCAGACCAATGAATCTTTTTTTAATTTCAAATGCTGTATAGCATTTACTGCTTTCTTCTTCAGCTTGTTTAAGCTTCTTAAGCCAGCCTTCGACAGTATTCGTGGTCCTGCGCCATTGGTTGAAAACATTTTCCATCCATTAGTAGTCTTGGAATTTCATGTCCTTTTCTCAACTGGCCATTTACTCCATTATTACCAATCACGCTTCACCAACACAGTTAGGCACAGATATGCCGCAGCACCACACTTGTGGCTAAAGAAGTAGACTTCTTCTCTATTCCTGTATTACTCTGTTATCGCAGCTCTTTTACTTTCTTCCATAGACGTTGAATGAACCAAAGATTTCAAAGTGTAGCACTGGAGTTTCCGATGACCATCAAGGCATCTTATTTTTCAATCCAGAAAAAAAGTATTTCATATGTATTTTGATTTTTGACTGGGAGCAAAGCAAATAAAATAGGAAATGTCTTCGTCTCTCCTTCTGTGCTTCCGATATCAACGTGTGTGTGTGTGTGTGTCACACAGCTGGTCACTATAAGAACAGCCTCATTTACACAAAGGATTGCCTCAGCTTCTTCACAACCGAGCACCAGGACTCTATTATCTCAAAATGTCGTCGCACGAATGAATCTCTGAACTAGTGCAGGGTTATGATCGTTCCAGTGGCTTTCCTTCTTCGTTTACACAATGCAAACTTCGAGTTCTCATTATATGACATTTTTCAACGAAATCTAATCCTTTATCTTCAAATACTGAAATTCATCTTTAAACATTTAGAAAACAGCTACCGTCAATGCTTCGTGGAAGTGTTTCCTGCAGTTACGCATTCGTTTCTTAATTTCCTCATCTGCTTCTTCAAGTTGCACCAATTTGCAATTCAGCCATTATTCTGCCATTTCCAATTCATAACCGGTCTCGGCTCTTACTCCGTCCTGAATGCACTCACAACCAGTTCATACACCATATTTTCTGTTCACCCGATAGCGATGACCGAACTAGAGAAGGTTTGGTTTCCCTTTCGCTGTTGTAATTATTTCCATCACTCACATTGCAAAGGCCGAGCGAGATGGCGCAGTGGTTAGCACACTGGACTCGCAGTCTGGAGGACGAAGATTCAAACCCGCGACCGGCCATCCTGGTTTACTTTTTCAGTATTTGTCCTAAACTGCTCCAGGGAAATTCTGGGATATTACTTTTGAAAGGACACGGCCGACTTCCTTCCCCATCCTTCCCTAAACCGATGGGACGGATAACCTCGCTGTTTCGTCTCCTCCCCCCAACCGACCATTTAGGTCTTCTAAATTATACGGAGACGAAGGCTATCGGCGCGGGTACTGCCGGACAACCCATCCGCTAGAATGAGATTTTCACTCTGCAGCGGAGTGTGCGCTGATATGAAACTTCCTGGCAGATTAAAACTGTGTGCCGGACCGAGACTCGAAGTCGAGACTGGGTTCGGTCCGGCACACAGTTTTAATCTGCCAGGAAGTTTCATATCAGCGCACACTCCGCTGCAAAGTGAAAATCTCATTCTGGAAACATCCGCAAGGCTGTGGCTGAGCCATGTCTCCGCAATATCCTTTATTTCAGGAGTGCTAGTTCTGGAAGGTTCACAGGAGAGCCTGTGTAAAGTTTGGAACGTAGGAGACGAGATACTGACAGAAGTAAAGCTGTGAAGACGGGTCTTGAGTCGTGCTTGGATAGCTCAGATGGTAGAGCACTTGCCCGCGAAAGGCAGAGGTCCTGCGTTCGAGTCTTGGTCCGACACACAGTTTTAATCCGCCAGGAAGTTTCAACCCACACGCTACTGGTGAACGATTGGCGTAAATCAGCAGAGGGGGAGGCACTGGTCGGAAAACCCACAGCACAAAACTGGTACGCCGCAGTTCTCATGGAACCTGTGGCACCTGCGAAAATGTTGGAAACACTACTGCCGGAAAGCCCACATAGCCACCGTATTAATGTTCCTTATCAAGTTGCGTAACGCAATAGAACTGGCTCTTTCTAGGTAGGTTCACTCACTTAACGTTGGTTATCCATTTCGACTGGCGCTACGTGACAAAGAACTCTTCCCACCTGAATACTCTCCGGGTCATACAGGATAGACGTAGTACTCCACTTTGCTTTGCTGGTCAGACAGACTGCTGCTATGGTCAGTTATTGTCGGTACTTACACGACAGCCGTGTGGCGCAGGGGCATGTTGGAAAGGGCGCGTAGGCCGCGGGGTCGCTCGATGCTGACGTCGAACGTGGCCTTGTACATGGGGCCGTCGAAGCACGGGAAGATGCTGCGCGCCATGTTGGGCCGCATCTGCGTCGCCGCGAAGTACCTGCGGGCACAGCACGGAGTCACTGCTGAGCTGCTCATTAGTTACCATCGTCCTCACCTACTGCTGCTACGAACTAGGCACAAATTTTAAACAAGAAGATAATCTAAAAGTAATATAGTAATTTAAATTAACACTAAATACTACCGACAACAACAGTGGGATCTCGAAGGCCATCCTTAATGTCGAACAGATCCAGATAGAAACTTTTATTCGTTCTCATCTTTGTCTCCTGCTTGGCGGAAATACACTTTTATCGGAGTGTAGCTCAGACTGCACGAAGGTGACAAAGTCATGGGATGAATTTAGAATTATACACTCCTGGAAATTAAAATAAGAACACCGTGAATTCATTGTCCCAGGAAGGGGAAACTTTATTGACACATTCCTGGGGTCAGATACATCACATGATCACACTGACAGAACCACAGGCACATAGACACAGGCAACAGAGCATGCACAATGTCGGCACTAGTACAGTGTATATCCACCTTTCGCAGCAATGCAGGCTGCTATTCTCCCATGGAGACGATCGTAGAGATGCTGGGTGTAGTCCTGTGGAACGGCTTGCCGTGCCGTTTCCACCTGGCGCCTCAGTTGGACCAGCGTTCGTGCTGGACGTGCAGACCGCGTGAGACGACGCTTCATCCAGTCCCAAACATGCTCAATGGGGGACAGATCCGGAGATCTTGCTGGCCGGGGTAGTTCTAGAGCACGTTGGGTGGCACGGGATACATGCGGACGTGCATTGTCCTGTTGGAACAGCAAGTTCCCTTGCCGGTCTAGCAATGGTAGAACGATGGGTTCGATGACGGTTTGGATGTACCGTGCACTATTCAGTGTCCCCTCGACGATCACAAGAGGTGTACGGCCAGTGTAGGAGATCGCTCCCCACACCATGATGCCGGGTGTTGGCCCTGTGTGCCTCGGTCGTATGCAGTCCTGATTGTGGCGCTCACCTGCACGGCGCCAAACACGCATACGACCGTTATTGGCACCAAGGCAGAAGCGACTCTCATCGCTGAAGACGACACGTCTCCATTCGTCCCTCCATTCACGCCTGTCGCGACACCACTGGAGGCGGGCTGCACGATGTTGGGGCGTGAGCGGAAGACGGCCTAACGGTGTGCGGGACCGTAGCCCAGCTTCATGGAGACGGTTGCGAATGGTCCTCGCCGATACCCCAGGAGCAACAGTGTCCCTAATTTGCTGGGAAGTGGTGGTGCGGTCCCCTACGGCACTGCGTAGGATCCTACGGTCTTGGCGTGCATCCGTGCGTCGCTGCGGTCCGGTCCCAGGTCGACGGGCACGTGCACCTTCCGCCGACCACTGGCGACAACATCGATGTACTGTGGAGAACTCACGCCCCACGTGTTGAGCAATTCGGCGGTACGTCCACCCGGTCTCCCGCATGCCCACTATACGCCCTCGCTCAAAGTCCGTCAACTGCACATACGATTAACGTCCACGCTGTCGCGGCATGCTACCAGTGTTAAAGACTGCAATGGAGCTCCGTATGCCACGGCAAACTGGCTGACACTGACGGCGGCGGTGCACAAATGCTGCGCAGCTAGCGCCATTCGACGGCCACCACCACGGTTCCTGGTGTCTCCGCTGTTCCGTGCGTGTGATCATTGCTTGTACAGCGCTCTCGCAGTGTCCGGAGCAAGTATGGTGGGTCTGACACACCGGTGTCAATGTGTTCTTTTTTCCATTTCCAGGAGTGTATATGAATACCTTCAGCTGCTGACGGGTGTTGATATATATCAACAGGAACAGGTGAAAATGTATGTCCCGACCGGAACTCGAATCCGGGATCTCCTACTTACATGTCAGACGGTCTATCCATCTGAGCCACCGAGGGCACAGAGGCTAGTGCGACTGCAGGGACTGTAGCGCACGCCTCCCACGAGACCCATAGTCTCACCTTATATGTCCACACACTGCATTCGTAGTGTCCCTACTCAAAACACTCATAACTCGTGGAAGACATTCTTACCAAGTCCCGTAAGAGTTCGGATAATATGTGTGCATCCGCACAGAAGAGGTAGGTCATGGCCGGTACTGCCAGAACTATACATAGTGGTCCATTGATCGTGACCGGGCCAAATATCTCACGAAATAAGCGTCAAACGAAAAAACTACAAAGAACGAAACTTGTCTAGCTTGAAGCGGGAAACCAGAAGGCCCTGTGGTTGGCCCGCTAGATGGCGCTGCCATAGGTCAAACGGATATCAACAGCGTTTTTTTTTTCTTTTTTTTAAAATAGGAACCCCCCTCTTTATTACATATTCGTGTAGTGCGTAAATAAATATGAATGTTTTAGTTGGGCCACTTTTTTTCGCTTTGTGATAGATGGCGCTGTAATAGTCACAAACGCATAACTACGTGGTATCACACAACATTCCCCCAGTGCGGACGGTATTTGCTTTGTGATACATTACCCGTTTTAAAATGGACCGTTTACCAATTTCGGAAAGGGTCGATATCGTGTTGATTTATGGCTATTGTGATCAAAATATATGTGATCTGACACCATATCCTTATCAGTATATATATATATATATATATATATATATATATATATATATATATATATATATATATATATATATATATATATATATATATCCCATGACTTATATATATCATGGGAGATGACGGTTGTATCAAGTAAAAGAGCTATTAAAGGATAGTTCATTGGTGGAGCTGTCATTTGCCCTCAGATGATTAATGCGGCCGCACGACGGGTTTTAACGGACTTTGAACGCCGAATGGTATTTCGAGCTAGACGCATCGTGCATTCCATTTAGAAATAGTCAGGAAAACGAATATTCCGAGATCCACAGTATCAAGCGCGTCCCGAGAATATCAAATTTCAGGCATAATCTCTCTCCACAGACAACATAGTGGCCGACGGCCTTCCCTTAACGGTGGAGAGCAGCAGCGTTTGCGTAGAGTTGTCAGTGCTCACAGACAAGCAACACTGCGTGAAATAACAGCAGGAACCAATGTGGGACGTACGACGAATGTATACGTTAGGACAGGGCGGCGAAATTTGACGTTAACGGGATGTAGCAGCAGACGACTGACTGGAGTTTCTTTGCCAACAGCACGACATCGCCTGCAGCGCCTATCCAGGGCTCGTGATCCTATCGGTTGCAACGTACATGACCTGAAAACCGTGACCTCGCCAGATGAGTCCAGATATCAGTTGGTAAGAGCGGATGGTAGGGTTCGAGTGTACCGCAGTCCCCACGAAGCCATAGACCCAAGTTCTCAACAAGACACTGTGCAAGCTGGTGATGGGTCCATAAGGGCATGGGTTGTGTTAAGGTGGAATGGACTGGGTCCTCTGGTCCAACAAAAGCGGTCATTGACTGGAATTGGTTATTTTCGTCTACTTGGAGACCATTTGCAGCCGTTCATGGACTTCATGTGCCCAAACAACGATGGAATTTTTATGGATAACAATGCGCCATATCACTGGGCCACAATATTCGTCACGACTAGTCTGGTGAACAGTCTGGACAATTCGAACAAATGGTTTGGTCAATCAGATCCATCCGCTCTTACCAGATCAGATCAGCCGACATGAGTCCCATCGAACATTTGTGAGACATAATCAAAAGGTCAGTTCGTGCACAAGGTTCTACACTGGCAACACTTTCGCAATTATGGACGACTGTAGAGGCAGCATGGGTCAATGTTTCAGCAGGGGGCTTCCAAATTCGAGTTGCTGCACTATGCCAGGCAAAAGGAGGTCCGAAACGATATTAGGAGGTACCCCATGACTTGTCATCTCAGTGTAGAAAGAAGGTTGTAAGACGTTACTATGAGCGGTGTACATAGGGTGCCGGGACGCCTGGCCCTGTCGGTGGAGAAAGCCAGAACAAGGCCAATAGCCACCCCCACTGCAGGCGCAATGGTCGTGATGTTCCGAAAGGAAGAAAGAGTGGGGCAGACTACTGCCGCACCCACGGTGTTAGTTCAAAGAACTAAAAAGTTATACATTGGTTTGTACGAGAGAGATAATAAACTTCAAGCCATTGATCATTCGAAATTATGACATATATCAAGTAGTACATGTTGATTTCACCAGTTCATTGTAGCATTCCACTTTGCTCTATGGTCGGCATTTCATGAGTAACACAGCTTTTTATAAACTGTGATTTAACAGCCATTTCAAGTTAAACTATTGACAAACCAGTGCAGCTACATTCTTCATCGATAAGTAAAATTTTAGCTCTTAGATACTCTAAACGCCTAATGATTTGGTTACGTGAAACTCAAATGAAACCAGAGTAACGACGACTTCAATTAATACGATTCAATCGAACGAACCAGAGCTCGAAGTAATTTACAGAAACTCCTAGCATTACATCAGCATGAGTTCCGTAAGTGCTTTAGAAACTCATTCTCAGATCAGATATGACGCGGGATTTCTTGGTACGCGTACAGGGATGAAAAGGCAACGCGGTCAAGCTGACATTGTTCAGGTCTCTGTGGTTGGAGACAGTGCAGAATGACCCAGATGTGAGGCTGAGGAGGCAGATATGTTGATGACAGTGTAAATGGAACTCTGGGTTGGCTTAATGGTATGTTTTTTATTGCTTCTTCACGTGTTAGCAATGATCATACAGATTAGCATCGACACTGGTTTATTGAAGCACGGATGAGGTTTATTAGGTTCTCCTATCAATTGCTAGAACAAATGGTCACTCTAGCCTGCAACAGCCGGCCGGGTGGCCGAGCGGTTCTAGGCGCTACAGTCTGGAAACGCGCGACCGC
Source organism: Schistocerca gregaria (assembly GCF_023897955.1). NCBI lineage: Eukaryota > Metazoa > Arthropoda > Insecta > Orthoptera > Acrididae > Schistocerca > Schistocerca gregaria. Next base: position 799,142,872 of record NC_064920.1, read on the forward strand.
TGCGGTCGCAGGTTCGAATCCTGCCTCGGGCATGGATGTGTGTGATGTCCTTAGGTTAGTTAGTTTTAAGTAGTTCTAAGTTGTAGGGGACTGATGACCTCAGAAGTAAAGTCTCATAGTGCTCAGAGCAATTTGAGCCATTTTAGCCTGTAACATTACTAATATTTGGTTATAAACAGTAATGTACGGTAATACAGACCACGAACCATGGAAGTGCTAGATTTTATTGTTCACTTCGAGCCCTTAACGTTAAAGTATTCGTCACAATACACGTGACAAAGCCACATGTAGACAAATGCATGATGGAAACCAATAACTCTAGCCCAGAGGAACATACAGCTAAGTTTTGCAAGTCCTTCCCAGTTCACGAAGTTCATTGAGTCTGACTGCTCACTTACATAGATCCAGGCGTACGCTAGTCTATCCGAGGCAGCTGGATCTCTTATGTTCGCTGGAAGTCTCGAACTCTGCCTTGCTTGGCGTTTGATGACCTCTGTATACTGCTTTGAGGGACTATTTGCTTATGATGATAGATGACTGCGTCGATTTTTAACTCCAATTCGCAATCAGTGAGCGTGAAATCAGCAGTTTCTCAATGCGTATTACAGGTGCCTCTTAATGGACTGGAAGCGGCTTGCACTGTGCGCCTTCACCTAAGTTACGAGACTTGCAGCTAATATAAAAACCTGGACGATTTTCCTTTTTATTCTGGCGATCTTTCATGATTCGGTCAGTATACGCTCTTTAATTTTTCCTTAAGTACAGTTAATCTTAATTCGAAATGACATTTATGTGCCAAATTATGTATGTACATCTATATCTACATGATTTCTCTGCAGTTCACACTTAAGTGCCTGGCAGTGGGTTCATCGAACCATGATGTTGGTAGAGTGAAACAGGGAATTATAAAAATCGCCCTTAATTCAAATTTTGGTTTATGTTACCTATGAACTGATTGTATCACACGAAAGCATATCAATGTTTGCCCCTTTTGGATATGGTACAATCATTTGTATGCATATATCTCTTTATGTTTCATTCATTGTAGAGTAGTGTATGTGGGCACCACTTAATATTTTTATTGGTAACTCCTGTAATATTCATGTTAGAATGATTTGGAAGTTGATAGTGTCGTAAGGCTGAGAAGACGCTTATTTGAACAATTCCGTAACATGTCGTGGATATGACTAACGTGGTCTGGTTTCCAAGTTTTTAAAAGAGGCAGCACTGGAGCGTTCCAAGGTCTTTTGATTGGTCAGCAGCCGATGAGAGGGAGCAAACTTTGGCAGTCTGGACAGCGTCTGGACGGGAGTGGGACTTGCTTTCTCTAAGTGACAGTATAGCCGCAGTGTTTCAGCACGGCAGTTAGTCCCTGTCACTCTGCTTTCGAGTTCTGTGTATTTCTTGCGACTGAAGTACATTAACTTAACGCTAGTGACTGTATATCATAATGAACTTTCATAAACAGAGGAAATTTCACTAAACTGTTTATCTGGGTTTGGACTTAGAGATTATAACTGGGTTAGAAGTATTAACTGGGGAACTGTCAAACAGTTCGCTATCTTACATAACTTGACTCCACTCGTTACAATTTTCATCATTCAGCTTGAGACAAAACTGACATGCTTTTAATAATCTTTTGTACGCCATCATCGTATCTGAGCGAGTTTTTCTAACAAAACGGTATCCCAATTTTAATCGATTTCGGCACTGTCTTCACTACATTGTTCAATCATTTGTTTGATTTCTTTCGTCAGTTTTATTTGAAATTTTTAATCAATTATTTAGTTACTTGTATTAATACCTCTGTTTATGTGTGATCGGTGCTTGCTATTAAATCTTTCTATTAAACAGCCGGTCCCGTTATTAGGGTAAAAAGCGTAGTGGCGTTCGCCCCACCTCTCAGACACAAATCAAAACACGTCTACAACGAGAACATCCACTCGCAATGTTTAGCATTTTCGTCTAGTGAAAGGCAGCCTTGACTCAAACCCCTGTAGCTGTATAGCGCTGTAGTCTTATATAAAGGTGAGTCCGTTGGTCGTGTATAGTTAGTGTAAACTCCCTGGTGAGATGCATTCTAAGATTAAGCAGAAGACATATCATTTCTTGTCGAACGAGTCAAAGCCCTGCCGAAATGCACTTCGGTTGAAACTACCTCATCAAGCTCAACGTAATAGAATGTAATAAGAAAGACAAAAATATCACTAAAATAGTACAAATATACACATCTTTTTCGGGCGTTCACACATACAAGTCTAAAAAATATACTTGATTGTTGAAATAATTTTAATTATGTCTACGGTTTATTAGAGTGCGATACTTGTATACAGAGAGGTATTTACAACTTACAGGTATTTACAACATACCCATTTTTGGTACAGATACATATTTGCTTATACTCACGAAAGTAACAATTTTAAAATTGCATTATAATTTCTTATTTAAACAAGGCGGCACTGCAGACGTCATAAACGTGGTGAAGAGTCGCCTCATTTATGGGCATAAACACCCATCTAAGATTCACAACTGATTATAAATACCTTTTAAACTAACAAAAAAGTAGATTAAAATTTCCATTCTTACAAGCGTCGACTTACGTATGTTGTACTTGCAAAATCTCACTAAAATCAATAGGAACCACCTATATCGAAACTAAGTGTATATGACTGCAGAAGTCAGACATAGCGACATGATTCGTCTAAAGGTTACGGTCCATTAAGAAGGAATGAAGTAGGAAATTAACGGCACTGTTAGCATGTTAAGTGCGTGACGTATGTGTATAAATGCTCATAAAATCCGTAACTATAATTTGAATTTGAAATTTTACAAGATCTTTTCAGAAGTATTTTAATAATCAGGTATGAGTTTTAGACTCTTCTCTGTGAACTACCCAAAAAGAGACTGATATCTGTCATATTTTAGTGATATTATTGTTTTCTGTACTACCTTATGATTCATGACGTGATTCCAACCAAAGCGCATCTCTATGTGACATGTAATAGCTGTGCAATTTTGATTTCTAAAGGTGGCTGTTCCCCTGCAGACAGATGCTTGCGCTCGCTAAACCTCTGGCTGTTCGTGCTACCCTTGTTTATACACTCCATATTCTCTCTTAGTTCTATTTAGTACGCGCCTCACATATTTGAGCTATCTTCTAGGATGGTAGTGTTTTTTAATTACGCTCCTTTGCGGTATCTTACCAATGAACCGCAGACTACCAACTGCTTTATCTACGATGGAGCCTACATAATCACTCCATTTCATGTCCTCACGAGTCGGTACACTCAGGTATTTGTTTGAACTGACTGATACCAGTTTCGTTTACTGGTATTTTAGTCATAGGATTCTACTTTTCTGTGTTTTGTTAAGCGCACAATTTTACATCTCCTGACGTAAATGTCAGACTTTGCACACATTTACTAATGTTGCCAAGACTTGACTGAAAATTTGTATGCCTCGTTCTAGTTAATATTTCTGTGATCGGAGTGTCGTTGCAAGTTGAATAAGTTTACTGGTTACATGCAGCGCTCATCAGGTTATAACACGGTGAAAAAAGTGGGAGAGCTGCATAGCTGCATCTAATACCGTTGCATACTGACAGCTATCATTTCGTAATCAAGGCCTAGAGTGAACGTGAAGCCAAAGGCACGGAAATCTCTCGTGACTAGGATTTACGAATTTTAGTGACTGGTTACCGAGTTGTTGTTTCGACATTCCAGAGTAATGTCACTGATAAATATTTCACAAATGTGATTTCGTTTGATAATATGCAAAAGGGGAGGTGAGATATTCTGCCACACACAATTTTTTTAAGAACGTGCAATGACACAGCGAGTGTTTTTCGCGGAACGTTAACTCTACCTGATATAAAAGTGCAGATTTTGGACATTTTGTCTCTGAAACATGATTAGATGTAATTAAGCTCAGTTGCAATTATCATCTCTGTTTATGAAATGTGAAAAAGTGTAAAGATCACTAATATGTTACAACAACGTAGGTCACCTAAAATTAAATTCACTTCAGCTGGCCGCTGCTGCCGAGTGGTTCTAGGCGCTTCAGTCTGGAACCGCGGGACAGCTACGGTCGCAGGTTCGAATCCTACCCCGGGCTTGGATGTGTGTGATGTCCTTAGGTTAGTTAGGTTTAAATAATCCTAAGTTCTAGGGGGCTGATGACATCAGATGTTAAGTCCTATATTGTTCAGAGCCATTTGAAATTCACTTCCTGTAAATAAATATATGCCCTATGAACGATGGTCCGAGATCATGTGTTTGGGTACCTCAGCTATATAGATATTCGTACCATAGATTAAACATAACGGAGAGGTATATGTGGAAGAGTCCTGATTAACCCGTGGTTCCTGAAGAGATGTAGCAGCCTTTTCAGTAGTAATAGAGAATACAGTCTGGATAATTGGCACATCTGAGCTTGTAACGTCAATGAAAATGATCTTTCCGTACTTGCCTGCGAATCGCCGAAAGCTAGGTGAAACTATAGCCGTTATTTACCCGACGGAATGTAGCTCTACTGTATGGTTAAAAAATAATGGCATCGTCTTGGATAAAATATTTCTCATCTGCGGGCGGGGAATACTCAGGAATACATCTTCATCAGTAAAAAGAAAACTGGCATTCTGTGGTTTGGAGCGTGGAATATTAGGTCCCATAATAGAGTAGGTAGAACAGTGAATTTAAAAATGGAACTAAATAGGTCGCAGTTAGATATAATGGGAATTAGTGAAGTGCACTGACAGGAAAAACAGGACTTCTGGTCATGTGAGTAGAGGGTTATGAATGCAAAATGAAACAGAGATCTAATAAAAATAATAATGCGGACAAGCCAGTATAAAAAGCATAGTGAACACATTATAACCAAGATAGACACGATGCCAACACAAACCACCGTGGTACAAGTTTATATGCCAGCTTACTCTGCTGATAACAAAGTATTTACAGAATAAAATAAATTATTCAAATATTTAAAAGCAAAATAAAAGTTAATGGTGGTGTATGAGGGGGGAGGGAGGGGGGGAGGACGGAGGGTTGGAATTGGAATTCTATATCTGCAAAAGGAAGAGAGCTAGCAGGAGAATATCTACTGGGGGAAAGGAGTGAAAGAGGAAGCCGCCTAATAAACTTTTTCACAGAGCATCATCGCTAACATTTGGTTTACAATTCACGTAAGAATATTTCATACGGTGAAAAGCAAAAAAAAAAAAAAAAACTGGTACACTTGCCTAATGTGTAGGCCCACGCCAGAATGTAGAATTGTCGCAGCACGGCGTATCATGGACTCAACTAATGTCTGAAATAGTGCTGGAGGGAACTTACACAACTGCAGTGCTGTCCATAAATCCGTAAGAGTACGAGGGGTGGAGATCTCTTCTGAAAAGCACGTTGCAAGGCATCCCAGATATGTCCATTATGTTCATGTCTGGCGAGTCTGGTGGCCAGTGGAAGTGTTTAAACTCAGATTAGTGTTCCTGGAGCCACTCTGTGGCTAGTCTGGACGTGTGGGCTGTCGCATTGTCCTGCTGGAACTGCCCAAGTCCGTCGCAATGCACAATGGAGATGAATGGATGTAGGTGATCAGATAGGATGGTTACGTACGTGTCACCTGTCAGATCCTATCTAAACGTATCAGGGGTTCCACATCATTCCAACTGCACACGCCCCACACCATTATAGGGCCTCCGCCAGCTTGAACAGTCCCCTGATGATATGCAAGGTCCATGGATTCATCTGTTTTCTCCATACCCGTACACGTACATCCGCTCGATACAATTTGAAACGAGACTCGTCCGACGAGGCAACACATTTCCAGTCATCAACAGCCCAATGTCGGTGTTGACTGGCCCAGGCGAGGAGTAATGCTTGGTGTCGTGGGCTCCGAAAGCCCATATCGATGATGTTTTGTTGAATGGTTCGCACGCTGACACTTGTTGATGGCCCAGCATTGAAATCTGCAGCAATTTGCGGAAAGGTTGCACTTCTGTCACGTTGAACGATTCTCTTCAGTCGTCGTTGGTTCCGTTCTTGCAGGATATTTTTCCGGCTGCAGCGATGTCGGAGATTTGATGTTTTGCCGGATTCCTGATATTCACGCTACAATCGTGAAATGGTCGTATGGGAAACCACCCACTTCATCGCTACCTCGGAAATGTTGTGTCCCATCGCTCGAGCGCCGATTAAAACACCACGTTCAAACTCACTTAAATCGTGATGACATGCAGTAACCGATCTAACAACTGTTCCATACACTTGTTGTCTTATATAGCCCTTGAGAACTGCAGCGCCGTATTCAGTCTGTTTGCATACCTGTGTATTTGAATACGCATGCCTATACCAGTTTCTTTGGCGCTTCAGTGTACGTACAAGAGACCTAGAAACAATGGGATGTTACAGACTCATTACATAATAGTAAGATAAAGATTTGGAAACTGTGAAAAGGAAGGAAATTAAGGAGATGGGATCTGGAGAGAGTGAATGAATCTGAGGTCCTTGCGAGTTTCAGATCTAGCGTTCGACAACGATTGATTGAAACAGAGGAAAGGAATAAAATACAAGACGGTGGGGGGCTTTTGAAGATGATACAGTTAAGACAACAGAAGACTAAATAGGTAAAAAGGTGAGTTCTAGTCGAAATCCTTGTAACTGGCGACAAGAGAACATATAAAAATGCACCAAATAGATTGGTGAGATGGAATATATACGTCTAAAAAATAACACTGACAGATAGGTGCAAAATGATCCAGTAGGAACGTTTAGATGGCAATTGCTATAGAAGGGGATAGATAGATGTTACCTATAGGAAAATAAAAGAGACCTATGGAGAAAACAGAAGCAGCTTCATGAATGTCAAGCGCTCAAATGGCAAGCCAATGTTAAGCAAACAATGTAGAGCTGAAAGGTGGAAGGAATATGCAGAAGGGCTGTAAAAGGGAAATGTACCTGATGACAATATTACAGAAAGGAAAGAGGAAGCAAATGAAGATGAGATGGAACATATGATACTGTGAGAAGAATTTGACCGAACACTGAAAGACAAAAGTCGAAACAAGTTCCTTGTAGTAGACGAAATTCCCTGTGATTCATTGAGACCCTTAAGAGAACCAGACATGACAAAAGAGTTCCGCCTGGTGTACAAGGTGTATGAAATAGGTTAAATATTCTTAGACTTCAAAAGTAATGTAATAATTCCAGTAGCAAAGAACGCAGTCGCTGACAGGTGAGTATATTTCCGAAACATCAGTTTAATCAGTTATGGTTGCAGAATATCGACACGAATTTTTTACAGAAGAATGGAAGAAACTGGTAGAAGACCAGTTTGAGATCAAGAGGGAGACAGTTCATTGTTGACGCACACCAGAAAATGTGCCTGCAGTTCACCAGAAAATGCTTCAGAGTCCTATCAAATCAACCCGACGCCTGTCCCAAGAGACTGGCATATCACGTCGATCATGCGGACGAATACTCCACCTGAACCCGAGCATCCGTACAGAGTGTCTGTTGTTAATGCATTAAACCCAGTAGATTCTCCTCAGTACCTACAGTTTTGTGAGTGGCTCTTCACTGAGATAACAATGAATGGCTTGGACATGAGTCTACTCTTATTGTCTGTTGAAGCCTGTTTTCACATGAGTGGTTGCGTCAACTTACAAAATCACAAGTCCTGGGCAGCAGAGAGTCGGCATAGCTTTGACGAAAATTCATTGCATGATCAGGCTAGAACCTGGTGTGCAGTGTCTGCAAGGTGCAATATTCTTCGAGCAGATGCTGACTTCGCTGCGTTATATTGGCAACATTTTGAAACCATTTGTGGCAGTAGTAATGGAGGAGGAAAAGACTTACAGTTACTTCCATCAGGATGGAGCAACTGTACACATTGCCCGCCGAGTCTTGGAGCATACTCACAAAGCCTTCACGCCTAACTGGCCACTCAGGTCACCTGATCTGTCAGCCCTCAAGTCTAAGGTGTACCATAATAACCCATATAGCCTTCAAAAACTACGGCAGAACATTTCGCATGAGATTATAACAATGCCAGCATTCCGACTTCCATCCGCCTTCAGCAATTGGCTGACCAGGACCAAAAAGTACCAAGAGATGAGTGACGGTCACTTTCAACATCTGCTACAGTCAGTTTAGTACTGTATTTCCCTTCGTCTACTGTGTTTCTTTGTACCCTGGAAATCTGTTCTCCAGGACACTTTTATTTCCACTACCCTGTAAGACGAGGCAGCGGGGTGAGACAGTGTTGTAGCCTACCCCCGATGTTATTCAGTACGTGTGTCGATCAACCGGTAAAGGAAGCCAAGGAGAAACTTGGGAAAGAAATTAATGTTCAGGGAGACGTCTTAAAAACATTGAGTTTTATCGATGATACTGCATTTCTGCCAGAGAGGACAATGGATTTGGTAGAGCAGTTGAATGGAATGGACACTGTCTTGAAATGAAGTTACGTGATGATCTTCAACAATATTAAAACAAAGGTAGTGGAATGTAGGAATGTAGCCGAATGAAATCGGTTGATAGTGAGGGAATTACACCAAGAAATGAGACACTGAAAGAAGTAGATCAATTTTGCTAGTTGGACAGAAAAATTACAGTAAAATAACTGATGATGGTCGAAGTAGAGAGAATGTAAAATGCTGACTGGTTTGGTAACATCCAATATAAATTTAATTATTAGGATGTATTTCTGAAGATATTTGTCTGGAGTGTAATCATGTCAGCTGGTGATACATGAACCATAAGCAATAAAGAGAAGAAGAGAAGAGAAGCTAACTAAACAAACACTGTTTTAGCATTGTGCACAATTTATTATTAATGTTATTGCACAACCTAGGTTTCGGGTTATAAGCCCGTTTTTAAGTACATTATTGATTTCCAGGAGAATCAACACCATCTTGAAGAAGACAGTTTAGATTTAGTTAACAAGTCAACAGATGTTAAGGTTCCAATAAATGCAAAATTAGTCTCTTTTGATGTCCATAGCTTGTTCACATGTATTCCAGTGTAAGGCAGTGTGGATATTGTCTCGCATTCATTGTAGTCACACAACATAAATCTAGAAAACAGATGGCACATTACATAAAGGTCAACATGGAGTTAGGGGAAGGGGGGGAGGGGGTGCAACATAAATTTCCTGGACATTATTGGACATTAGCCTAAAGATAGAAGACAGTAACCATAAATTTAAAATTTACGAGCTTCCTTCCAACATCCTACAACCTACAAACTTGCACATGAGCCATTTTCTCCTTTCTATCCCTATATCCCATGAAGACTTTGACCGTGAACGTAACACAATAAAAACAATAGCCATAAATAATGAATTTGACCCAAACACCATTGATAAAATTTTAGGTAAAAAGTTGAAGAAGCAAGCCTGGTCCCTACTGTCCCCAATGAAAACCACAGACAAACAGGAAAAGAAGTGGTGCAGATTACCTTTTATAGGGAAAACATCAAATAGCATAAGTAACATATTGAAGGCAAAGGGTTTCTCTGCGTTTTTCTATGTTACTCAGGCAACAGGTGGTTTCCTGTTCAATGTAAAAGACAAATAAGCAGCTATCGCAAAAAGTGGGGTTTATAAAATCACATGCCGGGAATGTCAGTCTTGCTACAGTGGGCAGACGGGGAGATCAATCTGTACCAGGTTTAAGGAACACCACAGAATCTGGTGACTGAGGAAGCCTGATTCAGCCTTTGCAGAACATTGCCTGAACAATAATCACAAATACACAATAGAGGTACAAGTCCTACACACTGAGGAAAAGGGGCCCAAACTCGACCAATTACAAATTTTTGGAAATTAAAAAAACAGATGTATATGTTCCCACACCTATTATTAAACGAGCAAACCCAATTCCATTATTCACCTCTTTTAAATGAGATCACAACCCCAGGATAGAAGCAAAACTTTGGACCCCAGTCCATCGTAGTAAAAAATATCTTAGCTGATGCATAACTTTAGTCCAGTCATTGTAGTATAATTGGTGAATCTGTAATAACGGATGCAATTTGTTAAAAAATGGTCATTGATGTAAGTGTACTTTAAGCTATGGATCGATACGTAAGAAGTTGAGATTATATTTGCCTTGTCATCATGTTTGTCTATGTATTATCATCTTCCGGAATCAGTAATGAACTTGAAAATGGGCTTATAACCCGAAACCTAGGTTGAGCAATAACATTAATAATAAATTGTGAAACAACGCTAAAAACAGTGTTCAGTTAATTTACAATGTTTCACCAAGAACCCACAGTTGATTCAATTAAAAAGAGAATAGAAGGTTTTGAAGGTGCTATAAAAGAATGTTGAAGACCAGATGAGCAGGTCGAGTAACGGATGTAGAAGTGCTGAATCTAATTGGAGAAACAAGAAATCTATGGCAGAAGAAAACTAAAAAAAAGATCTATTGATACGGCACATTTTAAGGCTTCAAGGCTTGGTAATGGAAAACGAGAGTGGGTAAAACTGTAGAAGGAGACTAAGCGATGAATACCGGTAACAGATTCAAATGGATGTAGGTTGCAGCAGCAGACGAAGAGGACTGGAGAGGGTAGACTAGCTTTTACAGCTGTATCAAACCAGTCTTCAGACTGAAGAACACAACACCAAATGAAAATTTTTCAAATGTTCAAATGTGTGTGAAATCTTATGGGACGTAACTGCGAAGGTCATCAGTCCCTAAGCTTACACACTACTTAACCGAAATTATCCTAAGGAGAAACACACACATCCATGCCCGAGGGAGCACTCGAACCTCGGCCGGTACCAAAATGAAAATTGTATTTGAAAGTTTGAGCTCAGCTTTCTTGACAGTCTTGTTTTACGATGATGTTCACCCACGTTAAAAATGTTGCCAGAGGTTGGCCACATTAGAGGTCTTCAGCGTCCCCAGCAGAGAGCCCCGGTAATTTGTTAGAAGCAATGAGCCTCAGGCTGAGTCACGCCTCCCACACGAGAGTACGACCGTCTGTGGCCCGTCTTGGGTGTGAGAAGCCTCTTCTTGATGTTATGATTAGTTAGTAGTGACTTCCGGAGATGATGGTGGTAAAGGAGAGTAAAGTACTACAAAAGAAGCCGTTATCCTCTCGCAGAAGTAACTACACACACACACACACACACACACACACACACACACACACACACACACACAAGCATGCTGGCACTCGCACTGTCGCACCCACGCACGCGCACAAATATTTACATTTTATTTTATTACAGGGATATCCTAATATACTATTAAAAACGCAGATAATCATTTTCACCACAAAGCTACAAAGATGTTACCATTAATTATCTAAAATTAACATAACTTTGATCGATGTTGCATGATGAAAGTAATGTGAGGGAATACTTACTTTATTTGTTGATCTGCTGTTCACATGGAGGCATAAATAACCAAAACAACGTCTGATTTCTTGCAGTACGTTCAGTTATACCCACTGCTATGGGTACTTGGATATTGATCAAAATGGTTCAAATGGCTCTGAGCACTATGGGACTTAACATCTATGGTCATCAGTCCCCTAGAACTTAGAACTACTTAAACTTAACTAACCTAAGGACATCACACAACACCCAGGCATCACAAGGCAGAGAAAATCCCTGACCCCGCCGGGAATCGAACCCGGGAATTAGATATTGTCCATCACTATTTATAGATTTGCAAACGGCACTTAAAACAAGACATCATAACAAAATGGTGATCAAAACAGAGCTTGTTTCGATTTAACTAGCGATGTGTCGATCCTGGTGTCATCTGTCACTCACAATGTCTTGTAAACACCTTGCTGACGCGTCTCTGATGTTGTTGCTGTTGTTGTCTTCAGTCCTGAGACTGGTTTGATGCAGCTCTCCATGCTACTCTATCCTGTGCAAGCTGCTTCATCTCCCAGTACCTATTACAACCTACATCCTTCTGAATCTGCTTAGTGTACTCATCTCTCGGTCTCCCTCTACGATTTTTACCCTCCACGCTGCCCTCCAATGCTAAATTTGTGATCCCTTGATGCCTCAAAACATGTCCTACCAACCGATCCCTTCTTCTAGTCAAGTTGTGCCACAAACTTCTCTTCTCCCCAATCCTATTCAATACCTCCTCATTAGTTACGTGATCTATCCACATTATCTTCAGTATTCTTCTGTAGCACCACATTTCGAAAGCTTCTATTCTCTTCTTGTCCACACTAGTTATCGTCCATGTTTCACTTCCATACATGGCTACACTCCAAACAAATATTTTCAGAAATGACTTCCTGACACTTAAATCTATATTCGATGTTAACTAATTTCTCTTCTTCAGAAACGCTTTCCTTGCCATTGCCAGTCTACATTTTATATCCTCTCTACTTCGACCATCATCAGTTATTTTACTTCCTAAATAGCAAAACTCCTTTACTACTTTAAGTGTCTCATTTCCTAATCTAATTCCCTCAGCATCACCCGATTTAATTTGACTACATTCCATTAGCCTCGTTTTGCTTTTGTTGATGTTCATCTTATATCCTCCTTTCAAGACACTGTCCTTTCCGTTCAACTGCTCTTCCAAATCCTTTGCCGTCTCTGACAGAATTACAATGTCATCGGCGAACCTCAAAGTTTTTACTTCTCCTCCATTAATTTTAATACCTCCTCCAAATTTTTCTTTTGTTTCCTTTACTGCTTGCTCAATATACAGATTGAATAACATCGGGAAGAGGCTACAACCCTGTCTCACTCCTTTCCCAACCACTGCTTCCCTTTCCTGCCCCTCGACTCTTATGACTGCCATCTGGTTTCTGTACAAATTGTAAATAGCCTTTCGCTCCCTGTATTTTACCCCTGCTACCTTTAGAATTTGACAGAGAGTATTTCAGTCAACATTGTCAAAAGCTTTCTCTAAGTCTACAAATGCTAGAATGTATGTTTGCCTTTCCTTAATCTTTCTTCTGAGATAAGTCGTAGAGTCAGTATTGCCTCACGTGTTCCAATATTTCTACGGAATCCAAGCTGATACTCCCCGAGGTTGGTTTCTACCAGTTTTTCCATTCGTCTGTAAAGAATTCGCGTTAGTATTTTGCAGCTGTGACTTATTAAACTGATAGTTCGGTAATTTTCACATCTGTCAGCACCTGCTTTCTTTGGGATTGGAATTATTATATTCTTCTTGAAGTCTGAGGGTATTTCGCCTGTCTCATACATCTTGCTCACCAGCTGGTAGAGTTTTGTCATGACTGGCTCTCCCAAGGCCGTCAGTAGTTCTAATGGAATGTTGTCTACTCCGGGGGCCTTGTTTCGGCTCAGGTCTTTCAATGCTCTGTCAAACTCTTCAGGCAGTATCGTATCTCCCATTTCGTCTTCATCTTCATCCTCTTCCATTTCCATAATATTGTCCTCAAGTACATCACCCTTGTATAAACCTTCTATATACTCCTTCCACCTTTCTGCCTTCCCTTCTTTGCTTAGAACTAGGTTGCCATCTGAGCTCTTGATATTCATACACGTGGTTCTCTTCTCTCCAAAGGTCTCTTTAATTTTCCTGTAGGCAGTATCTATCTTACCCCTAGTGAGATAAGCCTCTACATCCTTACATTTGTCCTCTAGCCATCCCTGTTTAGCCATTTTGCACTTCCTGTCGATCTCATTTTTGAGACGTTTGTATTCCTTTTTGCCTGCTTCATTTACTGCATTTTTATATTTTCTCCTTTCATCAATTAAATTCAATATTTCTTATGTTACCCAACGATTTCTAGCAGCCCTCGTCTTTTTACCTACTTTATCCTCTGCTGCCTTCACTACTTCATCCCTCAGAGCTACCCATTCTTCTTCTACTGTATTTCTTTCCCCTATTCCTGTCAATTGTTCCCTTATGCTGTCCCTGAAACTCTGTACAACCTCTGGTTCTTTCAGTTTATCCAGGTCCCATCTCCTTAATTTCCCACATTTTTGCAGTTTCTTCAGTTTTAATCTACAGGTCATAACCAATAGATTGTGGTCAGAGTCCACATCTGCCCCTGGAAATGCCTTACAACTTATAACCTGGTTCCTAAATCTCTGTCTTACCATTATATAATCTATCTGATACCTTTTAGTATCTCCAGGGTTCTTCCACGTATACAACCTTCTTTCATGATTCTTAAACCAAGTGTTACCTATGATTAAGTTGTGCTCTGTACAAAATTCTACTAGGCGGCTTCCTCTTTCATTTCTTAGCCCCAATCCATATTCACCTACTATGTTTCCTTCTCTCCCTTTTCCTACACTCGAATTCCAGTCACCCATTATTATTAAATTTTCGTCTCCCTTCACTATCTGAATAATTTCTTTTATTTCATCGTACATTTCTTCAATTTCTTCGTCATCTGCAGAGCTAGTTGGCATATAAACTTGTACTACTGTAGTAGGTGTGGGCTTCGTATCTATCTTGGCCACAATAATGCGTTCACTATGTTGTTTGTAGTAGCTTACCCGCATTCCTATTTTCCTATTCATTATTAAACATACTCCTGCATTACCCCTATTTGATTTTGTGTTTATAACCCTGTAGTCACCTGACCAGAAGTCTTGTTCCCCTGCCACCGAACTTCACTAATTCCCACTATATCTAACTTTAACCTATCCATTTCCCTTTTTAAATTTTCTAACCTACCAGCCCGATTAAGGGATCTGACATTCCACGCTCCGATCCGTAGAACGCCAGTTTTCTTTCTCCTGATAACGACATCCTCCTGAGTAGTCCCCGCCCGGAGATCCGAATGGGGGACTATTTTACCTCCGGAATATTTTACCCAAGAGGATGCCATCATCATTTAATCATACAGTAAAGCTGCATGTCCTCGGGAAAAATTACGGCTATAGTTTCCCCTTGCTTTCAGCCGTTCGCAGTACCAGCACAGCAAGGCCGTTTTGGTTAGTGTTACAAGGCCAGATCAGTCAATCATCCAGACTGTTGCCCCTGCAACTACTGAAAAGGCTGCTGCCCCTCTTCAGGAACCACACGTTTGTCTGGCCTCTCAACAGATACCCCTCCGTTGTGGTTGCACCCACAGTACGGCCATCCGTATCGCTGAGGCACGCAAGCCTCCCCACCAACGGCAAGGTCCACGGTTCATGGGGGGGAGGCGTCTCTGATGATAGTTGACAAAATACATTACAGAAAGAAAGACTGAGATAATTTGATGTTAATAACTACAATATAAAAATTATTTTAAATAGTTGGGAATATATCGCTATTGGAACACAGGTTCAAGCACCCTGATCAGCCCCGAGCGGTTCCAGGCGCTACAGTCTGGAACCGCGGGACCGCTGCTGATTACCTCAGCAGTTAAGTCCCATAGTGCTCAGAGCCATTTGAACCTGATCAGCCAGAACATTATGACCACCTACCTAATAGCCGGCATGTCCACCTTTGTCAAGGATAACAGCGGGGACGTGTCGTGGTATGGAAGCAATGAGGCCCCGGTAGGTTGATGCAGGAAGTTGGCACCACATCAGCACACACAAGTCACCTAATACGCGCAAATTACAGGGAGTGGTGGCATGAACCCTGACGCCACGTTCAGTCACATCCAAAGTGTGTTCTATCGGATTCAGATTTGCCGAGTTGGGGGCCCAGCATCTCAATTGGAACTCGCCACTGTGTTCCTCGAACCACTCTGTCAAACTCCTGACCTTGTGACATGGCGCATTCACTTGTTGAAAAACGCCACTTCCGTGGGGAAACATGATGGACATAAAGCGGTGTACGTGGTCTGCAACCGGTGTGCGATACTCCTTGGCCGTCATGGTGCCTTGCACAAGCTCCACTGGATCCATGGATGACCAGGTGTATGTTCCCCTGAGCATTTGGAGCCGCCGCTAGCTTTTCTCCGTCCTACAGTACAGTTGTCAAGGCGCTGTTCCCCCAGAAGACGACGAAATAGCACCCTCCCATCGGCATGAAGAAGAAGGGGTCGGGATTCATGAGACCGTGCAACGTTATGTCACTGTACAAAAAGTGCAGTGCCGATGGTCACGTGCCCATCTCAGTAATAGTTACCGATTTCATGATGCTAACTTTGCTATGTGCATGGATCGTCTGGTGCAGAAGCCTATCGTTAGGAATGTTCGACACAGTGTGTGTTCAGACACATTTGTACTATGCCCCCCATTAAAGTCTGAGGTTAGTTCCGCCACACTTCGCCTACTGGCCCGTTTCACCAGTCTGCCCATCATACGGCGTCCGACATTTGTAGTGAGGAGTCACCTTCCAACCCTACGACGTCTGGACGTGGTTTCACTTGCTTTCTACTCATGTTGAAGACACTCATCACAGCATTCCTCGGACTCCCGACAGGTCTTGCAGTTTCCAAAATGCTCGTGCCGAACCTCTGGGCCATCACAATTTGTCCTGAGTCAAACTCAGATTGATCGCTCGCCTTCCCCATTTTACGCGTGGACAGCACGTTCACTGAAGCTAGATGAACCGCGCATATGCCTGACTAGCAGTCATTCCTCGCCAGGTGACGCTGTTGTCGCATGGACGGCTTTATATCGATAGTTGATCGGTGGTCATAGCGTTCTGGCTGATCAGTGTATGTTCTTAATCTTTATTTTTTTCTGTTTTAACAGTACTGTAATGACACTGGTGAATAAATGCGAGTTCTTGATATCTTTAACTTTATTCAGGATCTCGTTTTTCCACTTTCGTCCATGGATGAATACTTCCATTTACTCCAAGACCCCGGCCTGGGTGGCCGAGCGGTTCTAAGCGCTACAGTCTGGAACCGCGCGACCGCTACGGTCGCAGGTTCGAATCCTCCCTCGAGCACGGATGTGTGTGAGGTTAGTTAAAGTAGTTCTAAGTTCTAGGGGACTGATGACCCATAGTGCTCAGAGCCATTTGAACCATTTTCCTCCAAGACGTCCATTTTCCTGCTCTTATCCACAGTGTGTGTAACACCGTAAATCTGTGAATGATCATACAATTTCTACGTGTTTTGCGAAGTTTGCTTCATTAGTTGTGCTGAGTATTATTCTTGTACATATGTTGTCAAGTTACAAAAGCTATTTTTTATTTAAGAGAGAGAATGCGTATGGAATGTTAACATTTTGTAAGTAGACACGCTGGCCTAGTCAGGGAAAAGCTATTATCAAAGATTGTAATAAATTGTACATGCATAATCGCTGGGTGTGAGAGCGCGCCAAAAGTAGTACCAGTTGGGAGTCGCGAGGAGACGATAGGTGTCGTTGGTTGTGTGTATTAGTCGGTGTGGCTGTGCAAAAGTGCGGAGCAGTGAAAATTGGATTGATTGTGTTGGCGGATGTTTAATATGGGCAAGCTATGGCATTTATTGAGCACAGTACAAATGCAGCAAGAGTAACTCACATAACATCAAGAGTACTGTGGACCCTTGTTATTGGCTATGATATGGCAAGAAGATCAACCAGTGCCCTGTTTACCGCTAAATGAAGCCACTTGACAAACCAACCGCAACAAGAAGTGAATAAGATCTAGACTTTTTACAACTAGAATTGTAATAGACTCACCAGCGTAGTTGGAATTTTATTGCTTGAATAACATTGTTTTCGTGCATATTATCACGTAAATAATTTTCCTAAGTCATTATCCAAGTAGTATACATCCTATCCCTTTGTATGAACCGAGATAATCAGAAAATGAACTGAAAATGAAGTGAACAGTTTTTCAACTTTGGGACAATTACGTAGCAATGAAATCTTTGGTTATAATATGAATGATGTAAGAAATAGAATGATGCAAAATCCAGTATTAATTCATTTGCTAAAAATAGAGTAACTTTCGTAATAAAAAAAAGTGGTAGTAAAACTTTACGCAACTTGGACACTGAATTTCGTTGTCAGAGCACAGTTACAATTTATAGCTTGTGGCATAATTTGTAACTTTTATTACAAGGAAATACCAAAGTAAGTTCTAAATTCAGACAATCTTTCTGCTTGCTACAACTACGAAAATCAGTATTACGGTGAGCCACGTAACAAAAAGTTTCTGTTCACGCCAATAAAAAATCTTGCCTTAATTGATCTTTGAAAATTAATATGATATATTGTATGTGATTGCTATTTGATTGTTATCTGGCTCCTGTGACCTGTGTGGTGCGAAGTACTTGAAAGTGTACGTTAGGTGCTGTTCCTATGTCATGACACTAATAACTACTCTTATGTAGGATTGCTCACGAGTATAAAGTTCAGTTCCAATTTAATTATTCTTGGTCCGGTAAGGAACTGGCAATCGTTGGTTATTTCATTAATGACATACTTTGAAAACCTTTCTTCCAAATGTTCCCCCAACTTATGTTAATTAAAGAACTAGTTTACGTAATTAAAAATATATAAAGTTAACTGAACTTTGTTTCTAATCGTCATTGCAAAATACTGAGCAGTGGCGATTCGGTTATAACTTCATATACTTCTCTCGGTTTTGCATTATTCTTCGGAGTAGATGCCTTTTCCCCACAGATTAGGGACTTTAGGTACACGGTCATATAGAAAAGCCTAATTAGCCAGAGAGGTAGCTGCGTTATATGTGCAGTACTTCAATACCGTTATCTACTGCAACGCTGTGTCCTGTTTCCTCCACATGTTTGGCCATAGTTGACTTGTTAGCTTTTTACAGTCTCAACATGTTCTTTAAAATAGGATTTAAAATTTCTGCCTGTTTGGCCAATGTCTGAATGTCGCTTGCTAACTTCTTGATTCGCTCAGTTCCTCAACTGATTGTGAGGTGTTATGAATCAGTTTCTTCCTTGAGTTATTGTTAGTGTAAAAGTGATTCTGATATCTATGTTTTTAAACAGCCTTGCTATTTTGTTTGAAATGTCCGCTAAACATTGTTTTGTTATATTGTTGTAGGTGGTGGGCTTTTAGATTTGCTTTCTTTCGTTTTTTGTGATGTGTTGTGAAAGTACATTTGTTCCATGTTTATGATAGGCATTATTGTATTCAATGAATTTTCATGTGTTGATTTCTGGCTCGTAGTCTGCAGCAGTAAGTGAGAATTTCTATGCTCTGCATGTAGAAGCTCTGAATGTAGCTTGTCCTTGTGAGTTTGGATGTGTATGTGATGTGTGTATGAGTGAGTGTGGGGTGGGGGGGGGGGGGAGGAGGGGGGAGGGCAGTGTCTGAGTTTCTTGGTTGTCTGTGTACATTGACGTTCCGGGTATGGTTTGTATTAGTTGTTGTTGTGTCTTAAACATTATTTTAATGTCTCTCTGGGGTTCTGTGGAGAAGTGAATGTATTTGTGTGAACTACTGAATCTACTATTTCTACTCCAGTCCTATTAATACAATGAATGTATCATCTACATATCTGCAGTACTTCACAATTTCCTTGTTTGATGTTATTTGTGTCCTACAATAATTTATTTTCCAGATGGTTAATGAAAATTTTTGCAATGATCCCACTGAATGGACTGGCAATTACTAGTCGTACATCCTGTATACACATTTACCACTGAACGTGGCATAATAGTGGTAGAGAACAAAACTTAATAACTCTATTAGTTAAACTACTTCAGCTGAGGACAGCGTTCGTTATTTTAATAAATATCTAATTATGTCTTTGGATTCTTTTATGGGTATTCTGCAATATGCACTTTCTACACTACACAAATAAGCTTTGCTTTGACTGGGATCTGAAGCTCTTTCATGCCTTGAGTTGGTTGGTAGCTACTTTTTACTGCATAGAAAGTTTGAAATTTAAATTGCCCGACTAGCCGAGAACGTTAACGCGCCAATTCCTGGATTCAAGCAGGTGCACCGACCCAGAATCGAATCCGCCCAGCGGATCAACGACAGTGTCGAAGCTCCATCCCGCCTGGATGCGGTTTAAATATTTCGAAAATGTTCGCACGCTTCCACATGATAACACTACACCCAGACAGTTGGGGAATACATATTCCCTAGCAGAAAGATACGCTGTGGAAACACGAGAGGCATTTGGCCAATTCTTAAATTAACCACGCCAAGTCTGATAGCATCAACTCTGACCCCGAGCAGATGCAGGACAAAGGCAAAAGAAATAAAAATACAGAAGAGGAAGAATGATAGGTTTAAAATTAACACTGAGGTGACAAAAGTCATGGGATTGCGGTATGCATGTATACAGATGCTGATGATATCGCGTACACAACATATAAAGAGGCAGTGCTTTGGCCAAGCTGTCGTTAGTACTCGTATTATTCATGTGAAAAGGTTTCTGACATGATTATGGCCGCATCATGGGAATTAGCAGAGTTTTAACACGGAATGCTAGATACTTTCCATTTCGGAAATCGTTGGCAGTTCAATATTCCGAGATCCACAGTGTCAAGAGTGTACCGAGAATACCAAATTTCAGGCATTACCTCTCACCACGATTAACACAGCGGCCGACGGCCTTCACTTAACGACCGAGAGCAGCGGCGTTTGCATAGAGCTCTCAGTGCTAACAGACAAGCAACACTGCGTGAAATAACAGCAGATATCAATGTGAGACGTACGACGAATTTAGACGTTAGAACAGCGCGGCGAAATTTGGCGTTATCGGGCTGTGGTAGCAGACGACTGACTGGAGTGCCTTTCCTAACAGTACGACATCGCCTACTGCCCCTCTCCATGGCTCGTGACCATATCGGTTGCACCGTGGCCTCGTCGAATTAGTCCAGATATCAGTTGGGAAGAGCTGATAGTAGGGTTCGAGTGTGACGCAGTCCCCAAGAAGCCATGAATCCAAGTTCTCAACAAGGCACTGTTCAACAAGGCACTGGTGGTGGGTCCATAATGGTGTGGACTGTGTTTACATGGAATGCATTGCGTCCTCTGGTCCGACTGAAACGATCATTGACTGAGAATGGCTATGTTCGGCTACCTTAATACCATTTACAGCCATTCATGAACTTCATGTTCCCAAACAACGATGTCTTGTTATCGGGCTACAGTTGTTCGCCATTGGTTTGAAGAACATTCTGGACAGTCGCAGAAATTATTTGGCGACCCAGGTCGCCCGACATGAATCCTATGGAACATTTATGAGAGATTATTGAGGGATCAGTTTATGCATAAAATCCTGCACCGGCAACACTTTCGCAATTAGGGACGGCTATGGAGAGAGCATGACTCAGTATTTCTGCAGGGGGCTTCCATCGACTTATCACATCGAGCTGCTGCAGTACGCCGGAAAAATAGGAGGTCCGGCACGGTGTTAGGAGGTAACCCATCACTTTCGTCACCTCAGCATATATTGGTTTTGTAAGATTTAATGTATCTTTTCATACCTGTGTATTTGGATGGTTCATAGAATTTTCACCAAGTCTGATGGCTAAATTAGTTTTAGTGTTTTTTGTTGGTCCTGTAACCTTCAAGCTGTTGCGTTCTTTATTATTAATCTATGAGTGTGTTCTATTTTCAATAAAAACAAAACTTTTATTTAAGTACTTTTTTAGCCTTTTATTGAACTCTATGTGGAAATTCGAGATCCTCAACCTTACCGATTTCAAAATCTCGCCATAGATTATTCAATTCTAGTAAAATTGAAAGTACATAACAATTAAGAAAATATGTGAATCTGTGTTCCAAAAGGAAAATCTTAGTGATTCTTTACAATAATTTTTATACTTTCCTTATTAACATCAAATTATCACCGTCTTCCTTGCTGTAAGTGTATATTTCGTCGACCAACATCAGAGACGCATCGGTAAAGTGTGCAAAATAACAGCTAGTGACAGATAATACCACGAACGACAGATCGATAGTTAAATCGAAGCAAGAATTGTTTTGCCCACCATCTTATTTCTGCTGCGGAGCATAGTTAACCCTGTTGAAACGCTTTAATTTTCCTTGCAAGTTTATAAAGATTCAAGGAACCATAGTAATGGTGACATTGATGTGCATCTCTTATGCACAAAGTCAGTGATTATTTAATGTTTATTATGTGAACAGAAGGCCAACGAAGTAAATATTCCCCCATATGAAGTTATCTGTCTCTTTCTCTGCAGGATGGCCACAGCATATTCCAAGACTGTGGAGACTGACTTCAATATATGTGTTTACTTTTTTCAATTTTTGGTATTTGCAGCCTGAATGTGAGATTTTTACCTTGAAACATGTTGCTTTATTAAATGATTTACGTAACTCAACAAATTTTGTGACTGGTAGCGGTCTCTGAATACCCATTTCACTAAATTTTTAACGTGTCATATGAATTGAAATCAGGGGATAAACAACTGGTGTGTATTTAACACAGTTTTTAATTTTACTAGAAAAGAGAAACATTAGGTGAAGAATATTTATCTTCAGATAATTATTCTTTAGGAAAGCTAAATGTTTGTGCCCATGTTCGCATGTACAATTACTGCGTTTTAATTAGTCTGCCTTTCTAAAACTCAGTTTCTTGTTTTTTCCTCTCATTCGTGTTTCTGTGATGTTGCACAATCAGCATAAGGTTTCGGTCACTTTCAGTTAATATTACTCGTACAACAAAATGCCCAGCTAACTAAAATTAAGGGAATCCAACTGCAGAAGGCTTAACATCATTGAAATATCTATGGTTGAAAATAAAAAGCATACTCATGAGGCTGAAGAATGAAAACATGCTATTGTGTAACATTCATAATGTGAAGATTCAAGGCAATAATCAAAGATTTATTTCGATATGTGAGGAAGGAAAATTAACTTACCGAAAAATACTCGTAACTATGGTACAGCAAAGACCCAAAAAGATTTTCATGCTTGATAACAGAAAGTATGCATAGCATCGATCAAGACAGAGTTATTATTTTATTTCGACTTGTTGTTTTATTTGAAGTGAAACTAGAAACTGAATTTGTCTTACGAAGCACACAGATATGCCACCCATCTGCCATACCTACAAGTACTTGTCCCATCTCTTTAATATGGAAAAACCGTATCGTAAGCACGTCTGATCAGTTACCTTTTAAATAATGGAGGTAAGGCGGCGAATGAGTGAAAATTCTAATGGTATTTTTTACCATAAAAATAACAAACAACCAAACATTCCACGATACTAAACAGATAATGGATTTATGTCGAGTACTCTAAACCGAAAATTCAGGATAGTTTAAATGAACGATCTCGTCTCTTCTCTTCTTCTTGTTTGAAGATGGTTCAAAATAAATTGACCAGGAAACTATTCAAGGAAGTAACAACTTGTTCACGTCACACAACAAATCGCAAGATAGATGACTTAGGTCCCTTAAGTCGAAATTTTAGGCTTTATCCTCTTACTCAATAGTCCTGCAGAGACAGTTTATTTACTGCTTGCACTCAATAGTACTCCTCTCGTGTTTTCCCTCTAAAGGTATAAACTGCAATCATAACAGCACAGAATGCTGTTGTTTCTGTAAATAAAAGGAAGTGCATGTTATGTAAAGAGCCAATTGTGAGGTAGGCTTTTGATGATTCGATAGTTCTGAATTAACAGCTCACTGTTTAAGAGGCAGAATTTATTTCATTTCATATGCGCAAGTAATTGTACCACTGTGATACAACTGATTATTAAGATAATATGATTTTGGACACTTGACAAGAGAAATCGAGTTTTATCACCATTACGTACAAGGATGAATGTGGTGCTTCTACACAATTCACCGTTTATACTTTATTCCATTTGCTTCGCAAGGAACATTGAATGTTCTTACTGGTACTATGAGTAACAGCTTAACTTGCCCGCCCGGCTAGCCGTGCGGTCTAACGCTCTGCTTCCCGAGCAGGAAGATGCGCCGCTCCCTGACACGAATGCGCCTGGCGGATTAGTGTCGAAGTCAGGTGTACCGGCCAGCCTGTGGATGGTTTTTAAGGCGGTTTTCCTTCTGCCTCTGCGATTTTCGGCTGGTTCCCCTTACACCGCCTCAATTACGCTTTGTTGACCATTGATTGCGTAAAGACTGTCTCCACGTACGCGTAAACCATAATTACTCTACCATGTAAACATTTGAGGTTACACTCGTCTGGTATGAGAAGTTCCCGGAGGGGGGAAGGGGGGAGCGGTGGGGGGGGGGTGGACAGCTGTGACCTGTTGGCAGGTTGTGAACCACTATTGAGGGCTACGGCGGGACGAAGCGTCTCTGTCGTTTCTAGGTACCCTATTCAATACACACACACACACACACACACACACACACACACACAATACAGCCTTAATAATGAAAAATGCAGCTGAGTTGCTTCTAGAAGTAAGTTAAGTGCTTGTTACAAGAAGTCGTTGTGCAGTTGGCGGTAAATGATTTATTTCTGGTTTTCATGGGTTAGGATCCTGACTGTGAGAGGTGTTGGATGGTATATGGTCCATTGATATAGATTCGCGAGCAAAACATGCACCAGCAGTTTCTTCAGCCCTTACCTGGGCTCATGTGAGCGGTGCGCCTCGTAGCTGTTGACGAAGAAGCCGGCAGAGCGGTCGCGCACTAGCCTTCCAGAGAAGGGCAGCTCCAGCTGGTACACGTGTCCAGGCACCAGCTCAGAGCTAAGTGTCACCACGTACCACTGCCTGCCCAACTCTTTGTTCGTGCTCGACACGGAGATGGTAGGTCCGCTGAAACATGGAGCAGTGGACGATAAAACCAAATGACATCTGTCAATTATTTCTATCAGTTCATAGACACACAAGGTACTCCTCAGATGCTAGTATGAAGAAAGCCCAAGATTATAGAACAACTTGTTTGAGGAAAATATTTCTTCATGCTTCAAAATAAAGTAATTCAGTAAAACATTTTATGGGTTTTAAACGAAAATCTTAACAATGCAAAATGCGTTTGCTTGTTGAAACTTAAGAAATGAGAGTTACATTAGATAGAGTCAGTGATAAATGATTTCTTTTTCTTTTATGCTAGAATACTCACCCTAAGCAGACACACACTACTGCTTAAAAAAGAGTGTTTTCCGATCATAGAATTCAGTAGTCAATAAGTTACTGCCAGTTCACAATTTATACTCGCTCAAAATAACCACATTCGTTGAAGGAAATAATCAGTACTTTAATGTAATAATGAGCTTACTGCGAACATTAATGTTTAGACGTAATTGAATACAACTTATGAAACTAACAAAAAATGCCCACAGCAGAAATAGTCGAACTAACAGAATTACTAGACCTTGTGCTATCCCACAACCATCTCAGATTCAATGGCAAAATGTATAAACAGATTATGACATTCTTGTCACATCTGGCTTCCTTTGTCATCAGAGAGCAGTTTGTGAATCTCATTAGATCAGTGATACCTGCCTAGGGTATTGAGCAACATTAGCGGGAACCAGACTGTGACTCGCTCCCCTACATATGTCTTAACACGACCGGCGTCTGTCCACGTGCTGGACAGAGCAGTTTGCTTCTGACTTGGGATAATTTGAACATTACATTTTTGCCTTTCTGCACTAACTTCAAAGGCCCAGATACCGCGGTGTCATTTGGCTTGCGTGGGAATGTCGGTTCAGCTCCACTTCATAAATTTTGCTTATTCAGTGAGATTGCATCGTGCATCATACCAACTAGCACATGGTACCCACGAGCCAACCATCCTGATAACACTGCATCGTGAAAGTAAACTGTGCGTCTTGTACGCAAAAAATGGGAAGTTCGCTGTCCTTTCCTCGATTTTCGGTAATTTTGTTGCATTTATCGTCCATCGCATTGGCAATAGCTTGGAGTCCTCCCCTCCACGTTGAAGTTTTGATAGGGTGGAAGTGGAGCATGAGAATGTTACTTTTTGGGCCTTTGGGGACGAACTGTTGGAGTAATTGCAAGCTAACCGCAATCTTGCAATGTTTGGCACACTTTGATGATCTGGAGAGATGTAAGCTTTCACAATCTGCTGTAGTGCGATCTATAATCTGGGTAGCTCGCTTCTCATTTGTTTGGGGTACCTTAATTTAATTCCAGTTTGTATTTTGTTTCTTTAGTCTTGTATCCGTGAGCTGCACAGATAAGGATTGCCTGGTGCTTCATTCTCCATGCACTCTCCCTTTCATTTGATACCTCCCACAGTATTAGCGTACCCTTCTTAGAATAATTTAGTAACTCACTTATTTTTGTTCTTTGATGACTTTTGATTATTCTTTGTGAAAATCAAGAGTAAATAAAATTCCGTTAAAGGTAGACTTGACCTCTGTTTCAAGATCCTATAACTTTCTTGATTAGGCAGGTTGCCCTTTGCGTACATTGGCTATATTAGGCGATATGTTATTGATAATTTCATTCTGTAATAGCAACGAGCATGGTATTCCACTAGTCATCACTAGCACATTTACTTAAGAAGGTCTATTAATGGCTAGTCCATTCAGTGGCGTCATTTCAATAAATTTCATTACCACCCTGAAAATAAACTTTTGAGCAACAAAGATGACATCACCCAGGAAACTGTGCGGTATTGCAGATATTCAGATGACACTGTTATGGTATATAATGAGACTGAAGAAGAGACAAACTTTGTGAAGTAGGATCAATGAGTTACACAGAAACATCCACTTCACCATAGAACTCCAGAAACACAACGAAATAAATTTTTTTGACATAACAAAACTAATACAAACTATACCCTGAACATGCACAGAAAGCTAACAGACACAGACATGGTCATTAATAGCCCCACCTTAGATAGCAACTCACATAAACTAACTGTATTCTGAGTTTTCTCATGCGAGGCACAGAAGTTCCGATTTATTGCTGCAGACTATGGGACAAATATTACCGCAATCAAATCGCATTGCACATAACAGTGGCAGTCATGAACTTGAAATAGATGCACTTAGATAATACACAACAAAAAGTAAAATAAAAAAATCCGACAAGGCCACCTCGCACAAGGACATACAAAAACCTACGTCTCTAACAATGTCAAGGGGTCATTTCAAAGAGTATAGCCAAGTAATTTAAAAATATAAATGCCAAAATAACTTTTGCCATCACCAACTGGTTCATGAAATCTCACAACGAGCTGAGAAACTGAGCAAGTCAGGAATTCCTGTATTCAGATGTTTCATAAATAACTGTCCCTCTCACAGTTGAGGTAGAGCTCAAACAATAAGCTACGAAATATAGCATACTCTTGACTCTTATGGAAAAAAACGATGGAAACAATCGAAAAATCGTGGACTAATGGCAACATTAACTCGGTAACATACCCATAAACTTTAAAATATGTGGTTGAGTATACCACACTTAACTGGGAACCCTGTTCTCGGTAATAAGTAACACTATAGAGGTAAATGAAATAGTAGATACATAAGACTATTAACCTATTTTGAGAGATCCGCAATTCGTATTGGGTTATTATCGACTACACACAATGGTGTTAGTTGCCAGCACATTGGACTCGTATACGAGAAGAGTGAGGTTCAAATTCCTGCTCGTCCTTTCAAATTTAAATTTTCTGTGCTTATCCTGAATCGTTTACGCAAATGCTACAGCTCTTCCTTTGAAAAGGATATAACGAATATCCTTCCCCATCCTCTCTTTCGTTTTGATTTTATGGTCTCACTAACGATCCCGTCGTTAATGGATCCTTAACATTAAACCTTCCTCACAAAGCCCTTATAGCTCTGTTCTTTACACAAAAAGGAAAAATAAGTTGTTCATTAATTTTTTCTGTATAACGCCAGAACGATACACCAAAAGAGTGGATGGAAACCAGCCTGACAGAAGTGCGTAAGAAGCAAGTAACTGCCGTCTAGCCTGCAAGGGATTCGTGAAACAAACAGCAGAGAGTTTAATAAATCAGCCATAATTAAGTTTCAGCCCAAAAAAATGGCTCTGAGCACTATGGGACTCAACTGCTGTGGTCATTAGTCTCCTAGAACTTAGAACTACTTAAACCTAACTAACCTAAGGACATCACACACATCCATGCCCGAGGCAGGATTCGAACCTGCGACCGTGGCAGTCGCACGGTTCCGGACTGCGCGACTAGAACCGCGAGACCACCGCGGCCGGCTTCAGCCCAAATTTAAGATGAATTCTACAATTCATTATAAACAAGGAACTCCAGAAGTGAATGCAGAAGAATAACATCAAAAGGAAATACTGAAATTTAGCTTTTGAAGCAAGAGGTAAATACATAATGATGGCTTTCGCGAACAGTTTTCACTTCCGATAAGGCTTCCGGGCTGAGAGGACCATGTTGATGTATAAAACCAATTACTAACGTTTCGTTTCCATCTGCGTCAGATATCTTCCTAGATAAATGGCTTTTGACAATTTTAACGCTCAAGATTCTCCCACACATGAAGAGGAAGGTTAGTAAATAATTTTATATATCGACTACGGCCTTTCCTCTGAAGATACCTCACACAACTGGGGACGCAACGTCAGTAAATAATTATACACAACGACCAAGTAATCTCAGCTCCGAAGTTTTGACCAAATTATAAAAGTACGTTATATACACTGAAGCTCCAAAGAAAGTGGTATAGGCATGCGTATTCGAATACAGATATACGTAAACCAGTAACATATAGCGCTGCGATCTGTAATGCCTGTATAAGACAAGTATCTGGCGCAGTTGTTAGATCGCTTACTGCTGCTGCAGTGGCAGGTTATCAAGATTTAAGTGAGTTCGAATGTGGTGTTGATTTCAGTGCTGGGCTGCCAACAGCCGTCAGTGTGCGAACCGTTCAACTATCCAGACATGAACATTATTGAGCATATCTGGGATACCTTGCAAGGTGCCGTTCACAAGAGATCTCCACCCCATAATACTCTTACGGATTTATGGGCAGCGCTGCAGGATTCATGGTATAAATTACCTCCAGCACTACTTCTGAAATTAATCGAGCCAATGTCACCTCGTGTTGCGGCACTTCTGCCTGCTTGCGGGGCCCTATACGTTAGTAGGCAGGTGTGCCAGTTTCTTTGGCTCTTCAGTGCAAAAGAGAATAGGATGTGGAAAACAGGAGCAGTAAATGTCTCTGTGGAATTAGAGATATGTTTGGAAAAACGGCCGGCCGGAGTGGCCGAGCGGTTCTAGGCGCTACAGTCTGGAACCGTGCGACCGCTACGATCCCAGGTTCGAATCCTGCCTAGGGCATGGATGTGTGTGATGTCCTTAGGTTAGTTAGGTTTAAGTAGTTCTAAGTTCTAGGGGACTGATGACCTCAGAAGTTAAGTCGCATAGTGCTCATAGCCATTTGAACCATTTGGAAAAACGTAGAGTGAGAAATATCCCCAGTGCTATTATATGCTTGGAGCAATCTGTAATTCATCTGGTCTGAATTTAATACACCAGTTGTCTGATAGGCGCTAGACAATCTGGGAGAATAGGACGATGAATTATAGCATCAATGCTGAACAATTTCTGGTTGACCAACAGAAGTGTAATGCTCATCAGTTTACATTTTCTGTGCTTACAGCCTACTATGAGGAATGTGAGCAGCGTTTTAAGTTGAGCGCATGAGAAACCGGAACGATAGGAGAAATTCTAGCTACGGTATCTAGTTAGGAGACATGGTCAGACCAGTGGAACAAGTGTAGATCTTACACGTTTTTTACATAGGAGTGACATGGAAAATTATCTTAGAACTTTAAGAATTCAGCTATCCACGGAACGATAATAAAGGGCGTGCTTTAAAAATACCCAGTTTTCCTCTTATACCCCTTCAAGAAATTTTAGGCTACATGATCCATATCTAGATATAGGTTTCTAGTTTAATTCCTTTCAACTCCATTCAGTGTAGGCCACAGACGTTTATGTCTGTGGAATATTTGGTCACCTAATGACGAGCCATGGTGTAAGCAATTGACCCAGAGTCTAATTTCCGCGCTTCACAGCGTTTTGTGGAGTCGATGGCTCAAAATTACTAATCAGCCCATGTATCCTCGAATGGGAGCTTTCTCGTACTCGAAGGAGAGACACGACCGAGTGACACTGCCTTCACTAAGAAGGCACAATGGGGCTACTACATGAAGAACATAGAGTCCAGTGGCGGCGGACATCGACTGAAAAGAACTTGTTTCCTTGCTTTTAACTTTACCATCAAGGGCTAGCAGAGACATGACCCTGTTGCTATGAAAACTCCTTTGCCTTTAGTTTACGGTATTTCTATAGTCGTGCTGTGTTAAGGCAACATGACAGTTATTAGAAAATAAATTCGATTGTAAAACAACCGTTTATAGATCGGGGACGTTCATCCTGTCACATGCCATGCTTTGGTGAACTGCATCTTTCCCTATTTCAGTAACAGACCGTCGATGGGTGGCGGCACTTACATTTGCCTCGGAAAAACAACTGCCGGAGCCACGTTCTACTGCATAAGAGTACGCATTGTTCTGCACGTACTGTTGTGAGATCTCTTGAGTTGTTTAATAAAATGACCATAAGCAATGCAACCGAAATTTGATGAAGAAGGGTGAAGAGGATGGGAGGGAAGTGTAAATGATGTAGAGCAATTAAAACGTTAAGACCTAGAAGTAAGTTCCTCTTAAAAATTCGTTAGTTCTGTATAAACGTGAGGGTTTCAGTGCGCAGGAACGAAGGGAGGCGAAATTGCACTGCGTGTTTATTCGCATTGATGCTCCTTGTCAGTAAACTTTGAAATAGATGTAGGCGGAATATTTTGCAAACGGAAGCCAACAAGACGGAGATTAATCCCAGAAATGCCGGTCTTCATCGCTCAGATCAGAGCTACCTGTTTAGGCAGAAACTAGCAGGTCTGTAGACTCTGCAGTGGCGGCCGATACTCCATCTGCTCCAGACTCTGAGCGGAACTCCTGCGACACTTACGCTTGTGGAATTTTTCCCCCCTTGGTACCACTCTCTGAGGAAACTGGCTAAAATACAGGTCGCTGCAGGCAGTAGCAGTGCTGAAGTTTCCCCAATGTTTTCCTCCAACAGTCGTGATTTTAAATTTGGACGGATTCCATCTCTGTGGAGCAGAAAGCGGTAAAGGAACCGTTGTGTTAATAACCATAATATTCGGCATCTTAGGAAGATCAGCTGTCTTTGTTAATAGGTCACAGACTTGAGAAAAATAGAAAAAAATACTGTAGCTTATAGACAATTTTATGCGCTTTGGCATTATCTTTTCATTCCAAAATAATAATGTGTTCAACTTTTTTCATTCATATAATTTATAATTTTAATATAATTCATAATATATAATTTACTTTCAACCAAGACATGAAGATAAACACTGAACAGAAAAGTACTCCAGGAGGTACACAACCCATCATCGCTGCAAACACTGATGCAACTAGGCCGTCAAATTCTGGAAAGCCTTGAATATCACATAAGAAAGAGTCGGAGGTTCGTAGAACTTCTCGTATGCAGGCTAAGACGAAAACATCAGTTACACATAGTGAACATCAACACACTACTAAAGATTGGGAAAGTTAAACGATTGACGGATGTGTTAAACAGAAGCAGCACACTCATATTAGCACGTCAGGAAACCAGATACGGTGATGAGAAAGTATTTGAATCAGAGGGCTACAGGATCTATAAAGGAAAACCGGCCATAAAGAATGAACACAAAGTCATTATATTTGGAATAGCTTTCATGGTCAAACAAAATTTAACAGAACCCATAATGAATTTTACGTCCCCGTCGGAGCGAATATCACTTCTCTCGTTTATATCAGCAAACAGGGGCGATACCATCATAAACGCACATGCACTTACCAACAACGACAACAGAAAAAACTATCGAACAATTTTGGCAGGCACTAGAAAATGAGACATCAAAAATATCAAAGCACCACGTAAAACTGCTCGTAGGAGACGTCAGCGCACAGTTTGGCAGAGAAGAGAAATGCAAGACAGTAGCAGGAAATTTTCCCGCACACAAACGTAACAATAAGAATAGAGACAGGCTTATCAGCTTCTGCGGACAATTTGGCTTAAATCTAAATGGAGACAGGCTTATCAGCTTCTGCGGACAATTTGACTTAAATATAATGTCAGCCTTTTTCAGGAAATTACCGAGGAGAAAGGAGAACCGGTCTTCTCCTAATACACATTTAGGCTCAAATCAACTTGATCATGTGGCAATAACCAAACAAAACCATAGAGAAATTACGAACGTGTGGGTCAGTTTGGAACACGGTTTCAACGAAATCAAAGCCAAATTTCAACCTAAAAGACCAAACCCCAAAATTACAATACTCCACAGAATTGACACAAAATTTCTGTCAGGAAACAGGAACGAACTCGTTAAAAAGCTTCATGCAAAGAAGATGAGAAACTGTGATGAAATCAGAGAAGCAATGACAAAAACGGTGAAAGAACTAGAACAACCACAAAGAACAAGGAAACATAGGTGGGGAATAAGATACGTGACGAAGTGATAGAGCATAGACTAACTGCTTGGAAAAAATGGAGCTCCTGCAAAAAAGAAAAGGAAGTGGAAGACATTCACTGAGGTGAAAAAAACAGACATCGAAAATTATTCGAACAGAGAAACGGAAATAAGACCGAAAAAACGATTAGAGGAAACAGATACAAATTTCAGACGGAACAACACTAGGGACTTCTACAAAGTTTTCAAAGAAGAAAAACAGGTTACAAGCCGATGAGCCTACACTTCAAAGAGTCAATAGGCAAACCGATTACCAACGACAAAGAAAACAGCGAGTTACTAGCAAAACACTTCAAAAATCTTCTAAACGGCGAGGAACCAACACAGACTAATTTTCAGACAGCTTCAAAAAAAAAAAAAAAAAAAAAAAAAAAAAAAACCTTCAGAACCACCGCCATTGCATCAAATTGTACAATACATTGGCCAGCTGGAAAACAACAGAGCGGCATATTAGCTGAGATCTGGAAACTGGAGGCAGTTGGGCAGCTGAAACCATTTATGAGGTTATTAAAGATTCCTGGGAGAAAAAAAGAATACCGGACGACAGGAAGCCATAAACCAACCGCTACATAAGAAGGGTGACAGAACAGACACCAGCAATTACCGAGGCTTATCTCTCTACTTCCAGTCACCTACAAAATAATGTCCAAAGCTCTACTGAATAAGATACAAATTCAACCAGAACACACAATTGGCGAGTACCAAGCAGGGTTCAGAAAAGGTAGCTTGTGCCCAGAGCTCAAATTTTTAACTTGAAAACTATCCTCAGGATCAGAATAACGCGGAACCTTAACACGGTCGCTACATTCATTGACTTCGAGAAAAGCATGCGATTGTGTAGACAGACAGACAGACAGTACTCCTGAAATTGGAAGAAGCAGGTGTCGACAAAATAATGTCCAAAGCTCTACTGAATAAGATACAAATTCAACCAGAACACACAATTGGCGAGTACCAAGCAGGGTTCAGAAAAGGTAGCTTGTGCCCAGAGCTCAAATTTTTAACTTGAAAACTATCCTCAGGATCAGAATAACGCGGAACCTTAACACGGTCGCTACATTCATTGACTTCGAGAAAAGCATGCGAAAATTAGTCGAACTGATACTCACAAACACAATTTCAAAAATTATATTTCTAGGAGAAGTTTCTGAACCCTTCAAAATTAACACAGCTGTTCGGCAGGGCAACGGGCCCCCTCACCAATTCTTTTGAATCTGATCTCAGACAAGGTCATAAGAGAGTGGGATAAATAACTACAAGGTAAAAACATCGAAGGAATCCATCTAGAAGAAGGAAGATATGTGGTGAAATGTCTCGCTTTTGCTAACGATATTGCAGTAACTTCTAAGAACAAAACAGATGCACAGATAAAGGTAGAAACACTTCACAAAACTGTAGCTAAAACCAGATTACTAATGTTATACGAGAGAACAGAATACATTGAACATAAACACATCAGAAAAAAATTATTCAAACGCTGCATGTAAACGTCAAGAGTTAAGTTTAAGTATTTGGGAGAATGGATACAATCAAATGGGTGTCCACCCCGATAGCTGAGTGGTCAGCGTGACGGATTGCCGTCCTATGGGCCCGGATTCGATTCCCGACTGGGTCGGGGATTTTCTCCTCTCAGGGATTGGGTGTTATGCTTTCTTCATCATTTGATCCCCATCCGCCACGCAGGTCACCCAACGTGGCGTCGAATGTAAACTAAGACCGTCACCAAGGCGGCCGGA
This sequence comes from Schistocerca gregaria, assembly GCF_023897955.1. Taxonomy (NCBI): domain Eukaryota; kingdom Metazoa; phylum Arthropoda; class Insecta; order Orthoptera; family Acrididae; genus Schistocerca; species Schistocerca gregaria. The sequence continues at coordinate 799,176,903 of NC_064920.1, forward strand.
CCTGCACCGCAAGGGGCCTCCCGGCCAATGACGCCAAACGCTCATTTCCATTTCCATCAAATGGGTTAGATCACACCACAAGTAAGGAAAGATCTAAGAAAATGGAATTAGCATACAAACTCACCCAGAACCGATATAATAAACATTCCGAGCAAAAGTTGAACATTGCTCTACATAACTAAACCGGAAGGACTTTACTGTTACGAAGGCGCAACACTGAAAAAAAGAGGTAAGCAAGAAGCACTGGAAAAGAAAGAAAGGAAAATACTTAGAAAAGTTTTAGGACCACAAAAGAACAAAGATGACAACTGGACGAAGAGGAGAAATGAAGATCTATATAGAAACAATCACAAACACAATAAGAAAGAAGAGATTAAAATTTTACGGAAAGAATGACAATAGGTTAACGAAGAAAATTTTTAATTTCGCTTCCAAATTGAAAGACAGCGCGGGATGGCTGGAAGCGACAAGAAAGACTTGAGAAGACTTCACGTCCCAGAAAACAACACACACGACAGGGAAAGTTTCATGCTACTGTTCAATACTGCAAAATTTCCTGTCCAACAACGAAATTCACAACCTAGGAGGGTGATGTAGAATGAACAGAGGCAGTGCAACAGGCAACGCATGAAGAAGTTCTGAGAAGATAAAAAGAAAAAAAAATGATTCAAATGGCTCTGAGTACTATGGGACTTAACTTCTGAGGTCATCAGTCCCCTAGAACTTAGAACTACTTAAACCTAATTAACCTAAGAACATCACACACATCCATGCCCGAGGCAGGATTCGAACCTGCGACCGTAGCGGTCGGGCGGTTCCAGACTGTAGCGCCTAGAACTGTTCAGCCACCGCGGCCGGCCAAAAAGAAAAAGATTGTACCTTTGTCTTAGATGGTAAGTGGTGTATAATAATTGGCCAAATTCTGTAATAAAAAAATGTATTAAACTGCTACACGATCAATTCATAGAAAATGCCTACAAAAGTATTAAGGAGAAGGTCAGCGCAGAAAAGGAAACAATATTTTTTGTCTCATTTGACTGGACATATTTCCGAAACTATACACTTAACAAGATAGTGGTTTTCGCTGCTTTGTAGTAGTCGTAGTGCTGTGTTCTTGATTTCCAATATAAATATCGTGATTGTCATTTTGACTGGCGTTGTATGTGAAACGGTGAGCTTCTCTCTGTTCTGTTGCAGTAACGCTGTCTGAAAGTGAAAGGAGTTGGCACGCAACCACGTACTGTCTGCAATTTTTGGGATGGAGACACTTAATTTAAGGAACTATGATCCTTTAGTTAAATTTTCTAGTGGAGAGTTGGAGAGAGAGTACTTGAGAAGCTAGAAATGCGTTTCGAGAAGAATACCTCGGGAGGTTCTGGAAGGAGAGCATGACAAGAAACAGAAAGGCAAAGAGGCTGTAAAAAGGAGACAGCTGTTACTCGATAATATTGGTGCTGAAGGTGGTCCACAATATAAAGCAGAGTGTTTTTGTCAGAATCATGCGACAAAATTATTTACAGAAATTTTGAATGCCTTTCTCTCAGTTTGTAGATTTTGCACTATAAGTGCCCTGTTTTCTCATAAACTATTCAATTTAACTGTCTGAAGTTTTTCCATGTTGTTTCATCCGCAAAGTTATATGATGAGTCGCATGAGACAAACATCCCCTGTATTTCGTCAACGGCGTCAGTTATCAGGTCGATTGTTTTTGGCAAACGATAGTATGCAGAGAGCCACGTAATTATGTTGCATGGTTAATACTGTTGACTCTTGTAACAACCGAGAAAATTAAGCAATTTTTGCTTTTTATATGTAACGACATACTTTTTTAAATGCATTCAAAAATTCTCAATCTACTTACACACTTCGTAAGCCAACGTATGGTGCAAGACGGAGCTGTATCACTACTACTAGTCTTTTTCTTTTCTGCTCGTCTCCCAAATAGAGCTAGGGACAAACGACTGTATACCTCCTCAGGAACCTTAATATCTCTTACCTTGTTTTCATGGTCGTTTCTCGAAACGTACATTGGCGGCAGCAGAATTGCTCTGAAGTCAATATCAAACGTCAATTTTTTAAATTTTCTCATTAACGTTTCCCTCCCGGGATTCGCATTTGGGTTCCCGAAGCATCTCCGTAATACTCGCGTGTTAATCGAAACTACCGGTGACAAATCCAGCACCCCGCCTATGATTTTCTTTGATGTCTACCTTTAATCCGAGCTGGAGGGGATCCCAAACATTCGAGTAGTATTGAAGAATGGGTCGACACTAGTGCTCTATAAGCAGTCTCCTTGCCAGATGAACCACATTTTCCCAAAATTGTGCCAATAAGCTGACATCGACCATTAGCCTTCCGTACTAGCATCATTACGTGATCGTTCCATTTCATATCGTTCTGCAACCTTATAGCTAGATATTTAAACGACGTGACTGTGTCAAGCTACACGCTCTTAATGTTGTATTCAAACATTACATATTGTTTTTACTACCGATCCGCATTACCTTACATTTTTCTACATTTAGAGCAAGCTACCATTGATCACACCAAGTAGAGATTTAGTCTAAGTCATCTCGTATCCTCCTACACTAACTCAACAACGGCACCTTCCCGCACACAACGTTGTAATCAGCAAAACAAAAACGCAGATTGCTGTTCACCCTGTCCTCCAGATCATTCTGGTATATACGGAGTCATGAAAAGACAATTGCAGTTAAGGCTTGTTCACGTTGTCGTTGAAACTTTTCACAGAAGTATTCGAGAAATGAGATGAAACTGAATTGCACGGCGCCCAAAACCGGCTCTTGCGTGTAAACGTTACCAAGTGGGGCTCTCGTACCAGGCTCTGTCGTTACATGCAGCCAGCATCCTACACTAAGGGCCAAAGAAACGGGTGTAGCTGCCCAATATCGTGTACGGCCCCCGTGAGGACATAGAAGTGCTGCAACACAACGTGGCATCCACTCGACTAATGTTTTAAGTAGTGGTGGAGGGAACTGACACCATGAATCCTGTAGGGCTGTCCATAAAACCGTAAGATTACGAGAGAGTGGAGATCTCTTCTGAAAAGCACGTTGCTAGGCATCCCAGATATGTTCAGTTATGTTCATGCTGGGGAATTTGATACGCGGCGGAAGTCTTTAAACTCATAAGAGTGTTCCTGGAGCCACACTGTAGCAATTTTGGACGTGTGGGGGGTGTCGCATTGTCCTGCTGGAATTACCCAAGTCCGTCGGAATACACAATGTACATGAATGGACGCACGTGGTTCAAATGGTTCAAATGGCTCTGAGCACTATGCGACTTAACTTCTGAGGTCATCAGTCGCCTAGAACGTAGAACTAATTAAACCTAACTAACCTAAGGACATCACACACATCCATGCCCGAGGTAGGATTCGAACCTGCGACCGTAGCAGTCACGCGGTTCCGCACTGAGGACGCAGGTGATCAGACAGGATGCTTACATACGTGTCACCTGCCCGTATATATAGACTATCAGAGGTCCCGTATCATTCCAACTGCACACGCCCCTCGCCATTACAGAGCCTCCACCTCCACATGCAAGGTCCATGGGTTCATGAGATACAATCCATACCCATACACATCCATCTACTTGATACAATCTGAAACAAGACTCCACCGACCAGGCAATATGTTTCCAGTCATCAACAGTCCAACGTCGGAGTTGCAGGGCCAGGGTAAGGCATAAAGCTTTGTGTCATGTTGTACTGAAGAGTATACGAGTGGGCCATCGACTCTGAAAGCCCGTATCAATGATGTTTCGTTGAGTGGATCGCATGCTGACACTTGCTGATGGCCCAGCATTGAAATATGCCGCAATTTGTGGAAGGGTCGCACTTTCGTCACGTTGAACCACTCTCTTCAGTTGTCGTTTTCCCCATTCCTGCAGGATCTTTTTCTGGCCAAAGCGATGCCGGAAAAATGATGTTTTACCAGATTCCTGATATTCACGGAACAATCGTGAAATGGTCGTATAGGAAAATCCCCACTTCATCGCTACCTTGGAGATGCTATGTCCCATCGCTCATGCGCCGACTATAACAGCATGTTCAAATTCACTTAAATCTTGATAAGCTGCCATTGTAGCAGCAGAAACCGATCTGACAACTGCTCCATACACTCGTTGTCTTATTGCCGACCACAGCGCCGTGTTATGCCTGTTTATATATCCCTGTATTTTAAAATGCATACCAATACCAGTTTCTTTGGCGCTTCAGTGTATATACATGCGCTACTTTGATACAACGTATTTCCCTTGGTACTACTACCTTACACGAGATATACTGTATGATCAGCAGTATCCGGACAGCCCCATGTAATGCGGAATTGAACACTAAATGTCAGGAGACACGGGTCTGCCAGTATAAAAGCAGGCAGGAACCATTGTGCTATCGAAAGAGAATCAGTAACAGATGGACGGGTTGGTCAGACGTACTGGTGTAAGGTGTCAGACAAATATCACGCCTCATATTGACTTCCTGAAACAATTCCAGTTAAATCGATATGTCACACGACACAGTTACGTGAAAACGTACGAATTTTATTGATAGGAAAATCGAATAAGCAAGCCGACATTTCATGAATATAAACCACTAAGATTCAGACTAGTAAATGCGTGCAAGCAATTTCCTAAAACTGAGCTATGAGACGCAGTTCTGAGGATTTTACGACGGCGGCGCCCATGTCATGTTAGGCCGAAACCTTCACAGTGGGACATCCAGTGCACACAATGGTACTCCCGAGCCACTGCGCAGACCGCCAGCAAACGCCGCCTCGTCCCTGCTTTTAACGACGACCATTCAGAAAGCCTTCCTACATGGAACATGGATGTAGATGGCAGATAAACATTCGGAGAAATCCATCTCAAAACGTTGGTGTCCCACTGTGGCCACCTACGTAGAAATCCATGTGGAAAGAAGCTGTTTATCTCAGTATTACGTAGCAGAAGATGTTAAACTCTGCCCTACGAAAGGAACTAACTCTAGCGGGTGCAGTTATAACAAGTACGAACGCTCTGGTTGGCCAGAAAGAAAACCCATGGCCATCAGCTTTTATGCAGGCAAACTGCAGACAGAGAAATTCGCTCTTCTCTTACAGGCAATCTTCGAGTTTTTGAGCAAGGTGACAAGCGCCGCACTGAGATGATTGCGAGAGTAATTATGAGAAGACTTGTATGGAGAATTGCACCGAGCCCTGACAATTAACGTTTGCGAGCGATTTGAGGGCAACGACGTATCCGCTATTCCAGCCAAATAGCGTGTACCATGAAAATTAACTCAGCTATGTAACAACTAGGAGTTTCAACTTCATCGAAGACGTAGGAAATGTATCAGAGTGGTGTTTATTAGTCGAGAGAGATTTAAAATAGATTGTCAGGTTCATGTCTCGCACCGACAGCAGCCACTGCCACCGCCGACGAAAGATAAACACGCGCGCTCTCGCTACCCTAGCAAGTGATATTCAATTGACACTCAGAACTGCGGTAATCTCCGTCTCTCCTGTTTTTTCGTACATTCAACCACGATCTGTAGTTAAAGATATTCGTGATTGTCGGACTTAACTGAAGAAGAACGCGTGATATCCGATTTTGCAAAAAGAACTGATCAGCCACTGTATAGTGCTTTATACTCTGAAGTTATTGAATTGTTTTAATTGGCTCAAATGGCTCTGAGCACTATGCGACTTAACTTCTGAGGTCATCAGTCGCCTAGAACGTAGAACTAATTAAACCTGCGACCGTTGCGGTCACGCGGTTCCAGACTGAAGCACCTAGAACCTCACAGCCACACCGGCCGGTTTGTTTTAAGTGTTTACTTCTTTCTGTTTGCTCTTTACCAATACTCATCCATTATTTGGTCATTTTAATTGTGCATTTTAGCTTAATTGATATCTCTGGCCTCAATTGTGTTTATTTGTTTGTATTTTATCAACTCCCAGACATGGTCATCAACCATCTTACTGTTGAAGAGCCTTAGAATAGTTGAGAATTTCGCTTCACAGTTGTGAACACCAAATATCAATATTTTACCGTCCTGTACGAATTAAAACTATGATTTATATGTCATAAAGTCATACTTAGAGTAAAATATAAACCTGAATAACGAAAATCTAAGATTTTCCATGTTTCTAACACATAGTTATGCCTGAACCTTTTTTTTTTTTTGTCATCAGTCTACTGACTGGTTTGATGCGGCCCGCCACGAATTCCTTTCCTGTGCTAACCTCTTCATCTCAGAGTAGCACTTGCAACCTACGTCCTCAATTATTTGCTTGACGTATTCCAATCTCTGTCTTCCTCTACAGTTTTTGCCCTCTACAGCTCCCTCTAGTACCATGGAAGTCATTTCCTCATGTCTTAGCAGATGTCCTATCATCCTGTCCCTTCTCCTTATCAGTGTATTCCACATATTCCTTTCCTCTCCGATTCTCCGTAGAACCTCCTCATTCCTTACCTTATCAGTCCACCTAATTTTCAACATTCTTCTATAGCACCACATCTCAAATCCTTCGATTCTCTTCTGTTCCGGTTTTCCTACAGTCCATGTTTCACTACTCCAGATGTACATCCTCAGAAATTTCTTCCTCAAATTGAGGCCGGTATTTGATATTAGTAGACTTCTCTTGGCCAGAAATTCCTTTTTTGCCATAGCGAGTCTGCTTTTGATGTCCTCCTTGCTCCGTCCGTCATTGGTTATTTTACTGCCTAGGTAGCAGAATTCCTCAAATTCATTGACTTCGTGACCATCAATCCTGATGTTAAGTTTCTCGCTGTTCTCATTTCTACTACTTCTCATTACCTTCGTCTTTCTCCGATTTACTCTCAAACCATACTGTGTACTCATTAGACTGTTCATTCCGTTCAGCAGATCATTTAATTCTTCTTCACTTTCACTCAGGATTGCAATGTCATCAGCGAAACGTATCATTGATATCCTTTCACCTTGTATTTTAATTCCACTCCTGAACCTTTCTTATATTTCCATCCTTGCTTCCTCGATGTACAGATTGAAGAGTAGGGGCGAAAAGCTACAGCCTTGTCTTACTCCCTTCTTAATACGAGCACTTCGTTCTTGATCGTCCCTTCTTATTATTCCCTCTTGGTTGTTGTACATATTGTATATGACCCATCTCTCCCTATAGCTTACCCCTACTTTTTTCCGAATCTTGAAGAGCTTGCACCATTTTATACTATCGAACGCTTTTTCCAGGTCGACAAATCCTATAAACGTGTCTTGATTTTTCTTTAGCCTTGCTTCCATTATTAGCCGTAATGTCAGAATTGCCTCTCTCGTGCCTTTACTTTTCCTAAAGCCAAACTGATCGTCACCTACTGCATTCTCAATTTTCTTTTCCATTCTTCTGTATATTATTCTTGTAAGCAACTTCAATGTATGAGCTGTTAAGCTGATTGTGCGATAATTCTCGCACTTGTCAGCTCTTGTCGTCTTCGGAATTGTGTGGATGATGCTTTTCTGGAAGTCAGATGGTATGTCGCCAGACACATATATTCTACACACCAACGTGAATAGTTGTTTTGTTGCCTCTTCCCCTAATGATTTTAGAAATTCTGATGGAATGTTATCTATCCCTTCTGCCTTATTTGACCGTAAGTCCTCCAAAGCTCTTTTAAATTCCGATTCTAATACTGGATCCCCTATCTCTTCTAAATCGACTCCTGTTTCTTCTTCTATCACATCAGACAAATCTTCACCCTCATAGAGGCTTTCAATGTATTCTTTCCACTTATCTGCTCTCTCTCCTGTGCATTTAACAGTGGAATTCCCGTTGCACTCTTAATGTTACCACCGTTGCTTTTAATGTCACCAAAGTTTGTTTTGACTTTCCTGTATGCTGAGTCTGTCCTTCAGACAATCATATCTTTTTCGACGTCTTCACATTTTTCCTGCAGCCATTTCGTCTTAGCTTCCCTGCACTTCCTCAGCGACTTGTATTTCTGTATTCCTGATTTTACCGGAACATGTTTGTACTTCCTCCTTTCATCAATCAACTGAAGTATTTCTTCTGTTACCCATGGTGTCTTCGCAGCTACCTTCTTTGTACCTATGTTTCCTTCCCAACTTCTGTGATGGCCCTTTTTAGAAATGTCCATTCTTCTTCAACTGTACTGCCTACTGCGCTATTCCTTATTGCTGTATCTATAGCGTTAGAGAACTTCAAACATATCTCGTCATTCCTTAGAACTTCCGTATCCCACTTCTTAGCGTATTGATTCTTCCTGACTAATGTCTTGAACTTCAGCCTACTCTTCATCTCTACTATATTGTGATCTGAGTCTATATCTGCTCCTAGGTACGCCTTACAATCCAGTATCTGATTTCGGTATCTCTGTCTGACCATGAACCTATACACTAATTTTTGTTAGCGATAACGTTTCCTATACAGGGAGCGTAGTGGAACCGACATTGAGATCGTTGGCTGATTATGTCACTGTCTGTACTGCTGTACTCTTCTGCACTCTGCATGATGAGCTAGTGTCCTCCTACTTTGTAGGCCATTGGTTCAAAACAAATTCCTAAAACACTCACAGAGCGTCCTTGCGCAACTGTGGTAGGAAGATAGGGCAGAACTTGTCTCACATAGATAATGGCGATCCTGCCAGGAAGGTAAAATACCATGGTAGGGTGGTCGACCATATGTAATTAGTAGACCAGAAAAATATCCTCGTTCATAACTTTTAATAAATTTTTTGTGTTGTTTCAACCAATAGTGAATATTAGTGACTACTGACTAGCGAATAGGAAGACAGAGACGTGCAATGCACTGAGAGACATGCGCAGTATCCCCATAGTATAGTTGTAATGCCATTTCTAGCTTTAAATTTTTCTTGCAAGCGCACAGGTGGCTGACACAGCGTTGATAAGTTGATTCTGTCCCGACTTGTAAGCGATGGTTGTACAGTCTTGTTATTGTGTCAAGGTAACTAGGAATGTTAGAGAAAGTGCGAAGGTAATAATTTTATATAGCACGTAAGGTCGTGTGCTAGCATCATTATTCGAAATAGAGTGTGTCCGTTAAAATTGCAAAGACAGGAATCAGAGATGTTAGCAATGGCAAATCGAGACCTTGACAGAACTGAGATAGAGACCTACGTAACGTAGAGGAACCACAGGACAGAACAGACGACACAGCGCCGCGAGAAATAGGACAGGGGGTGCACCAGCACAGTAATGTACAATAAGGCGCCGAAAACGGCGACCAACGTATTGCAGAGGTGAAAGAAGATGCGGAAAAACTTGAATATGTATAACCCATAGTACATGTAACAAGACCTCCCTCACAACCGTGTACAGGCAATACAAGTCGAAACGTGTCACCGCATGGTTCACTGCAGTCACTTGTGGACAGACACGATAATGTAAACGCAGAATGTAGCGCATTGGAAGAAGAGATAGTAGGACACGTTAATTTGTCGGAAATTGTCCAGTAATTAACACGCACCATAACGATGAAAAACAGAGAGGTAAAACAGATACATGAGCAGAATGCAGAAACAACGAAACAACTGTGTGAAATTAAAAAACAAAACATAGAGGTCAAAGAACAATTACGTCACACTGAGGAAGAGGCAAAATAATCACCGAGATGTGATCGATAATTTAATAACACGTCACATGCAGTGAAGAACAGATATTGACAATGTTCGAGTGGACATGCAGACATTGCAGGATGAAACCCAGACCGAAATCAAAACGTTGCGTGACCACACTCAGGGTGAAATTAAAACATTACGCGATGACATCAAAACATTACGTGATGACAACAAGGCATTACGTTACGATTCTTACGCTGAAAATGCAAATATAACCAAACAGTTTAATGCAATTACCCGCCAAGCAGCGGGCACAGTGCAACAATTAGTCGAAGATCGTGTGTTGCAAAAACGCAACAAGAAAGAGGTCCTCAAGAGATACAATACTCGCATCGTGAGAGTAGAAGCGAAAACGAAGAATCAGTTCGAAAAACTCAGAGAAGAATTGTTGTGAACTACACAAGAGCGAAGTGATCAAGATCATACAAGCTCTGAATCCGTAACAACTTCAGAGTCAATAACGCCACGAGATAGGCAAGAGGTTTCACAAGGAACGAAGAAAGATTTCACACAAATACAGTTTCAATCACAGGTGGAGAAGAAATTACACGATAGCCGATCACCTGCGTTGCCGCAGGCACGTTTTGAACCCTACGAAGAGCAGACTGCACCACAAAGACATTGCGTATCACAGGGATACTTTTCGGAACAATTGGGACCACATGATGACGTGGCAAGATTAGCCAGGCATGACACCGAGCCAATATGTGACGGGGAAATGCAAGGGCGCGAAGGTTATAGTGTAATGCATACCATCACTCGCACAGAGCCGATGGAAGAAAGTCGTTGCGTTCCATTGCTGCGATATCATTCAAAACTAGGCGAAAGTTCCACTGGGCAACATCCAATGAATTTACCACAGCCTGAAAGAATGACACTGAAATGATTGGAAACAGAAGCGGCGATCATTCTCGAATTTCGTACGGTACCATGACAAGGTATTACAACGATCATTTCCTCACTGTAAAGAAGTTCCAGCATTTCCGTGAAGGAAACTCACTGCATTCACGAACCTTCATTGATCATCTCAGAGTAGGACTACCAGAACATTGGACATTAGCACACAGATTAGGCTTTATAGGTGCCCATATGTCTGGAACAGTGGCAGAAACGATGCAAAACATAGCAGCTACATGTCAGTCATATGATGATTTCAGAGATAAATTTCTCTCACGCTATTCATCGAGTGAAGCGGAAAATAGAGAAAAATATGAAATATTACAAAATCCATGATTTGAGAATTCAGCAAAGATGAGCCCCGTAAAATTTTTCGAAGCAATGGCAAAGAAAAACTGATGTTTGGATGTGCGAGACAGCGATGGAGAATTGATTGAATTGTGTATCATGAAGCTGCCACCAAAATACCAAAAGTAATTGGTACGGCGCGGAGACAATGATGTGGAAGCCTTCAAAGGAATTTTGAGAGAACTAGAATTCAAATTTTCAGAAGATGAGGCAAGAAAAACGCGAAACCGACGTGAAAATGTGAATGAAAGACCGCGAAATGCGTCGGAGACCTCACGAAGGAATGTCAGCTATTACGAACCGCGTGATAACTTCGCGCAAGAAGTGACAGTGGATTCCAACAAAGAAACGGTTATGGGCACGGAACAATAAATGGCAATGGGTATCCACCCAGCAATGGCAATAATCGTTACAGGGGGGAATAACGGCAATCGCAACGATTATTGGAGGACCAACAGGCGGACAAATTTCCAGCGACGAAACCCGTGTCGACAAGTCGAACAAAGACAGGAAGGATCGAAAGAAGACGTGGAGATAAGGCCAACGAACCCCGATAAATGTTCGAACTGACGAGCGAGCGCCCAAGCCAAGGAGAACAGGGCACCTAGCCAGGCAAGCTCCAACAGCGTAATGAGAAAAATAAACATTTTGACACGAGACATGAAAGATGAAGGTACAGAATCGCACACACCGAAAGAAAGCGAGATATCGCTAACGTCGGATTGGAGACGAACTAGTTGAGAAGATTTCGCAAAAAACTGACTACCACAGCAAAAGGAAGCAAGCATCGCGGAAGACGAGTTAAGAGGTAAAGTTATTAGCATTGCAGAGTTATTTAATACTAAAACTAGCGAAAGCCGATTCCAAGGGGATAACGTACTGTCAAGAGAAATAAACATTTTGTCATGACAGGTAAGAAATGAGGAAATAGGGTCGCAGGACTCAAACAAAGGTAGGAAAACAACAACATCATGCTGGCGAGAAATTAATTGGGACCGTATCGACGAAGAAAAAGAACTACCAGTGGCAGGCACAACAGGAGAAGAGAATAGGGATGAAGTAATCAGAATTGCCGAGTTATTTGAGGTTAAGACCAGGGAAAACGAACTCAAGGAGGATAATGCATACTCTAGGAAAGTTGACGGTAAATTAAAATTGGCACAAGTCCCAATGTGTACAATGTCGGAAGTTACAGAGATATAATAAGGGCATTTGGATGCGATTGATTGGGAGTTTCGTAGAAAAAAGAAAAGGCAGATGTAGTTGAGCTGAGGGAAGACGAAGTTAAATGTGGAGAAGAAATTGTCGAAGAGAGAGTTAGTGGTCGAGGCTTATCCGACAGAAGGATCGAATTCACAGGTGAAGACCTTGAAACGACTCAACCAGTTATGAAGGCAATAGTAGTAAAAGTCCCGATTAATGTACTCATAAACAGCAGAAGGAAGCTAACCTCGATTTCGGAGGACTTATTTAACCAGTGCAATGCTAATGAAGAATTACTGATGTTGAAGCCCAAGAAGATTAAAGTGAAGGGTCCCATCAAAAATCATCCTGCGTTTGTCAATAAACAAACAAGGCTAACTCTTACGTGCAAAGGTCAAAATATCGAAGCCAATTTCGATATTCTACTGAAATTAACCGTAGATGAGACTATAGGAGCGGGTTCTCCGAGTCAAGAACAAGCTGTGATAAACATGGTAAAAGGTAGCGTCAATTCTGAGAGCACTACACTTCTCTCTGAGGAAGGGCTGTACAGTGTCAAACATAGGTGGAAGAGCAAGAGCCTTCCAGACCTAAGGAACGATGTTCCACCACTCAAACAGAATGATATAGACTGAACGAACCGACATATTGAAAGGTACGATGAATAATCACTTATACATAAATAACACCAAAGAAGCCGTCAAGTATGTTTCAGACAGGACGTGAGCAAGAGTCTGAGGAAAAGAAGAGACAGAGAAATGGTAAGTACGTTAAATTTTTATATGCAGCAACTAACATTGATATGTAGAGTTTGCAAAGGTGAAACAGAAAAATCTTGATCTAATAGCATGTCAACTAACATTCCACACCACGACACCACACTTAACGGACACTTGGAGTTTCATTAGCTTAAGATATCAGGAACAATTTGGAACTTGTAACTGTAAAGCAAAGATAGGACGCTGAACCCTATAAGAATTTCTTAATAGGCGTAAATTAGGCATAAGGTAGATTATACGAAAAGATTATTGTGCTCAAACGTCCTCCGAGATACAATCATCAACTGCCCACGACGATGCAGCAGACGACAACTGATAAAGTATCTGGGACTTGAATGGAAAAGATCAACGATTTTCTACGATGTGGAGGTGCCGGCAAGGGCATAAGAAGGATGGTGATTTGTACCCAAGGCAACCCTTGTACCTAACTGTGGTAGCAACCATGCCACGATTAAAAGAAATGCACAAGGAGGGTGGATGAGCAAAAGAAGATCGACGTTGGGTCCAGGTCTTGCAAGGATTCACTTTCGGCCGCTACACGAGTCAGAATGACGGCAGGAAACGACTGGCCGCTAAAAAAAAAAAAAGAAACCCCAGCTTGGCTGAGGCACAATTTAACAAAGAAAATGAGGTGTAAAATCGTACAGTCGTCACCAGATTGTGATATTATATTGAACAACAGAGCTGAAGGAAAGGTAGTCAATGTTGAACTACGCGTCCTAATAACAAAGTGAAACAGTAACAGATGAGAAACTTCAAAGCAACTAGTAATCAATCATTTCCCACATCTTGCCCAGAGAAGAGACAATGTTCAAGTCCGAAGAAAGGAAGATGCTCAGAGGAACAGAAGATGAGGAGTCCCATGACTGATGTTGAAGAGAGAAGATCGGCGAAAATATTTCAAGGTACACCTTTCCAAATACCCATGCTACTGTAAAGTAGTTGTCTGCACAATGTTACAAAAATTACAAATACCTTCAGCAATGTCTTGAAAAAATACACATTTTAAAGCCAAGAGTCCATGAAGCTCTGCACTAAAAGGTCCACATTATTATGAGGGCCATACCGAACCACGGCAACATCCTGTTGCAAAATTCGGCGAAGAATGGTATGCTGACAAACATCTCGCACAAGTCCTTCAGCTTTGTGCTAAGAAATTCGTTGCCAACCCCACGTAAGAAAACTCGTACACATGGTGTGAAAATAGATGCCCTAAATTAGGTCAAGATCAGTGTCACTCAGTGAAAAAGTTGCAAAAAGCACAACATTAACATCGGACTTCGATGTATTTATATCGATTAGATGCAATTTACATCTCTGTATACAATATGTGTAAGCGTCTGAATAAGAACTCTTATAACAGTCTTTCCACAATCTTTGTTTCATGAGTCATACAGGAAAAACCTTTTTGTAAAGAAATGTTTTATGTGCTTATAGTGTTAGTTAAAAAGTATGTTAAAAAGAAAACTTACATATAAAAAACATTTTTGTAAAGTTGATTTACTGTCTGTGAATGTCATATTTTAAAATTTTATTCATGCATAGTTATCAGTGCAACGTTCCTTAAAAACCATATTGCCTATTAGAATAATATTTTTTTGAGAGCCATACGTGTGTATGAACATTGTTTGTGACTACAATATTTTTGAATGTTGCATAAATCATTAATATATAAAGTTATATACAGTCTTAAAATTTGGACATGAATAGGATACGCTAAAGAATTATTTTGATGCTTATATTAGTTGTTAGAATCATAATGTTTGTAGAAGAAACAATAGAATGTAAACACTGTATTTTTGTATTATGTATAACGTCATTTAACTTTTTGAGCTGATTTAAATTGTAAGTGGTTGAGAAAATATCATTAAAAGATCGATGTGAGAGTCTCCTCATCTTTGATACATAATCTAAAATACACACAATACATTTAAATAAATAATAAAAAAACTGATATCAGTGCTAACAAAAGAAACGTTAAAGTCTTCACTTACAGTGGGCCAATTAAATCATTAACGAAGTTAATCAGTTTAAAAACTAAAGTATACAAAAAGTAAAATTAAATAGAATAAGGACTAGACAAGTGGCTGAGAAATATTCAGTGCTTGAGAAAAAGCATAATTTTTGACTGACTTTGACAACACCACAACCATAGTCTAACTTCAGCACAAAAAATAACGCGAGAGGGTTGTGATATATAAGGTGCCACAGAAATAACACCCCTTATATTGAATTCCTGAAACAATTCCAGTTAAATCAATATTTCACACGACACATTTATGTGAAAATGTACGAACTGTACTGATAGGGAAACCGAATAAGCAAGTCAGCATTTCGTGAATATAAACCACTAAGATTCAGACTGGTAATTGCGTGCAAGTGATTTCCTAAGACTGAGCTATGAGACACAGTTCTGAGGAAAGGAGAATTTTACGACGGAAACGCCCATGCCATGTTAAGCCGAAACCTTCACAGTGGGACATCCAGCAGACACAATGAGACGCCGGAGCCACTGCGCAAACCGCCAGCAAAAGCCGCCCTTGTCCCTGCATTTAACGGCGACCCTTCGGAAAGCCTTTATATAGGAACACGGATGGAGATAGTACAGGGTGTTTCAAAAATGACCGGTATATTTGAAACGGCAATACAAACTAAACGAGCAGCGATAGAAATACACCGTTTGTCGCAATATGCTTGGGACAACACTACATTTGCAGGCAGACAAACTTTCGAAATTACAGTAGTTACAATTGTCAACAACAGATGGCGCTGCGGTCTGGGAAACTCTATAGTACGATATTTTCCACATATCCACCATGCGTAGCAATAATATGGCGTAGTCTCTGAATGAAATTACCCGAAACCTTTGACAACGTGCCTGGCGGAATGGCTTCACATGCAGATGAGGTGTACTGCTTCAGCTGTTCGATTGTTTCTGGATTCTGGCGGCACACCTGGTCTTTCAAGTGTCCCCACAGAAAGAAGTCACAGGGGTTCATGTCTGGCGAATAGGGAGGCCAATCCACGCCGCCTCCTATATGTTTCGGATAGCCCAAAGCAATCACACGATTATCGAAATATTCATTCAGGAAATTAAAGACGTCGGCCGTGCGATGTGGCCGGGCACCATCTTGCATAAACCACGAGGTGTTCGCAGTGTCGTCTAAGGCAGTTTGTACCGCCACAAAGAATGTCCAGATAGCGTGATGCAGTAATCGTTTCGGATCTGAAAAGTAGGCCAATGATTCCTTTGGAAGAAATGGCGGCCCAGACCAGTACTTTTTGAGGATGCAGGGACGATGCGACTGCAACATGGGGCTTTTCGGTTCCTCATATGCGCCAGTTCTGTTTATTGACAAAGCCGTCCAGGTAAAAATAAGCTTCGTCAGCAAACCAAATGCTGCCCACATGCATATCGCCGTCATCAATCCTGTGCACTATATCGTTAGCGAATGTCTTTCGTGCAGCAATGGTAGCGGCGCTGAGAGGTTGCCTCGTTTGAATTTTGTATGGATAGAGGTGTAAACTCTAGCGCATGAGACGATACGTGGACGTTGGCGTCATTTGGACCGCAGCTGCAACACGGCGAACGGAAACCCGAAGCCGCTGTTGGATCACCTGCTGCACTAGCTGCGAGTTGCCCTCTGTGGTTGCCGTACGCGGTCGCCCTACCTTTCCAGCACGTTCATCCGTCACGTTCCCAGTCCGTTCAAATTTTTCAAACAGATCCTTTATTGTATCGCTTTTCGGTCCTTTGGTTACATTAAACTTCCGTTGAAAACTTCGTCTTGTTGCAACAACACTGTGTTCTAGGCGGTGGAATTCCAACACCAGAAAAATCCTCTTTTCTAAGGAATAAACCATGTTGTCCACAGCACACTTGCACGTGGTGAACAGCACACGCTTACAGCAGAAAGACGACGTACAGAATGGCGCACCCACAGACTGCGTTGTCTTCTATATGTTTCACATCACTTGCAGCGCCATCTGTTGTTGAAAATTGTAACTACTGTAATTTCGAAAGTTTGTCCGCCTGAAAATGTACTGTTGTCCCAAGCATATTGCAACAAACGGTGTATTTCTATCGCTGCTCGTTTAGTTTTTATTGCCGTTTCAAATATACCGGTCATTTTTGAAACACCCTGTAGATCAACATCTGAAGAAATCCAACTCGAAACGTTGGTGACCCACTGTGGCCTCTTGCGAAAAAACCCGGTGGGAAGAAGCTGTTTATCTGAGTATTACGCAGCAGAAGTTAAACTCTGCCCTACGAAAGAAACTATGCCTGCGATAGGCTACAGAAACTCTGATGGGTGCAGTTATGACAAGTACGAACGCTCTGATTATCCAGAAAGAAAAAGCGTGGCCACTAGCTTTTGTATAGGCAAACTGCAGACAGAGAAATAAACTCTTCTCTTGGAGCAAATTGTCGAGTATTTGAGCAAGGCTACTTGCGCCCTGCTGAGACGATTGCTAGAGTAATAATGTGAACATTTCTCCACAGGCTCGTGTTAACTCTTAAAGAGTGAAACTTTAAAGTCTTCTAGTACAGAGCATTGCACCCAGCACTGACAGTTCACGCTTGCGAGCGATTTGAGGTCAACGACATACGCGCTATTCCAGCCAAATAGCGTGTACCATGAAAACTTACCTTAGCTATGGAACAACTAGGAGTCTCGGCTTCGCCGAAGACGTAGGAAATGTATCAGACTGGTGTTTAACAGTCTAGAGAGATTTAGAATAGATTCTCAGGTTCAAATATCGCACCGACAGCAGCCATTGCCACTGCTGAGGAAAGGTAAACACTCGCGCTCACGCTACCCTAGCAAGTGATATTCAACTGACAGAACTGCGGTCGTCTCCATCTCTCCTGTTATGTCGTACATTCAACCATGCTCTGTAGTTAAACATATTCGTGATTGTTGGACTTAACTGAAGCAGAAACGCGTGGTATTCGATTTTACGAAAAGAACTGATCAGCCACTGTAAAGTGATTTATAGTCTGAAGTTATTGAATTGTTTTAATTGTGTACTTCTTTCTCATTGCTCTTTACCGATCCCCATCCATTATTTGCTCATTTTAATTGTGCATTTTTGTTTAATTTATATCTCTGGCGCCAACAGTATTTAATTTGTCTGTATTTTATCGACCCCCAGACGTGGTCAACCATTCTACATTTAAACAACCTTAGAATAGTCAGGAATTTCACTTCACATTTGTTTACTTTCAATAGCATTATTTTACCATCCTGTATGTATTAAAATTGTGATTGATATGTCATAAATTCATACTTAGAGTAAATAATAAACCTGAATAACGAAAATCTAAAATTTTCGATTTTGTAACATATAGTTACGCCTGAACCAGTACACTAATTTCTGTTAGCGATAACGTTTCCTATACAGGGTGTGTAGTGAAACTGACATTGATATCATTGTCTGATTATATCGCTGTCTGTACAGCTGCACTCTTCTGAACTCTGCATGGTGAGTTAGTGTCTTCCTACCTTGCAGGCCATAGACTCAACACAAATTTCTAAAACACTCACAGAGCGTTCTTGCGCAACTGTGGTAGGAAGATGGAGCAGAACCAGTCTCTCACATGTTAGACAGGGACCGTAAGCATTGCGAAGGTGTGTGTAAAGATCACATGAAGTCAGCGGAAGGGATCACTCAGGAATTCGAAAGAGCTGCCAGAAGTCTAACTAGCACGGTGACGGTGCAAACGGGGTTAAAAAGAAATGTATACAATGATAGTGTGGCTCATTGAAAGCCACACATTTTTAAGTCAGTGCCACGCAGCGCTTGAGGTGGTGTAAGGAACGACGCCATGGGACAGTGGATGACTGGAAACAAGTGATATCGAATGATGAATCAGGTTTACTCTGTGACAGTCTGGTGGAAAGATTTCAATTGCGAAATTTGAATTGCCAATAGTGAAATACAAAGGAGGTAGTATTACAGTGTGTGTGTTTCATGGTTATAATGTGATCCCTTTATTGCGCTTGAGAAACTGCTACATTTGGAAGTATACGAATACAGTCACAGAATTTAGTACCGCTTGCAGCAGAGGAACTGTTCGTAAACAACGATTGTATCAGCATGAGATAAAGCAAAATCTGTGAAGCAATGGTTTGTGGTCAACAACATTCTTGAAATGGGCTTGCTGCCTTGAGCCTCGGCATGAACCCAATGGAACACCTTTGGGATGCTGAAAGATGGACAAACCCTATATTGGTGTCCATTAATAGATGTCCCGATCCTTTGGCCAGATGGTGTAGAGACATGGTCGTTGACGATTTTTGTGAATGGAACTATATGCTAATTTTTGTACATCAGAAGACGAGAAGAAGACTTATCTTACGTACTTATGTGTGTCATATCATAATAGTCGTCTTCTCAAGAGCTCTGGAACGTCTTAAGAAAAACTACATCGTTCCACGAAAACTCATTATTGCTCACCTCTGTTAACACAAGAGTTATGAGGACTAAACATGGAACAAAATCAGATGCAGATGTGCATAGTATCATCTGCTAGAAAGCTCGTTTCGATATCTGGAACTTTTCTAGAAGTAAAAGAGGTGTTACGTCTTATGCGACTCTCACGGTTTAAGTTCACTAGATATATTTCATTTACATTTATGTTGTCAGAGATGTATCAAAAATATAGCCATTGAATAAAAAAATTATAAAATCAAGCGTATTAATGCAAAACCCTTCATTTTAGATGAGTGGAATAACGATACCTACTTTACATACAGTTGAAATTTCAGATTCCTGCCTTTAACAGTCTCTGAGAAAACGGGTCGTCAGCATCGAAAATTTAACAAGGGCGAGATAAGACATCAGATATCTCCTTTAACCCTTAATTCAAGAGGCGACTTTTCTATAGCGTATACTACGAGGTGAGATCTCTGGGACGCTATCGTTTAAACCGAGGCTTAAGGTGCAAATAATTTGAAATCATTAATTTAAATCAAATAACATTTAGTTTTACTATTACTTAACTGTTGTGCGGCTTTTTCAATAGTACACATAAACTAACTGTTAGAGAACTAAATTTTAGATTGTGAAAAATTACAGCAAGTAAATTTTCACATAAAACTAATTTCTAAAAAAACTTGTACATAAAAATTGTCTTCGACAGGTACAAGAAGGAAGTCTGCTGAGAGCCACAGTTTTCTTTATCACCAGGGATGAGACATTTGATTTTCACTAACACTTTAGGAATTATATTGGAGAAACAGAGAACCACATCTCAATCGTCCTGAAGTCCTTCCGCTGAATGACCTTGCGCTAGCAGAACTGTCACCAACAGCTATTGTAAATTTGTCATCTTTTTCGGGTCTTTCTTGATCTGTATCACTGACATCTTCTTCCATCCACTGACAAACAATATCATCAAACATTGGATTGTTATCAATGACACATTCCTAGGAGCATATTTTGTGCTATGGTGAAGAAAAGGAGGCGCTTTCTAGGAGACCCTTGCGTATGCCAGTAACACGTGTCAGTAACAAATATATGAAAATATATGAAACTGACAACGAAACATCGAAGGTTTGGCGATTTAAGAAGGTTAGGGCGGATGCAGAAGCATTCCGTCAGAAATGATCTTAAAGAGAGAGCTCGAAAATTTTCGTTCTGTCTGAGAGATCACGTCTCGTGAGTTACGGAGTTTATTTTTGTTTATTTATTAATTCCTTTAACTTCTTATGTGGAGCATAGGGCTGCAACAAAGCAGCGCCATCTTGTTCTGTCTATTGCTAGTATCTTCATTTCTTCCCATCCTATTCCTTGCTGATGGCCTTCTGCTTCAACTGACTGTCTCCATGTCACTTTGGGCCTGCCTCGTCGCCGTTGTCCTTGAGGGATCCAGTCAAGTGTTTCTCTCGCAATATGTTCATTTGGTCTTCTAAGAGTATGGCCTAACCATCACCACTTCTTGCTTCTGATTTGCAGCTCGATTGGCTTTTGGTTTGTTCTTTTCCAAAGAGTTTCGTTAGAGATGACTTTCGGTCATCTTATCCCCAGGATGTTCCTCAGGCATCTGTTGTTGAATGTCTGCAGCTTGTGAATGAACTGTTTTGTCACTTTCCATGTTTCACGTCCATAAAGGAGCACAGATTTTACATTACTTTCAAATTTCCGCAATTTTGTCCTCAGTGATATTTCCTTCGATCTCCAGATAGAGCGTAGAGTTGTCAAAGCTCTTCTTGCTTTGTTGATGCGGCTGTTAATGTGCTCTGTTGCACCGCCATCTGGTGTAATCATGCTTCCAAGGTAACAAAACTTATCCACCTTTTCAATTACCTGCCTCGCAAGCTTAAGCTATGCAATGCTGTTATCATTTGCCCGCATGTCTTTAGTTTTTTGGGCGTTAATTTTCAACCAAACTTCGCTGCAGATTTCAGATCTTTTAGCTTCTCTTTCATGTCGTTGAGGCTGTGGGATAGAAGGCAAAGGTCATCTGGTATTCATATGAATGTTCTGCTATTCTTCTCAAGGTGTATGTCTGGTCAATGCAAGATCGACCTTCCCTGAATCCTGCTTGTTCCCTTCTTATTTTCTTGTCTACATGTGCTTTTATCCTATTTAGGATTATTCGTGAAAGGATCTCACTTGGGATTGACAGCAGGGTGATGCCTCTCCAATGATCACAAACGGAGAGGTCTCCTTTCTTGGTGAGCTTGATGAGTAAGCCTCTGTTCCAGTCATTTGGTACTTGTTCATTCATCCATATGGCTGCCAGAAGTGGATGTAAAATTTCTGCTGTTATAGAGGGATCTGCTTTAAGTAACTCAGGGTTGATGTTGTCCAGGCCTGGAGCTTTTCCGTTTTTTATTTGTTGGACAGCTTTGGCGATTTCTTCTCTGGATGGCGCCTCTACGTTAATTGGCATATCTTGTAGGAGAAGACCAAGTGCAGAATGGAGAAGACATTTTGAGAACGTTCTGAACCGAGAAACTACAGATGACAGTGTAACTCAGCTGAATGTGGATGGGGAAGGAGTTCAGGGTTAATTAATCAAAAATCTAAACGTGGCATCTCACTGGCAAAGTCTCTCTTACTCCAGAGGAACATTGGAATAGTTATTATACAGGGTGAAAAGTATTTAAACCGACAAACTCTGGGAGGTTGTAGTGGACATCGAAACAAATATTTTTCCCTAATGTCTGTTTTTCTATGAGGAGTATTTAAACCGGTGGAGACCGTATTACGATCTTCAGTTGTTAGAAGGCGTATTACGCTCTTCAGTTGCAGGCAACTGCTTTCCACCACTGTGGTAGTGCACTGCCTCTGTTTACTAATGGAGCGATACACATGTAGTGAGTTCACTGATATGGTTGGTGCGTGCTACGTAGCGCACCACAACAGACGAGCTGCACAGTGGGTTTATCTACAACAATATCCTAATGGCCGTATGCCGCATCATACGACCTTTGCTGCTGTGTACCAACGTCTGCGTGAGACCGGGTCATTTAGCACATTACCTGGACAGGGACGCCGTCGCACGGTAAGAACGCTGCAATTTGAGGAAGCTGTCTTGCAGCATGTGGAGCGGGATCCTTCAGTCAGCACTCGTGCAATTGCACGTAACATGGGGACGAATCAGACGAATGTAAGAACAGTTCTTCGAGAGCAGTTGTTACGTCCATTTCATTCACAGCGTGTCTACAACCCCTGAACCAGTTTCAGATCACAGTTTTCGCAGTGGTACCTAGAACAGTGTGAAATGCATCCTACATTTCCGTGTTGTTTACCGATTAAGCAACGTTCGGGCGTAATGGAGTCTTCAACATGCACAATTCACATGTGTGGAGTGAGGATAACAGACATGCTACAGTTACTAGCGCTCATCGAGTGCCGTTCTTCGTTAATGTGTGGGTCGGTGTTGTTGGGGACTGTTTAATTGGGCCGTATCTGCTACCTAGGCCATTAAATGGCAGTCACTATTACAATTTTCTCACCAGAGCATTGACAAAATTGCTGGAAGACGTCCCGCTCCCTACAAGGCAACGCATGTGGTTCCAACATGAAGGGGCGCCGGCACATTTCAGTCGTCGTGTGAGTCGATTCCTGGATCGAGGTTCCCAGAAACGTGAATTGGCAGAGGTGGTCCTGTACCATGGCCTGTTCGATCCACAGATATGTCCCCTCTGGACTTTTTTTATGTGGGGAGAGATGTGCAACCTTGTTTACGCAACTCCTGTTGCATCAGAAGAGGATCTGGTTGCCCCAATAGTAGCAGCAGAGGAACAATTTTGCCCGCGTCAGACAGAACATGATCCGACGGTCGGACCTTTGTTTACGTGTCAATGGATGTATTTTTGAAATCTACTGTAATTGAATTTGGGTTGTGTTAATGTGTTGTCCCTTGGTCATAAAAAATGGAAAAGTGTTTGTTGGTAATTAATTTGCCGCCAGAGAAATCTTCCTCTACCGGTTTAAATACTCCTCACAGGAAAAAATGACATTAGGGAAAAATATTTGTTTTGATGTCGCCTGCAATCTCCCGGAGTTTGTCGGTTTAAATCCTTTTGACCCTGTAGTTTGGTATAGTAGAGTGTTATTCGTGTCGGCGCTGACCTGTAGTTGGCAGAGGCGGGCGCGAGGCGCACTTGGTGATGCGCGACCTGCAGCGACTCGTGCACGTGCAGGGTTATGGCGCGCGTCGGCGCGTCGCACGTCACGTTGATGGCGACGCGGCCCGAGAAGCGGCCGGGCTGCGGGTCGGCGCGCAGGTGCAGCCGGTAGGCGAGCGGCCGCGCGCCGTCGGGCAGGCGGAAGTCCTTGGCGTTGCCGTGCGCCGGGTCGCGCAGGTCCAGCCCGCGCCGCACGCGCTGCTCCTGCCGACACAACACAGGCGGTGACGTGACGGGCCGCGCCGGCTGCTGTGTCGTCCGCACTTTCTTGTCTATGGCGATGTATCAGTACTTATATTTCCCTTTTTACTTACTTCACTCCAGTGAAAGAGTTACCGACAGCTGGCGAAACAAGAGCTTCCTAGTATGAAAATAAACATGAAATTTCTTCTTTTATGTTACTGCAAACCGACACTATGAGGTTCTTCGTAAGCTGTGATTGCCAAGTATTTGTTTAATGAGGCACTCCGTTTCGGAATTCTGTCTCAATAGCTGTTTAGAGATGAGTTCGGCAAATTACACTGTGACAGAGTAAGTACAATTAAATCAGTCACCAAGAGAAATGTGGCCGTTTCTCACAAACACTGATGCTTCTTCGAATGAGAAAAGTTAACAACTCACACAAAAACAGATTGCCTATTCTGTTGGAATTTTGGTGGGATCCCCGTAACCCATCGAACAGTACTGGAAATTGAAATAAGAACACCGTGAATTCATTGTCCCAGGAAGGGGAAACTTTATTGACACATTCCTGGGGTCAGATACATCACATGATCACACTGACAGAACCACAGGCACATAGACAAAGGCAACAGAGCATGCACAATGTCGGCACTAGTACAGTGTATATCCACCTTTCGCACCAATGCAGGCTGCTATTCTCCCATGGAGACAATCGTAGAGATGCTGGATGTAGTCCTGTGGAACGGCTTGCCATGCCATTTCCACCTGGCGCCTCAGTTGGACCAGCGTTCGTGATGGACGTGCAGACCGCGTGAGACGATGCTTCATCCAGTCCCTAACATGCTCAATGGGGGACAGATCCGGAGATCTTGCTGGCCAGGGTAGTTGACTTACACCTTCTAGAGCACGTTGGGTGGCACGGGATACATGCGGACGTGCATTGTCCTGTTGGAACAGCAAGTTCCCTTGCCGGTCTAGGAATGGTAGAACGATGGGTTCGATGACGGTTTGGATGTACCGTGCACTATTCAGTGTCCCCTCGACAATCACCAGACGTGTACGGCCAGTGTAGGAGATCGCTCCCCACACCATGATGCCGGGTGTTGGCCCTGTGTGCCTCGGTCGTATGCAGTCCTGATTGTGGCGCTCACCTGCACGGCGCCAAACACGAATACGACCATCATTGGCACCAAGGCAGAAGCGACTCTAATCGCTGAAGACGACACGTCTCCATTCGTCCCTCCATTCACGCCTGTCGCGACACCACTGGAGGCGGGCTGCACGATGTTGGGGCGTGAGCGGAAGACGGCCTAACGGTGTGCGGGACCGTAGCCCAGCTTCATGGAGACGGTTGCGAATGGTCCTCGCCGATACCCCAGGAGCAACAGTGTCCCTAATTTGCTGGGAAGTGGCGGTGCGGTCCCCTACGGCACTGCGTAGGATCCTACGGTCTTGGCGTGCATCCGTGCGTCGCTGCGGTCCGGTCCCAGGTCGACGGGCACGTGCACCTTCCGCCGAACACTGGCGACAACATCGATGTACTGTGGAGACCTCACGCCCCACGTGTTGAGCAATTCGGCGGTACGTCCACCGGGCCTCCCGCATGCCCACTATACGCCCTCGCTCAAAGTTCGTCAACTGCACATACGGTTCACGTCCACGCTGTCGCGGCATGCTACCAGTGTTAAAGACAGCGATGGAGCTCCGTACGCCACGGCAAACTGGCTGACACTGACGGCGGCGGTGCACAAATGCTGCGCAGCTAGCGCCATTCGACGGCCAACACCGCGGTTCCTGGTGTGTCCGCTGTGCCGTGCGTGTGATCATTGCTTGTACAGCCCTCTCGCAGTGTCCGGAGCAAGTATGGTGGGTTTGACACACCGGTGTCAATGTGTCCTTTTTCCATTTGCAGGAGTGTATTTTTAACACTGAGCGACTGGAATGGAAACTTACCAAAGGATTTTATTCCTTCTCTTGATCTGAGCAGTATTAAAATAATGACGAGCATTCCTTCAGGCGGAATGGTAGGCACATGCCAGATACTGGTTACTCACCTACAGCTTGACAAACTCAAAATGTGTAATCGCGAATAAAATAGTTGTTATACAGAAAAATAAACAACTGATCTGTCGCACAGCACAATGGTCAGTGTATTGTCAGCAGCGGAAGATAATGCGCGTGAGAAGGAATGCACAAGCTGCCTTGTGAGTTGGAGTTCAAAAAACATTGTCATGAAAGTAGTAGATCTGCCTTTGTCATCTGTACATTCAACAAATTAAATATATCTAATCATAACACTTATTAGGACATTCCTACTTTCGTAATAATACCGATCATATGTAAGCGTATGGCTGGGCTACTTTTCCGCTCCTCGCCTCAGATTTCCCACGGTGCTAGCGAAGCACGCGCGGCGTGAAAAACTGTGCCACAACCACAACGCCGCCCCACCTGGCGCAGGCGCGTGTCGCGTCCCAGTCACGTCGCTTCGAAATTTGCGCGGTCACATTTGAACCTGTAAAGTTACAAAACCGCGCGCTGCGCTGCGCTGCGTCGCTCCGCACGCTCTATACGCGTCTCAATTTGCGCCTAGCCTGATACCTCGAGTGCAGCGGCGGCTTATGCACGTGTCCACACGCAGAAACACGACGTTAAACGTTTTTGAATTACGTTATTTCCAACTAGTAGAGGCCGCGCAAAATAACGTGGCAGGTATACGCACAGTCGGCAGGGCGCGCGTGGTGTGAGTGGTAGTGGTGGTGGTCGTGGGCAGGCGCTGTAGAAGAAATGCCGAGCGCTGGAGAGGAAGTGCCGTTCTAAATTGACGCTCACACTAATTTTTTTAATAATAAGTGGAGTCCCTCCACGCCCACATTCCAAAAAGATGTCCCCTCTGCTTTGGTTAGTATCTAAAACTAATTCCGCTGAAAATGCAGCGATTTATTTTTTTTTTTTTTTTTTGCTTCTTTTGCCAAAACACAGCGGTGTTTACAAAACACACAATTGCCAGCGAATTATGAAACAGAGGTTTTTTAAGTTTATTAAGTGAGGAACTGAGTAAAGGTAAGGCCAGTAGCGCCCGCCCGGTTAGCCGACCGGTCTAACGTACGGCTTTCTGGAGTGGAAAGGAACGCCTGGTCCCCGGCACGAATCCGCCTGCCGGACTTGTGTGGAGGTCCGGTGAGCCGGCCAGTCTGTGGATAGTTTTTAGGCGGTTTTCCATTTGCCTCGGCGAATGCGGGCTGGTTCCCCTTTTTCCGCCTCAGCTACACTATGTCGGCGATTGCTGCGCAAACAGGTTCTCCACTTACGCATACACTACCATGACTCTCCCACCGAAACATTGGGGCTACACTCGTCTAGTGTGAGACGTTGCCTGGGGGGGGGGGGGGGGGGGGTCTGCTGGGGGCCGAACCGCACAATAACCCAGGGTTCGGTGTGGGGCGGCGGAGGGGTGAAGTCGTGGGGTTGTGGACCACTGCGGCTGCCGCGAGGACGGAGCCTCTCCGACGTTTCTAGGTCCCTGGTTAACATACAACAAGGCTAGTAGCGTATGAAAAAGAAAAGCACTTGCTCGGTACAAAATAAAAGTGTAATGTCTGAAATTATTTTGTTCCAATACCCATAGCATTTCTCGTTTCACCAGTTATAGACAGCCTTAAAAGTTAAATTCTATCATTAAACAAGTCTGTAGTTAGTGGAATAGCAAGGTAGATAATCAAGTTTTGCATAATAAACATACAGAAAGATACTCTTTTCTTTGTGTGCTGTCATTTGCCAAAATACTTTTTCGATATCTCAAATCGTTCATGAAATATGAGGACTGTTATGGATATCTCACTCTGGTTTTATCGTTGGCGCGGTGCGATCGCAAATGAGTTTGGTATATTAGATCAATTTTCTCGAGATTGGTGGCAGACTGAGACCTCCACCTGAATCTAAAGGAAAATTCGATTTGTTAGTTAAATTTCATATGCAGCAACATACTATGTACCATGCAAAAAACGACATCTATTTTTCATTGCAAACTTTTTCTCATTCCTTGCAGGGTCTTACTTCCATGTAAATATCACAGTAACTATGACCATTAACTATATGATGCTCACATCATGACGAACCTGACACAAAAGTATAAGTAACAAAAAAATGATTTTTTTTACCGAATAATTTCCGTAAAATCGTTTGAGAAAGATTTCAGGGCGTGCGCTTCGATTCTGTCACCTCCGACTGCCCGAAATGTGGTAAATACTGACGGCCTCCTTTTCTGAACAAAAGAATGAACTCCCCCAGCGCTTTGGACGAAGATTGGTCACCGCACATCGGCCACCATATTCTGTGTGGACTATAAAACCACGTACTTTTGTAGTTTGTGAGTTTCGTTTTATTGGTCAATAATATCGTCAGTGGCCTGGAATCAAACTTCTAAGGGGCAGCAGTCAAATGAAAACGAGACAGACTGCAAAAAAGTAAGTAAAAAAATACTGCCACAGCTATCAATACATGTATCCCACTGTGAGACAAGACGGTCGGTACGTTCATCGAAAAGTGTTCGCGGTTGGTTAAGGAGCCAAAATTGGACCCA
This sequence comes from Schistocerca gregaria, assembly GCF_023897955.1. Taxonomy (NCBI): domain Eukaryota; kingdom Metazoa; phylum Arthropoda; class Insecta; order Orthoptera; family Acrididae; genus Schistocerca; species Schistocerca gregaria. The sequence goes on from NC_064920.1 coordinate 799,205,171, forward strand.
GGCATGCCCAACTTAGAACAAATCGACGACCACAAGTGGGCGGACCCACATGTTGCCTAGGCTGTTTCGAATACGGTGCCGAAGTTTCCCTGGGAAGCCCCTACATATTTCCCATACAGTCCTGATCTCTCCCCATGCGATTTTCATATTTTTGGAGCCCTGAAGAAAGACCTTCGCGGGTATGGACGAAGGGGTGCACGCCTGGGTGCAGTCATGGTTCCGTAGTCAACCATGAACGGTTTTCCACGAAGGCATTGACCCTCTTGACTCACAGTGGGATAAATGTATTAAAATTATGGCGTTTACTTTTGAAATCATGAACAGTTCACTTACTGCTTGTTTTGATTTGACTGACTCTTACATTTACAATTTTAGTTTGTTTCTAGATTTAAAAACAGTTCGGCGCAGATCACATAGAAAAGTGATATTTTATTACGGAATTTCTCTGGGATTTCCACTTACCTCTGAAAGTGTCGTATGCTTGCACATTTCAGGGTTCACCATTCATGCTTTTGGTCTAATTTCACTTTGTCTTGCAGCACTGCATATTTTCTTGGATCGAAACAAGACATTGCATCAATAGTGTTCTCCTGGCTGAAAATATGTCTATGTTTTTTACGCCTGCACACGTCAACAGAGGTTTATCATCACCCCTTTATTACGAAATTCATACCATAGAAAACAAAAATTGGTTGTGATGCGTACTTATGCATTTATTTGCAACTGTCCAGATCACCAAACAAAAAAAACATTTTTGTAACGACAAAATAGTCCGTTTTCCAGAAGGGAGGGGGGAGGGGGAGGGTTCACAGGGCTCCTGACCAACGTGAGTAAGCGGTGGAACGTCCCCTTGCTCGGAATCCGTCGTGCCCTACCATCGGTGAGATGGTCAACTCAGCTTTCGTCCAAGTTGCCCCACTCTCCAACGGTGGTTCTGCGTAAATCGAGCAGACGACGTCCGAATACGGCTCGTCTGAATCGATCCCGCACGGGTTCGATTGGTTTCATGTCAAGCCACTTCATTGTGGTGATCCTAACATGTGGAAAGAATGTGTTCACGAGAAGAGCCCGGTTAGAACACGATTTATCAGCCACGGTGCCACTATCGGCGACAGAATCTCGTCCCTGTGCCGTAGAGGAGGCAGGTTATCCTCAACAACCACGAGAGATTTAGGGTTGGCCCCATGTAGTGCCAGCCCAGGACATCAGTCTACCACCAACTTGTTGCTTATGTGGAAACACATTACACAGGTCTGTGACATCAAAATTGTTTCAAATTTATTAAGTGATTTTTATATTGTTGTCAACGCTGATTTCGGGACAAATGGTGAAAAAATTAAATCACGTACAGTTATTTCAAAACTGCTTGTCTAGTTTTAGCTTTTATCGATATTTTAGCACTGTAGTCAGTTTCAATTTTGGTTTTTAGGATCTCCATAAACTGTTATTTAGCCGTTTTTATACTAGATATAGGTAAAATAAAGAGTAATTAGAAGAAACCAGCAGTATTTTCATGTCAGTACCTGTCTGTCGTGCTGCCCCTTCCCCCGCAATCACCAAGCAGTGAGCTTCTGCTAATGTCCTTCAGTTCACAGTACCTCTTCACTCTGTGCTGTTCACGTGTTGTTGTTACTAGTGCTTGAAAGTAGTGACTGTTTTCTTGTGTTGTGAAGTTGTTTTATGGACAATGGCTACCAGAGAATCTATAAACTCACCAGGTTGCTACTGCTACATTTGAAGTAATTATACCGTTAAAAAACAACAAAGAAACATTTCCGATTTTGTTATTTCGCCTATTTTGGTATAAAGTTAGGCGATCAAGATAAGCCTTGGATCCCACACAAAGTTTGTTCAGTGTGTGTTTAAGAACTGAGGCAATGGTTTCAACGTAAGAAGCAGTCCTTAAGTTTTGTAATACCAATAGTTTGGAGGGAGCCCAAAAATCATAGTGATGACTGCTATTTTTGTTCTTGGAATGTACAAGGTTTCAATTTGAAAAACCAAAATGATATTTCTTACCCTAACCTTCAATCAGCCAGTCGCCCTGTTTTTCATGGACCTGAAGTACCAATACCGTCTCCTCCAGATTCTTTGGATGATATAGATGATCACTAACCATTGGCTCAGCAAGGCGATAGTGAAGAAGACAGAGTTTGCCACGATCCTGGCACAACCGATCCCATTCCATTCTCACAATTTGAACTGAACGATTTAGTTAGATACCTAGGCCTATCTAAAGAATCGGCAGAGGTATTACGATCTAAATTGAAAGATAAATATTTGTTGGCCCCGGTTACATCCTTTTCTTGGTATCGATCGAGGGAAAAGAGTTTGTATCTTTCTTCTCTCAAGAAGGTGGCCTAGTGTTTTTCAGTGACGTTCCTGGACTTGCGGCACGTTTCAAAATAGAATATGCTTCGGATGAGTGGAGACATTTTATTGATTCTTCAAAAAGAAGCCTTAAAGCAGTACTTCCACAGAATGGCAATAAGTATGCTTCTATACCAGTTGGACACTCGGTTCACTTAAAAGTTTGTTACGAAAACCTTGAACTGTTTTTAAGCAAACACTGCTATTCAGATCACAAATGGACACTATGTGGTGATTTAAAAGTGATTCCAATGCTGCTTGTCAACAAAGTGGCCTTACAAAGTTCCCTTGCTTTCTATGTGAAAGGGACAGTAGAGACAGAAAGCAACACTACATAAAAAAAGCTGGGCCCTTGAGGAAAGCCTTACAGGTAGGGGATAAAAATGTTGAGAGGAAAAGCCTTGCGGATCCCAAAAAGGTGTTATTTCCACCACTTCACATTAAGTTGGGGCTGATGAAAGAATTTGTTAAGGCATTGCCAAAAGAAGGGAAGTGTTCCGGATATCTTTGTGGACAGCTTCCTGGTTTATCCGAAACAAAGCTTAAGAAAGGAATCTTTGTCGGACCAGACATTAATAACTAATGACAGATCCCAACTTTGTGGACAAAATTGAAACAAAAGAAAAGGCAGCATGGACATCTTTTAAATTAGTTGTTACCGGTTTCCTAGGAAACAAAAGAGATACAAACTACAAGACAATCGTCGCAGACATACTCGACATCTTTAAGGAGCTGGACTGTAACATGAGCATTAAAGTTCATTTCCTCCAGTCAAATCTTGACTACTTACCTGCAAACGTTGGTCATGTAAGTGAAGAGCAGGGCGAAAGATTCCACCAAGACATCAAAGAAATGGAAAGAAGATATCAAGGAAAATGGAATGTCAACATGATAGCGTACTACTGCTGGGTGATAAAAAGAGATGATCCTCAACGAGTCCACAGCTAGAAAAGCAATAAAAGAAGTTTTATCAGGACCTATGAACTTAAAGACAAATGTAAGTGTACTGGAAATGTAGTTTAGAACATGATTTATAAAGAAAATAAAATTTTATAACGTTGGGAAAATGTGATAAATTGCTTAAATTTTGTTATTGTACCCAAAAATACTCCCTTTTTGTGAGAAAACCTGACGTGGTGGAAAAAAAGTGAATTGCACTTTTGAAATCATGCCTGAAAATTACATGAAAGTCAGTAATCAAATTTCAAACAAATTACAAAAACTATTTTTTTTTTCAGACCTGTGTTATCGTAGGTGTTCGATATTACGAGTTGTCTCCAAACACGTTGTCTGCGATTTTCAGGGTACAAGCAGATCCGAGTTTCGTCGATAGATAGCACCGGGCGCCAGTCCTGGGACGTCTATCCTGGAATTATTTCTTGCCCGTTTGTAGTGGGGCGCCTGGTGTCGTGGTGTTCGGCGTCGTGCTCGCCACGATAGTCGGGAATGAAGATTCGCATCGTGTAATAATCTCCTACCAGTCTAATGCGGCACATGACGTCCTGCGGCCTCTTCGAACGCCGAATTCAGTTCAGGAGCACATAGCCCACGGTTTCTTTCATTCAAAAGTCGTAGATACCGGCCATCCTGTGCACCTGTCGAATGTGGACGGCCTGTGTGGTGTAAGTCCTCAACCCTGCCTTTTAACTTGGACTGATTCGACTCCGTTGCACATGTCGGGCAACTTCCCTTACTGACATGGCGATTCGAACCCCATCATTGGTCTCAATTGCCCTTCGTGTCATAATGGGTGGTTACTCTTTTGTTCCACAGACGTATCTAATGCATCCGTACTGGTGTTTTACTTTTAACTGAAGTATTGCAATCATTCAAGTGCGGCGTTCTACCCGTAGGTAACGCTCATGGTAACCTTCTGTCAGAGGTGACCTTCAGAGCGGTACAGAGCAGTCACAATAGCAATGCAGGGCGTATCGAAGTGATGCAAAACTTTCGTTGATGTGTGTAGGACTGCCAAATTATTTGCTGGTTCAGACTTTCACTTTATCTAAAAATGTCCTTTTTAACAGTAATTTGCACTATGCTCACTATGTCGTTTTTTATGGGGGTCGAACCGCACAATAACCCTGGGTTCGGTGTGGGTTGGCGGTGGGATGGATGGACTGCTGTGGCCTCTTGTAGGGCTGTGGGCTACACCGGGACTAAGCCTCTCCGTCGTCTCCTTTCAATACACGATACAAATCACAGTTGTTCAATGCGACAGCAAGCTCCGAAAATAAATCATCCGTTTCTACTGGAGTGTCATATGCCAGTGATTTAATGATGTAACCCTGTAATAGGAAGAAATCCACAGAAGTGAGGTCTGGTGCTCACAGTGGTCATTGGACGAGGTCATTTCTTGTTTAGATCCTCACGAGCATTGTGACTGTCGTGATGAAACCATATGCTCTCACGGACAGTGTAAGGCAGTGTCCATTACCTGTGTCAGTATATCACGAATGAACAAGGAGTAACATGCACTATTAAAACTGGGTGGCCACAGATATGATCTGTTAATTTATCTTATTCAACAACAGCTCATATATACTGATCTGCTAAAACATTATGGCCGTTACGAACTGCGACAATGAGTGCCACTTGCGAGAGTCGCAGCCATGTGTTGCGGAGAGGACACGAATGGGGATTCTTTCTAGCGACGATACGGGCCACAAACGGGGAAATGCATTGACATTAGCGACTTTGACAAAGGCAGATTGTTATGTCTCGTCGCCTGGGTACGAGCGTCTCGGAAACGGAAATGCTGGTCGGCTGTTCGCGTGTAACTGTAGTGAGACTGTGTGGGAAGTGGTTGAAGGACACTGAAACCAACAGTAGGTGACAAGGTGTTGCACGCCCCTCGCTTATGATGGGAACTGTAGGATGAACGCCTGTCCACTCTGCATTCTGTGGCAATATGTGGCAATTCGGACAACAGGTTACGTGTTGGTGCAGGCAGCACACTTACTTGAACATGGGAATGCGCAGCAGACGACCCTTATAGGTTCCCATGTTGGCCAAACGACATCGTCAGTTACGATTGCAGTGGGAACGAAATCATCGAGATTCGATGGTGGATCAATGAAAACGTCTCCTCTGGTCGGATGAATGATGTTTCTTTTTGCAGCGGATCGATGGTCCTGTCCGGTTACGCCGTCATTCAGGAGAAACATACACCACACTATGGATGCTTATTGGTGAGTACAATATTATGATATTATATATCATTCGATGTAATGAAGGGATCAAGCTGTAGACCACATCAACATGATTGCAAACCACCCACATTGCTTCATGCTTGATGTTTTCCCTCATGTCCATGAGCGATTTCATCTTCCAGGATAACTATTAGGGTCACAAGGTCGGAATTATGCTACAGTGATTTGAAGTGAGTAATAGTGAACTCCCATTGCTATCTTAGCTGCCAGATTCCCCTGATGCGAATCCAACTGAGCACATCCAGGACGTTATTTGACGCCAGCGCCGAATCGACAAACCATAGGCCTGCAGTTTACGGGACTGTGTAGACATTTGGTGTCATGTAACTCTGGAAACTTGTCAGAGGTTTGATGCCACGCAGAATCGCTCTCGTAATGCGTTCCATAGATGGACTAACACTCTATTAAGCAAATGGTCCTAATGTTTTGGCTCTTCAGTGTACACAGAATAAAATTACATAAAACACAGAAAATTATTTAAAATGTAACGAATGCAGATCGCTGCAATGTATTGGCTATTAAATACGCCATACTGTGTGGTAATGGTTATTCACAATGCGCACTGTTAGCCATACTATGTATCTTCGATATGTCCTCACATCTTGTAATACTACAACTGACTTATAACACCAGAAATATGTGCTTTTGACCACGACATGTCACTCAGACAGGTCAACTATGGCATAACATATCAACATGCAATTGACAACAGTCACGAAGCAGATATCATGAGTGTATGAAGTAAATGAATAGTAATTTACTGTAAAACTGTGGAAATTTCTGGCAAAAAATTCTGTATGACTGTGATTGCCTACGAAGGGGGAATAATGTACAATAATGTCACTGCTCATGGCATATTCCGCCTTGTGAACTGGCTTAAAAAGGGACTAGAAATGCCGGCCTCTGTGGCCGAGCTGTTCTAGGCTTCTAGGCGCTTCAGTCCGGAACCGTGCTACGGTCGCAGTTCGAATCCTGTCTCGGGCATGGATGTGTGTGATGTCCTTAGGTTACTTAGGTTTCAGTAGTTCTAAGTCTAGGGGACTGATGACCTCAGACGTTAAGTCCCATAGTGCTCAGAGCCATTTGAACCATTTGACTAGGAATTAAGAACATTTTTTGGCCTTAAAACACAGTGTTTCACAGTCCGATAAATTTCCACCTTTCCCTCGTAACAAAAGTACCACTTTCTTGGAGGTTAGAAATACAGTTACGAAAAAAAAATTGGAAATTTGTGGTAAAGACTATGGGACCAAACTGCTGAGGTCATTGGTCCTTAGGATTACGCACTGCTTAATCTAACTTAAACTAACTTACGCTAAGGACAACACACACACCTATGCCCGAGGGAGTAATCGAACCTTCGACGAGGGGAACCGCGCAAACCGTGACAAGACGCCTAAGACCGCAGGCTACGCCGCGCAGCAACGAGAAAAAATCTCAAGACCAAAAAATAATTAACCCAGAGTAATGAAATTTAAATAATACATTGGTCAAGGTAACATATTTAAGTGCTTAACATTACAAGATCACAGATAAACGTAACCGCGTGATAAGCCATTGCAAATGTGAAATACAGGAACAGTAATAACCGTTGCAACCGCCAGAATGTTGAATGCAAGCACGCAAACGTCCGTGCATTGTCTTGTACAAGTGCCGGATATCAGTTCGTGGGATGGAGTTCCATACCTGTTGCGCCTACAGGGATGGTTAATGCGCTTTATGAATGATGCTAGAGTTGTCATCCGATAATATCCCATATGTGCTCGATAAGTGACAGATCTGGTGATCGAGCAGGGTAAAGCTGCATGTCGACACTATGTATAGCATGTTGGGTTAAAACAACGATATGTAGGCAACGTTATCCTGTTAGAAAACACGACCTGGAATGCTGTTCATCAATGGTAGCACGACAGATAAGGTCACCAGATTCACGTACAAATTTGGAATCAGGGTGCGTGGGATAACCAAGAGAGTGCACCATACCATAATTCCAGGTGTAAGGCTAGGGTGTCTAGCACGCAGAAAGGTTAGTTGCAGGCCCTTAACTGGCCTCCTTCTAACCAACGCACGGTCATCACCTGGTTCGAAGCAGAACCAGCTTTCATCAGGAAATGCAACAGACCTCCAACCTGCCCTCCAATGAGCTCTCACTTGACACTACTGAAGTCGTAAGTGGCGGTGGTTTGGAGTCAGTGGAATGCACGCTACAGGGCGTCTGGGTCGGAGCTGTCCTTGAAGTAACCGATATGCAACAGTGCGTTGTGTCACTGCGCCGCCAGTTGCTACTCGTACTGCTGATTGAGATGCAGTGACGCGCCGGAGCCACACACTGAACACGATGGTCTTCCCCTCTCAGTAGTGCCACACGGCCACCCATAGGCCGGTCTTCTTGCGACCGTGCCTTCTCGCGGCCACCACTGTCAGCAATCATGTACAGTGGCTACATTCCTGCCAAGTCTCTCTGGAGTACCCCAGAAGGAACGACCAGCTTCTCGTAGCCCCATTACGTAACCTCGTTCAAACTCAGTGAGGAGTTGATAATCTACATCTACATGGTTACTCTGCAATTCACACTTAAGTGCCTGGCAGAGGGTTCATAGAACCATTTTCATGCTACTTCTCTACCATCCCACTCTCGAATGGTGCGTAGGAAAAAGGAACAACTAAATCTTTCCGTTCGACCTCTGATTTCTCTTATTTTATTATGATGATCATTTCTCCCTACGTAGGTGAGTGTCAACAAAATATTTTCGCATTCGGAAGATAAAGTTGGTGATTGAAATTTCGTAAATATATCTCGCCGCAAAGAAAACCGCCTTTGTTTCAGTGACTGCTACCCCACTTTGCGTATCATATCAGAGACACACTCACCCCTATTGCGCGATAACACCACACGAATTGCCTTTCTATGCACTTTTTCGATATCCTCCGCCAATCCTACCTCGTAAGGATCCCACACCGCGCAGCAATATTCCAGCAGACGACGGACAAGTATAATTTAGGCTCTCTCTTTAGTGGGTTTGTCGCATCTTCGAAGTGTTCTGCCCACAAAGCGCAGTCTTTGTTTGACCTTCCCCACAATATTATCTATGTGGTCTTTTCAATTTAAGTTGTTCGTAATTGATATTCCTAGGTATTTAGTCGAATTGACAGCCATTAGATTTGTGCGAATTATGGTATACTGAAAATTTATCGTATTTCTTTTAGTATCCATGTAGATGACCTCGCACTTTTCTTTGTTTAGTGCCAAATGCCACTTTTCGCACCATACAGAAATTCTCTCTAGATTATTTTGTAATTGGAATTGATCGTCTGATGATATTACTAGACGGAAAATTACAGCATCATCTGCAAACAATCAGATTATCACCTAGATCATTTATGTAAATCAGGAGCAACAGAGGGTCTATGACACTAACTTGCGGAACGCCAGATGTCACTTCTGTTCCACTCGATGATTTACCGTCTATCACTACGAACTGTGACCTCTCTGAGAGGAATCACGAATCCAGTCACACAACTGAGACGATACTCCATATGCACGCAACTTGATTAATAGTGAGGAACGGTATCAAAAGCTTTCTCGAAACCTAGGAATATGAAATCGATCTGAGATCCCTTGTCGACAGCACTCATTACTTCATGGGGATAAAGAGCTAGCTGTGTTGTATAAGAACGAAATTTTCTGAACCCGTTCAAATGATTCAAATGGCTCTGAGCAGTATGGGACTTAACTTCTGAGGTCAACAGTCCCCTAGAACTTAGAACTACTTAAACTTAACTAAAGTAAGTACATCACACAGATTCATGCCCGAGGCAGGATTCGAACCTGCGTCCGTAGCGGTCACGCGGTTCCAGACTGTAGCGCCTAGAACCGCTCGGCCACTCTGGCCGGCTTCTGAATCCGTGTTGGTTATGTATCAATAAGTCATTTTCTTCAAGGTGATTCATAATGTTCGAGTACAGTATATGCTCCAAAATCCTACTGCAAATTGAAGTCAGTGATATGGGTCTGTAATTCAATGGGTTACTCCTATTTCCTTTCTTGAATATTGGTGTGACCTGTGCTACTTTCCAGTCTTTAGGAACAGACCTTTGGTCAAGTGAGCGGATGTATATGATTGCTAAGAAAGGCGATATTGTGTCTGCACACTCTGAAAGGAAACTGACTGGTATACCATCTGGACCGGAAGACTTGCCTTTCTTGAGTGATTTGAGTGTCTTCGTATCCTTAAAGACATTCTGGGTAACATCAACTCACCACGTCCAATGTCAAAGAGACCCAACGCTCAAGACTGTTGCAGCGTGTATTGCAAGGAAACCTGATCTGCGTCCTCATAATGGGTCTACTAGCTCCACTCTTGTGCGACTGGTGCGAAATATGAATAGTCATCATGTTTCAGATATAGAAACACGTCTGCCAACTTTCGTCTATGTCGTACAAAACCTTGGTGTTGCGATTTTTTTTCTTGTCGTCAGTGTAGCTCCTAAGATCTGCTCAGTACACGTGTCAAGAGAGATGCCTCTGAGAGGTGAGGCACCCCAGAGGTGTGACGCATAGGGATGAGAATCGGGCAATTCACACGGAGCACTTGGAGCGATTGCGGCGGCGGTGGCTTTCATTGCGAAATGGCGATGAGGTGACAGCAAGGACGCGGCCTGCCGGTTGTGAGACAGGATGTGCCTTAAGGACCGTAGCGGCGGGCCGCGCGGCTCGTTATCCACTTGAGGCTCGTTGCGAACTGACGCGGCGGACGCGCCAGAACTCGAAATTTCCGGCAGTCTGCGCCGGCGAAGGTGTCGTCTGCCGTCTCATCAAAAGAGACGGCGCCGCTGGCGGCTCGCAGGGCGCTAGGTCGGGCCGTTCCCCCGCAGCGCATCCACGTGGCCGCAGCCGTCGCTTTCGGCCTAGGACACACGCTGGACACGGGCCGGTGTAATGTGGCGTGTAGCCAGCCAGCTGCGTTGCAATTGCCGTGCGACATTCAGTACGCTAATTGAGCGCAGGTCGGCTACCTGTCATCCGATACAATCACCCAGTGACGAGATAAGTTAGTGGCATCACCTAACTAGAGAAAATGTTTAAAAACAGTACATCACCTTTACTGACTACAACCCAGAATGAGACAGAGAAAATCCTGAACTAGGTGCGAATACTGAAGAACACCGCAATGGCTGTTGTTACACACATTTATTTTATTTAATTTCGCACGACTGGCCAACTTCGGCCTTACGGACGATACTCACTTGCTGTAGGTGGTAACATGTACCGATTATCTGGCAGTGAACGTGGCAGTTCTGAAAGCTAGTAAATGTACGTGCAAGCGTCAAACTTAAAACAAATTTTTATTGAATACAGTAATAGTCATTGCAAACAGTATTGTCACAATCTTGGACACTTTCACAGTTAAAATCCAATTACGAAAGTGACCGTATGGAGTATCTCAGAAAGCGATAGCAGTTTCTAGGATGACTGTTATTATATTCAGTTATTTATTTACTTTAATCGTATGGCTAGGGCCCCCGTCGGGCAGCCCGTTCACCGGGTGCCGGTCTTCCAATTTGACGCCACTTCGGCGACGTGCACTCGATGAGAACAACAGAATGATGATGAGGTCAGCACAACACCCAGTCAAATTGGTTCAAATGGCTCTGAGCACTATGGGACTCAACCTCTGTGGTCATCAGTCCCCTAGAACTTAGAACTACTTAAATCTAACTAACCTAAGGACATCACACACATCCATGCCCGAGGCTGGATTCGAACCTGCCACCGTAGAGGTCGCGCGGTTCCAGACTGAAGCGCCTAGAACCGCACGGCCACACCGGCCGGCTTGTTTTAATTGTTTACTTCTTTCTGATTGCTCTTTACCAATACTCATCCATTATTTGGTCATTCTAAATGTGCATTTTAGCTTAATTGATATCTCTGGCCTCAATTGTATTTAATTTGTTTGTATTTTATCAACTCCCAGACATGGTCATCAACCATCTTACTATTTAAGAGCCTTAGAATAGTTTGGAATTTCGCTTCACAGTTGTGAACACCAAATATCAATATTTTACCGTCCTGTACGAATTAAAACTATGATTTATATGCCATAAAGTCATACTTAGAGTAAAATATAAACCTGAATAACGAAAATCTAAGATTTTCATAGTTTCTAACATATAGTTATGCCTGAACCTATACACCAATTTTTGTTAGCGATAACGTTTCCTATACAGGGAGCGTAGTGGAACCGACATTGAGATCGTTGGCTGATTATGTCACTGTACTGCTGTACTCCTCTGCACTCTGCATGATGAGCTAGTGTCCTCCTACCTTGTAGGCCATTGGTTCAAAACCAGCTGTGGTAGGAAGATAGGGCAGAACTTTTCTCACATAGATAATGGCGATCCTGCCAAGAAGGTAAAATACCATGGTAAGGTGGTCGACCATATGTAATTAATAGACCAGAAAAATATCCTCGTTCATAACTTTTAATAAATTTTTTGTGTTGTTTCAACCAATAGTGAATATTAGTGACTACTGACTAGCGAATAGGAAGACAGAGACGTGCAATGAATGCACTGAGAGACGTGCGCAGTATCCCCATAGTATAGTTGTAATGCCATTGCTAGCTTTAAATTTTTCTTGCAAGCGCACAGATGGCTGACGCAGTGTTGATAAGTTGATTCTGTCCCAACTTGTAAGCGATGGTTGTATAGTCTTGTTATTGTGTCAAGGCCGGCAACACCCAGTCCCTGGGCGGAGAAAATTCTCCGACCCAGCCGGGAATCGAGCCCGGGCCCAGAGAATTGATAATCCGTCACGCTGACCATTCAGCTACCGGGAGCGGACATTATATTCAGTAAACATTCTGTTTTAAATTTAACGCTTGCACACTACGGTCGCAGGTTCGAATCCTGCCTCGAGCATGGATGTGTGTGATGTCCTTAGGTTAGTTAGGTTTAATTAGTTCTAAGTCCTAAAGGACTGATGACCTCTGAAGTTAAGTCCCATAGTGCTCAGAGCCATTTGAACCATTTTAAGTCTTGCACGTATTCTCGCTTTCAGAACTACCATATCCGCTGCTAAATAATAGGATATACACTACCGGAAATAAATGCAAGAGTCTCAAGGACAAGGAAACTTTACTAGCTACTGACTTGACAGATATTACACGCTCAAACAAACTTGACACTCGGCGCGGTGGCTGATGGGAGCGACCGCAAAAGTCATTTCCAAGTTACAGTGGCTCCCATCAGCCACCGCACCGAGTGTCAACTTTGTTTGCGCGAACAATAGATCACCACTGTAAGAGTATAGGATAACAAATTCAGACCACACATGTCACAGTAAAAGCCCAAACAACCGCTTCAATGCACAGTGTTCCTCCCTCTGGAGACCATGCATACAAACAATCAGGAAGGTGCCGATGGTCAGTTTTCTCCAACACTTAGTTGTGTCTACAACTTCGTTTGGTGGTACGACCTTCTCGCTCCAGGCATAGCCTCGATCATTGCATGTGACTTTTTCCTGTTCTCGCCGGTTTTGGAGCACAGATCGGTAGACGCGTCTTGCAATGTTCAGCTACACGGCCTACAACCACTAAATCTTTGTCTTCTATTTTTGGATTACTCAGCATCCATTTTAACTAGCAATGCTACAGACAAGTGCCATCCAAACGTTGGGACACAGTACTATTTCAATGGCCCAATGGAAACTTAACTACATATGCGGTTACAATATCGTCAAACCGGTCGTGTATAACGCTGAAAAAAAAGATTACGAACAACCAATGCGGTTTCCAGAATCTTTTTAGGAGAGCTAATAAAAAAATTATAGACACTTTTAACGTGTATCAGCTGAGCTGTGGAAGGCCACACCATGAAATCATAGCCTCCGAATGGTCCCTGACGACATGCCAACTGCAATATGTTCTCGGATTAGCCAGCCGTCATGGCCGAGCGGTTCTAGGCGCTTAGTCTGGAACCGCATAACCGCTACGGTCACAGGTTCGAATTCTGCCTCGGGCATGGATGCGTGTAATATCCTTAGGTTAGTTAGGTTTAATTAGTTCTAAGTTCTAGAGGACTGATGACCTCAGATGCTAAGTGCCATAGTGCTCAGAGCCATCTGAACAATTTGTTCTCGGATTTGGTTCCCTGACGATGTTCTGTCAGCCACCACTGCTCGCTGATAGCGTCGATCTTGTCGTGCGTCTGTACTATGCGGCCGTCCAGTACCTGGTCTACAGATAAGGGAATGTTCCACAGACAATTGCTGAAGGCAGCGACACGCCATGCCCAACATCTGCGGCAATTCGCCGATACACCCGTCTAGTTCCTGGAGGCCCGCAATACGATCCCACTAAAATGGCTGAAGCTGTTTGCGTACGTCCTCGTCACTGAGGCATGGCTGTGCCCCAGAATGAATATTGCTAAAACTGTTCACCTCTGCCGCATGGGATTAGCCGAGCGGTCTACGGCGTTGCAGTCATGGACTGTGCGGCTGGTTCCGGCGGAGGTTCGAGTCCTCCCTCGGGCATGGGTGTGTTTGTTTGTCCTTAGGGTACGTAGTGTGTAGGCTTAGGGACTGATGACCTTAGCAGTTAAGTCCCATAAGATTTCACACACAATATTCACCTCTAAACTCAGCACAGTTACTGCCCGCAGATTCAAAATGGAGAGAACACAGACCTGCCTCCTTAGCGCCATCTGATAGCCGATGACCGTGACAATTAATTACCAACACTACGATTACTCGGTATGCATTTATTACGTCCTGCTGCCACTGGACCTCGTGGAAGTCACAGTGACTACGACGTGTTGGCTCCTTCAGCAACTGAGAATGCTCTATAAGGACGAAATTCACCAATCGTGCAAAAATAATGAAACATCTAATGAAACCATAAACTTACTGCTATCACTTGCTGTTTAATTTACATCCATAACACGTTTCAAATGTTTAAATCTCCATCATGATGTGGATTTTTTTTTTTTTTTTTTTGTATCAGCATAATATGTGTGATGCAGGGTATCCTGTGGTATTGTCTAGTAAAGAAACATCAAACTACCTCTGAATATGACTCTATGGAGGTCTTTCACTAAAACCTGAACGTAATTGTAAATGTGCAAATAAAAAAATTAAAACAGATCACCTCCAGTGATCACAGGTTCAAAAAATGGTTCAAATGGCACTGAGCACTATGGGACTTAACTTCTGTGGTCATCAGTCCTCTAGAAGTTAGAACTACTTAAACCTAACCAACCTAAGGACATCACACACATCCATGCCCGAAGCAGGATTCGAACCTGCGACCGTAGCGGTCGCGCGTTTCCAGACTGAAGCACCTAGAGCCGATTGGCCGCTCCGGCCGGCTTCTTTCTCTGTTGAATTAAGCACTAAGACAAAAAAAAAAGATTCACTACAAAGGAATTGTCCGAATAGGACTGAAATTGGTAGACATGATTTACATGTACAAACAAAAAATGATTACAATTTCAGAAAAACTGGATGAGAAAGATCTTCACAAATTGAGCAAATCAATAACGCATTGGTCCACCTCTGACCCATGTGCAATCAGTTATTCGCCTATGTATTGATTGATAGAGTTGCTGGATGTTCGTCTGAGAGATATGGTGCCGAGTTCTGTCGAATTGGCACGTTAATAGCCAAATCACGATCTGGTTGGAGAACCCTGCCCATGATGCTTCAAACGTCATCAATTGGAAGGAGATCCGGCGATCTTGCTGGTCAAAGTAGGGTTTGTCAGCCACTAAAGCAAGCAATAGAAACTCTCGCCTTGTGCAGGTGGGCCTTACCTTGCTGAAATGAAAGCCCACGACGGTTCCCATGAAGGACAACAAAACTAGGTGTATAATATCATCGAGGTACTGCTGTACTGTAAGGGTGCCGCCGATGACATATTGATATGAAAAGAAATGGCACCCCACAACATCCATCGAGGCTACCGGGCCGTACGATGGCCGACAATGAGGTTGGTGCCCCATCGCTGTCGCGCCTCCAGACACGTCTTCGGCCTGGAATCTCTTTGACTGAAGTAGAATGGTGTTTAGTGATGAGTCCTGCTTCGAACTGAGCCCCAATGACCAGCAAGACGCCCCGGACAGCAGTGGGATACCAACCTGACCGTCACATGCCGTACGGCCTGACAACCTGAGTAATGGTCTGAGGTGCCCTCTCTTTTCATATCAGGATCCATTTGGTTGTTATCCGCGGCAACATTACAGCACAGCGGTACATCGGCAATTACGTTGCTCCTCATGGTAAGCCATCCTGGGCTTACATTTCAGCCTGAACACAACTACAGTTTCTACTCTTTTTCTCCGTGCTTGCCAAACCCTATCTTTGCCAGCAAGATCGTCGGATCTCTCCCCAACTGAGAACGTTTAGAGCATTACGGGCAGTGCGTTCCAACCAGATCGGGCTCGTGACGATTTAACGCGCCAATTGGGCAACATTTGGTACGATATTCCTCAGGAGGGCATCCAACAACTCTATAAGTCAATGTGAAGGCGAATAACTGCCTGCATAAGGACCAGAGGGGGGCCAACGCGTTGCTGAATTCCTCAGTTTATGAAGCTCTTTCTCTTAAATAAATCATCCAGTTTTTTCCTGAAACTGGCAGATGCAGATAACACACAGCAAAAACAGGTAAAATACTCCAATGCAGGCCTACAAAGAACATGTAGCAGAACGAAACCATTATTCGGAGTAGGTCTTAAGGTATTTTGGTGATCTTTGGTTGAGTAGACGAAGAGATCTGTTCGATTAAATATTTCAAGTGTATGAGAATCCTTTTCTATGAAGTTTCTGTAGCCTGAACTATGTACTCATTTATGTAATCAGGTGACATTTTGAAAACATTAGGTGTAATATTATATTGTCAACAGTGACAAAATTAAACACAAACAACAATATGGGTTCCGATCGAGACGTAGAGGATGAAAAGAGTGACAAAAGGAGTGCAAAGTTTTAGTTATGTCAGAGCTGTGGATTTGTTGGGCTTAAGTCTGTTACATGTTACAACAAAATGGAACGCATGGCAAAATCATAACATGCCCTGCATCACACAAAAACCAGCTGGTTTGACCTACCACTCTAAATAGGATTCGAACTCGTCATGGCAGATGTGCTTACTCCCTGTATAAATGGAGTAACATACCATCCCATGAGTGTGACTGCGGAAGAAGTCAGACCATCAGCCACGTTGTTGAAGAGTGTTCCAGAAGAGCCTATGATGGGAGCCCCGACGACTTCCTGCTCGCAACTCCAGAGTCGATACATTATATTAATAGACTTGATGTTTGTTTGTAATCATAAACTTTGTTATATTAGTAATGTTTTTTTGCAATTATTCACGTTTGTTATATTAGGGATTTGTCTGTTTCTTTCTTATGTGTCTGTATTGTCATACGGTAAATAGTAAGTAAATAAACAACAAAGTAAACGTTGATAAGGAATCAGGCTGACATGGGGTACAAAGCGTCGGTTTTTGGGAGAATCTGTAGTTTTGTAAGGGAAGTTAAGTGTTCATTTAGAAACTATCAAAGAAACATGCAAATAACTGAATAATTCATGGCAAATATGAAGGGAGGATGGATATATACATATACACTCCTGGAAATTGAAATACGAACAGCTTGAATTCATTGTCCCAGGAAGGGGAAACTTTATTGACACATTCCTGGGGTCAGATACATCACATGATCACACTGACAGAACCACAGGCACATAGACAAAGGCAACAGAGCATGCACAATGTCGGCACTAGTACAGTGTATATCCACCTTTCGCACCAATGCAGGCTGCTATTCTCCCATGGAGACGATCGTAGAGATGCTGTATGTAGTCCTGTGGAATGGCTTGCCATGCCATTTCCACCTGGCGCCTCAGTTGGACCAGCGTTCGTGTTGGACGTGCAGACCGCGTGAGACTACGCTTCATCCAGTCCCAAACATGCTCAATGGGGGACAGATCCGGAGATCTTGCTGGCCAGGGTAGTTGACTTACACCTTCTAGAGCACGTTGGGTGGCACGGGATACATGCGGACGTGCATTGTCCTGTTGGAACAGCAAGTTCCCTTGCCGGTCTAGGAATAGTAGAACGATGGGTTCGATGACGGTTTGGATGTACCATGCACTATTCAGTGTCCCCTCGACGATCACCACAGGTGTACGGCCAGTGTAGGAGATCGCTCCCCACACCATGATGCCGGGTGTTGGCCCTGTGTGCCTCGGTCGTATGCAGTCCTGATTGTGGCGCTCACCTGCACGGCGCCAAACACGCATACGACCATCATTGGCATCAAGGCAGAAGCGACTCTCATCGCTGAAAACGACACGTCTCCATTCGTCCCTCCATTCACGCCTGTCGCGACACCACTGGAGGCGGGCTGCACGATGTTTGGGCGTGAGCGGAAGACGGCCTAACGGTGTGCGGGACCGTAGCCCAGCTTCATGGAGACGGTTGCGAATGGTCCTCGCCGATACCCCAGGAGCAACAGTGTCCCTAATTTGCTGGGAAGTGGCGGTGCGGTCCCCTACGGCACTGCGTAGGATCCTACGGTCTTGGCGTCCATCCGTGCGTCGCTGCGGTCCGGTCCCAGGTCGACGGGCACGTGCAGCTTCCGCCGACCACTGGCGACAACATCGATGTACTGTGGAGACCTCACGCCCCACGTGTTGAGCAATTCGGCGGTACGTCCACCCGGCCTCCCGCATGCCCACTATACGCCCTCGCTCAAAGTCCGTCAACTGCACATACGGTTCACGTCCACGCTGTCGCGGCACGCTACCAGTGTTAAAGACAACGATGGAGCTTCGTACGCCACGGCAAACTGGCTGACACTGACGGCGGCGGTGCACAAATGCTGCGCAGCTAGCGCCATTCGACGGCCAACACCACGGTTCCTGGTGTGTCCGCTGTGCCGTGCATGTGATCATTGCTTCTACAGCCCTTTCGCAGTGTCCGGAGCAAGTATGGTGGGTCTCACACACCGGTGTCAATGTGTTCTTTTTTCCATTTCCAGGAGTGTATGTTGATGTTGTTGTGGTCTTCAGGCCTGAGACTGGTTTGATGCAGCTCTCCATGCTACTCTATCCTGTGCTTCTTCATCTCCCAGTACTTGCTGCAACCTACATCCTTTTGAATCTGCGTTGTGTATTCATCTCTTGGTCTCCCTCTACGATTTTTACCCTCCACGCTGCCCTCCAATGCTAAATTTGTGATGCCTTGATGCCTCAGAACATGTCCTACCAACCGGTCCCTTCTTCTCGTCAAGTTCTGCCACAAACTCCTCTTCTCCCCAATTCTATTCAATACCTCCTCATTAGTTATGTGATCTACGCACCTAATCTTCAGCATTCTTCTGTAGCACCACATTTCGAAAGCTTCTATTCTCTTCTTGTCCAAACTTCCATACATGGCTACACTCCATACAAATACTTTCAGAAATGGCTTCCTGACACTTGCATCAATAGTCGATTCTCTCTACTTCGACCATCATCAGTTATTTTACTCCCTAAAGAGCACAACTCCATTACTACTTTAAGTGTCTCATTTCCTAATCTAATTCCCTCAGCATCAACCGACTTAGTTCGACTACATTCCATTATCCCCGTTTTGCTTTTGTTGATGTTCGTCTTATATCCTCCTTTCAAGACCCTATCCATTCCGTTTAACTGCCCTTCCAAGTCCTTTGCTGTCTCTGACAGAATTACAATGTCATCGGCGAACCTCAAAGTTTTTATTTCTTCTCCATGGATTTTAATACCTACTCCGAATTTTTCTTTTGTTTCCTTCACTGCTTGCTCAATATAGAGATTGAATAACATCGGAGAGATACTACAACCCTGTCTCACTCCCTTCCCAACCACTGATTCCCTTTCATGTCCCTCGACACTTATAACTGCCATCTGGTTTCAGTACAAATTGTAAATAGCTTTTCGCTCCCTGTATTTATCCCTGCCACCTTCAGAATTTGAAAGAGAGTATTCCAGTCAACATTGTCAAAAGCTTTCTCTAAGTCTACAAATGCTAGAAACTTAGGTTTGCCCTTATAGCTTCTAAGATAAGTCGTAGGGTCAGTGTTGCCTCACGTGTTCCAATATTCTTCCCCAAGGACGGCTTCTACTAGTTTTTCCATTCGTCTGTAAAGAATTCGCGTTAGTATTTTGCTGTGACTTATTAAACTTATAGTTCGGTAATTTTCACATCTGTCAACACCTGCTTTCTTTGGGATTGGAATTATTATATTCTTCTTGAAGTCTGAGGGTGTTTCGCCTGTTTCATACATCTTGCTCACCAGATGGTAGAGTTTTGTCAGTACTGGTTCTTCCAAGGCCGTCAGTAGTTCCAATGGAATGTTGTCTACTCTGGGCCCTTGTTTCGACTCAGGCCCTTCAGTGCTCTGTCAAACTCTTCACGCAGTATCGTATCGCCCATTTCATCTCCATCTACATCCTCTTCCATTTCTATAATATTGTCCTCAAGTACATCGCCCTTGTATAGACCCTTTATATACTCCTTCCACCTTTCTGCTTTCCCTTCTTTGCTTAGATCTGGGTTTCCATCTGAGCTCTTGATGTTCATACAAATGGTTCTCTTATCTCCAAAGGTCTCTTTAATTTTACTGTAGGCAGTATCTATCTTACCCCTAGTGAGATAAGCCTCTACATCCTTACATTTGTCCTCTAGCCATCCCTGCTTAGCCATTCTGCACTTCCTGTCGATCTCATTTTTAAGACGTTTGTATTCCTTTTTGCCTGCTTCATTTTCTGCATTTTTATATTTTCTCCTTTCATCAATTAAATACAATATTTCTTCTGTTACCCAAGGATTTCTACTAGCCCTTGTCTTTTTACCTACTTGATCCTCTGCTGCCTTCACTACTTCATCCCTCAAAGCTACACATTCTTCTTGTACTGTATTTCTTTCTTCAATTCCTGTCAATTGTTCCCTTATGCTCTCCCTGAAACTCTGTACAACCTCTTGTTCTTTCAGTTTATCCATGTTCCATCTCCTTAAATTCCCACCTTTTTGCAGTTTCTTCAGTTTTAATCTACAGGTCATAACCAATAGATTGTGGTCAGAGTCCACATCTGCCCCTGGAAATGTTTTACAATTTAAAACCTGGTTCCTAAATCTCTGTCTTACCATTATATAATATATCTGATACCTTTTAGTATCTCCAGGGTTCTTCCATATATACAACCTTCTTTCATGATTCTTAAACCAAGTTTTGGCTATGATTATGTTGTGCTCTGTGCAAAATTCTACCAGACGGCTTCCTCTTTCATTTCTTAGCCCCAATCCATATTCACCTACTACATTTCCTTCTCTCCCCTTTCCCTATACTCGAATTCCAGTCACCCATGACTATTAAAGTTTCGTCTCCCTTCACTATCTGAATAATTTCTTTTATTTCATATAAATAATATTTGTGAGTGTATGGTGGTTGGAATTCAGAATTTTGTGTTCCAAGTTGTCTGTAAATGTTTCAGCTAACAATCCAGAAAGATCTGATCCTATTGCTAGGCCATCTGTTTGTTTGTAGACCTTACTGTTGAATTTCAAATAGTTGTGGGGGAGTGTGAATTATGACAGATCAATTAGCTAAGTAATGTGAGTATTTTTTGTGTTTTTATAGGTTGGCGTTAATTCTGTGTAGCGTTGGACCTATTCGTACAGATGAGTAAAGGTTTTGTAAGTCGTAAGAGCAAGTGTGGCTCCATCAGGAAATTTTATGATTTGAAATGTTTTGGAAACTCTACTGTGTCTCTAAGTGTTTCATTATTATTGAATGTTTACGTTCCTTTAAGAATTTTGATAAGCTTTTTGTTAAGTTTTACTGTTGAAATGTTCCTACAGTTCACTACAGGCCCGTTTGGAGTTCATTCTTGTGTACATTCGGTTGAAAACGGAGGCAAGATGCTTGTGGACTCATTTGAGATGTATTCAATCTCTTTTTGGGTTCAGGCCGTTGGGTGTTCATTTTTTTTGAGTTATGTTGTTGGCTCTGAAGAAGTCTAAAATTTGTTTATCTTCACATTTACATTTACATTCAGTTTTTAGCCAAAGACCTTCACAGAGACATATTCTGAAATAGTGTTTTGTTTCTCTACTAGACAGTGTCAGATGTTATCCCAAAGTTGTAACACAACACATACGTCATATTAATACAAATAAATCCACCTGATGATGGAGATTTAAACGTTTGAAGTGCACTGAAGGAACAAATTAAACGGTGACTGGAAACAATAGCCGGTCGTTGTAACAAGCGGTTCTAGGCGCTTCAGTCCGGAACGGTGCTGTTGCTAAGGTCGCAGGTTCGAATCCTGCCTCGGGCATGGATGTCCTTAGGTTAGTTAGGTTTTTAAGTAGTTCTAAGTTCCAGGGGACTGATGACCTCAGAGCCATTTGAACCATTTTTTGGAAACAATAAACTTGTTGTTTCGTTCGATATCAATAACAGCAATTGTAAAGACTAACCGAAAATGTTCTCATTTAAAGTTAAATTAAATAAATATGTGCAAACAATCGCCGAGGTAGAACCATTTCATAGTCCTCAACGAAGATATGACTGTGGTATCCCACATGAAGAAATTGATTAACACCTACATCTACATCTACATCTACATGACTACTCTGCAATTCACATTTAAGTGCTTGGCAGAGGGTTCATCGAACCACAATCATACTATCTCTCTACTATTCCACTCCCGAACAGCGAGCGGGAAAAACGAACACCTAAACCTTTCTGTTCGAGCTCTGATTTCTCTTATTTTATTTTGATGATCATTCCTACCTATGTAGGTTGGGCTCAACAAAATATTTTCGCATTCGGAAGAGAAAGTTGGTGACTGAAATTTCGTAAAAAGGTCTCGCCGCGACGAAAAACGTCTATGCTTTAATGACTTCCATCCCAACTCGTGTATCATATCTGCCACACTCTCTCCCCTATAACGTGATAATACAAAACGAGCTGCCCTTTTTTGCACCCTTTCGATGTCCTCCGTCAATCCCACCTGGTAAGGATCCCACACCGCGTAGCAATATTCTAACAGAGGACGAACGAGTGTAGTGTAAGCTGTCTCTTTAGTGGACTTGTTGCATCTTCTAAGTGTCCTGCCAATGAAACGCAACCTTTGGCTCGCCTTCCCGACAATATTATCTATGTGGTCCTTCCAACTGAAGTTGTTCGTAATTTTAACACCCAGGTACTTAGTTGAATTGACAGCCTTGAGAATTGTACTATTTATCGAGTAATCGAATTCCAACGCATTTCTGTTGGAACTCATGTGGATCATCTCATACGTTTCGTTATTTAGCGTCAACTGCTACCTGACACACCATACAGCAATCTTTTCTAAATCGCTTTGCAACTGATACTGGTCTTCGGATGACCTTACTAGACGGTAAATTACAGCATCATCTGCGAACAGTCAAAGAGAACTGCTCAGATTGTCACCCAGGTCATTTATATAGACCAGGAACAGTAGAGGTCCCAGAACGCTTCCTGGGGAACACTTGATATCACTTCAGTTTTATTCGATGATTTGCCGTCTAGTACTACGAACTGCGACCTTCCTGATAGGAAATCACGAATCCAGTCGCACAACTGAGACGATACCCCATAGCTCCGCAGCTTGATTAGAAGTCGCTTATGAGGAACGGTGTCAAAAGCTTTCCGGAAATCTAGAAATACGGAATCAACTTGAGATCCCCTGTCGATAGCGGCCATTACTTCGTGCGAATAAAGAGCTAGCTGCGTTGCACAAGAGCGATGTTTTCTGAAGCCATGCTGATTACGTGTCAATAGATCGTTCCCTTCGAGGTGATTCATAATGTTTGAATACAGTATATGCTCCAAAACCCTACTGCAAACCGACGTCAATGATATAGGTCTGTAGTTAAATGGATTACTCCTACTACCCTTCTTGAACACTGGTGCGACCTGCGCAATTTTCCAATATGTAGGTACAGATCTATCGGTGAGCGAGCGGTTGTATATGATTGCTAAGTAGGGAGCTATAGTATCAGCGTAATCTGAAAGGAACCTAATCGGTATACAATCTGGACCTGAAGACTTACCCGTATCAAGCGATTTGAGTTGCTTCGCAACCCCTAAGGTATCTACTTCTAAGAAACTCATGCTAGCAAATGTTCGTGTTTCAAATTCTGGAATATTCCATTCGTCTTCCCTGGTGAAGGAATTTCGGAAAACTGCGTTCAATAACTCCGCTTTAGCGGTACAGTCGTCGATAACAGTACTATCGGCACTGCGCAGCGAAGGTATTGACTGCGTCTTGCCGCTTGTGTACTTTACATACGACCAGAATTTCTTCGAATTTTCTACCAAATTTCGAGACAATGTTTCGTTGTGGAACGTATTAAAGTCATCTCGCATCGAAGTACGTGCCAAATTTCGCGCGTCTGTAAATTTTAGCCCATCTTCGGGATTTCGCGTACTTCTGAACATCGCATGCTTTTTCCGTTGCCTCTGCAACAGCGTTCGGACCTTTTTTGTGTACCACGGGGGATCCGTTCCATCTCTTACCAGTTTATGAGGTATGAATATCTCAATTGCTGTTGCTGCTATATCTTTGAATTTGAGCCACATCTCGTCTACACTCGCATAGTCAGTTCGGAAGGAATGGAAATTGTCTTTTAGGAAGGCTTCTAGTGGCACTTTATCCACTTTTTTAAATAAAATTATTTTGCGTTTGTTTCTGATGGATTTGGAAGAAATGGTATTGAGCCTAGCTACAACGACCTTGTGATCACTAATTCCTGTATCAGTCATGATGCTCTCTATCAGCTCTGGATTGTTTGTGGCTAAGAGGTCAAGTGTGTTTTCGCAACCATTTACAATTCGCGTGGGTTCGTGGACTAACTGCTCGAAATAATTTTCGGAGAAAGCATTTAGGACAATCTCGGAAGACGTTTTCTGCCTACCACCGGTTTTGAACAAGTATTTTTGCCAACATACCGAGGGTAGGTTGAAGTCCCCACCAACTATAACCGTATGAGTGGGGTATTTATTTGTTACGAGACTCAAACTTTCTCTGAACTGTTCCGCAACTGTATCATCGGAGTCTGGGGGTCGGTAGAAGGAGCCAATTATTAACTTAATTCGGCTGTTAAGTATAACCTCCACCCACACCAATTCGCACGGAGTATCTACTTCGACTTCACTACAAGATAAACCACTACTGACAGACACAAACACTCCACCACCAATTCTGCCTAATCTATCTTTCCTGAACACCGTCTGAGACTTCGTAAAAATTTCTGCAGAACTTATTTCAGGCTTTAGCCAGCTTTCTGTACCTATAACGATATCAGCTTCTGTGCTTTCTATTAGCGCTTGAAGCTCAGGGACTTTTCCAGCGCAACTACAACAGTTTACAACTATAATTCCGACTGTTCCTTGATCCAAGCACGTCCTGTAATTGCCAAGCACCCTTCGACATTGCAGCCCATCCCGCACTTTCCCGAGGCCTTCTAACCCAAAAAACCGCCCAGTCCACGCCACACAGCCTCCGCTACCCGTGTAGCCGCCAGCTGAGTGTAGTGAACTCCTGACCTATTCAGCGGAACCCGAAACCCCACTTACTATGGCGCAAGTCAAGGAATCTGCAGCCAATACGGTCGCAAAACCGTCTGAGCCTCTGATTCAGACCCTCCACCCGGCTCTGCACCAAAGGTCCGCAGTCGGTTCTGTCAACGATGCTGCAGATGGTGAGCTCTGCCTTCATCTCGTAAGCAAGACCGGCAGCCTTCACCAAATCAGATAGCCGCTGGAATCCAGAGAGAATTTCCTCAGATCCAAAGCGACACACGTCATTAGTGCCGACATGTGCCACCACCTGCAGCTGGCTGCACCCTGTGCTCTTCATGGCATCCGGAAGGACCCTTTCCACATCAGGAATGACTCCTCCCGGAATGCACACGGAGTGCACACTGGATTTCTTCCCCTCCTTAGCCGCCGTATCCCTAAGGGGCCCCATTACGCGCCTAACATTGGAGCACCCAACTACCAGTAAGCCCACCCTCTGCGATTGCCCGGACCTTGAAGGCTGAGAATGATCCTCTGAAACAGGGCAGGCAGCTGCATCTGGCTCAGCCAGAGACAGTGCCTGAAACCGGTTTATCAGACGCACCGGGGAGGCTTTCTGATCAGCCTCCGGGGACGCCTTTCGCTGCCTGCCACGCCTTGGAACGACTTCCCAATCAACCACAGGCGAGGGCTCAGCCCCACTGCGGGCAGCAACCGGGGCAACCACAGCGGCAGACCGATCTGGGGACAGACGGGAAGAGGTTGACATCCCCGTGATACCCAAGTCCGGCTCCCCACAGTGGTGCCCATTGGCAACAGCCTCAAGCTGCGCGACCGAAGTCAGCGCCGATTGCAGCTATAATACCTATAGGTATTTCTGTTTGGCAAATATATAAATGTAGTCGAAGTAAACATCTGAGAAACTTCACTCATGACGACTTCCTGATAAAATAATCATCATCATATTATAGTTCTTATATACTTTGGACGTCGTCAGTGTATGGGGCGATCTGTAGTATTGCGAACAAAATAAATTTTCAACTGCCAAGATCGCTAAGATCATTTATTAATATTGCTGATCAGTTTTGGCAATTCTCTGTTGCCATCTGTGATCTATTTTTACATACAGAGAAGACTGTGTAATGATGTAAACACAGATCTGATTGCCGAAATCAGTCCCCTATATGACTGAATGATTTCAGCGATCTTGGCAACTGGAAATTTATTGTGTTTTTATTATAGTTCCCTTAAGTAAATCAATAAATCTGTGAATGTAAATACAAACCACTTCAGGTCTGAAACCCTCACAAGACAAGATTGCACAGACTAAACAGAGGATATCCAAAGGACAGCACTGTGTTTTGTCCCAGGTCGTTAAATAGTTGTGAAAGTGTTATGGAGATCCTGAAGTATCTTAAGTGGTAGTCGTTGCAAGAGAGGCAATGTGCATCACCATGTGATTTACTGTTGAAATTCCGAGGGAGCATTTCCCGAAAGAGCGAACCAATAAGTTGCTTCATCCTATATACATTTCGTGAAAATACCAGTCACACAAGCCTAGAGAGATTCAAGCTTGCACAGAGGTTTACCAACAATTCTTCTTTCTATGAACCATTCGTGATTGGGATGGGACAGGGATGAAAATATGATGGTTCTCGATGTGTGCTCTGATACACATCGCAAGGTGGCTTGAGGAATATAGTTGTACATGTCTACGTTCATATCATGTATTATTTGCTTTCCTATGACTAGTTCCGCTATGCCAAGAAGACTATATATAAATCTATGTGTGCAAATTGTGGCAGACAACCATGGTCGCTGCCTCCCTTGCAGGTCATGCTTGCTTTCACAATTTTGTGTCCACCAAGGCTTGGGGAATCTTTTACAGATATTCACAGCTGAGGCTCAAGCTGATGCGAGTCAAGATGAGGATCAAATTTAACTGGGTATTTACTGCATTGTGTCATCCAGAAGAACATTAGAATATACATTCCGAATAAATTCTGAGTTGCACAGCGCATCACACACGAATCTAATATCTAAATAAACTCTCACTGGCAAATCTAATATAGTAATAAATAATAATAACACGTGACCTTTAGTGACGTGTTTCCATTAATTCCTAAGTCGCTCTCTCCCTTGCAGATCTCGTCCCCCAGTTACACCTGATAATTTCGTTTTATCAGTTTATGTGTCAGATTGTCTTATCCTCATAGCAATAGCCTCAATGCACTAACCATGAAACTGGAGCACCCAGGTAGGTTGTTCACACCCACGGTTTTCTCCTGCTATTTTTCTTGGTATACAGCACAGCCTTTACAAATTCAAAGTAAATAAATACTTTATCATTCCATCAGATTCGAAATCTGTCTAATTTTAAAGTGTCCCTATAACGAAACAACACACAAGAAATAGGATGAAAGCCAAAACTTTGAAAGTCTCTTTTAGTTCGAGTGAAGTGAGTTGTATTATAGTGGCACTGACAACTAATTAGATACAAATGAATCAGCTTTTGTTCCAACACTTTCTACGATCAGCACTAATGCTCTCTGTAACACAAATCAACTGGCATAAACACCTATGAAACAGCCTGTTTGCCTCAGACTGAAGGGCACGTTGCAGAGACGTCCATGAATCTCCTAAGCAGCTGACGCTAACGCTGTCACACCACACCGAGGATATTGAGGAAATTTGCTTCTCTGGGATACTGGTGCTGGTGCAGCCCCTCCATACTCCTACAAAGCCCGGTTGCACTCCTCGCCATACCCGCTGCTGCCAGCCTTCCTCAATTACCGCTAGCTGATCATCAATCATCTGCAATGCCCAGGTACCGCTACAGCGTAACCCACAGCGCTGCTACCATCTACTCCGCCAATAAACCCTCGATGTCAACAACACCTACTACATTCATATTTTTCCTCATACTCGACTGCCGTTTTATTGTTTTATTTTTTATTTTGAACACCGCTAATTATAAAAAATTAAGATATTGTATCAGAATTCTAATTTCATTTTATAAAGGGAGAATGAAGAAAAATCAGATTTTCATGACGATTTTTGGAGCGAAGAAAGACTTCTAAGCTGTAAGACGAAATACGATGTTCGAAGTCCTATGAGGACTGGAGTTCAAGTTCAGAGACACGATTGTCTAGAATATCTTTGCAAACAAAGTGGAAGCAAAACAATTGGAAGACGAAGAAAGACGAACTTCTCTTAGAAAAGACGAAAGAAGTATTGCAGCTTTTCGCCACTGTTGCCTAACGTGTGTCTCGAAGATGCAATCAAGGAAGTAAAGATTCTGAACACAAATGAAAAAGCAAGTACCAATGCTAAGGTTGGTAGACATTGTTCTTTTTCCTGAAAGTAGGAAACCCATAAAACAAATGTTGAATGAAATTGATATGCCAATTAGGGCAGAATTTGGGTTAAGGTTAAACAAAGACGGAAAAGATAATGAGTACTGAGAAGAACGATCACTTACTAAACACAAAAACTGGAGAAGACGCAAGACCATAATTGAACAATTTCTGCTGTTTAGCAAGCATGATTACACAAAATGTCCCAAGCAAGAAGGTTTGTTCAAATGGTTCAAATGCCTCTGAGCACTATGGGACTTAACATCTGAGGTCATCAGTCCCCTAGAACTTAGAACTATTCAAACCTAACTAACATAAGGACATCACACACATCCATGCCCGAGTCAGGGTTCGAACCAGCGACTGTAGCGGTCGCGTGGTTCCAGACTGAAGCGCCTAGAACCGCTCGGCCACAACGACCGGACGAAGATTCGTGAGGTTGAAAATAGTTTTCTTTAACAAGAGACATTTACTGGTACCAAATATTGGTACAGAACTCAGATACAAGTTGCATGAGGTATCAAGCAACATAAAGTTTCGAGAAAGAGACCGAGCGAGGTATCTCAGTGGTTAGCAAGCTGGACAAGTACCCAGACAGACGACAGTTCAAACCCGCGTCCGATCACACTGATCGAGGTGTTACGTGATTTCCCTAAATCGCTTAAATCAAATACCGTGATGGGTCCTTTGAAAGAGCACGGTCGATTCCTTCTCCATCCTTCTCTAATCCAACTTGTGCTCCGTGTCTAATGACCTCGTTGTCGACGGGACGTTAAACACTAACGTTCTCCTCCTCGAGAATCAGTATTAAAATGAGGAATCAAGGAATATAGTACAACCTTATTGTCTGTCGCTCACTTAGCAACCAGGTTAGACTAATTACAGTGTGCACATAGACTTTTAAGCAGTCATTCTTCTCACACTCTATACAATAGTGAAACGAATAAACCTTAATATGTGGTATATGGGGTGATATCCTCTACTATGCACTTCGTTGTGGTTTGCAGAGCATAGGTATAGCTGCAGCTGTACGTTTCGATAAAAGTTTGTTAGTCACATTTTAATAACTGAAGCTCAGTTTACAACACGTTAGCAGCCCGTTAAGGGAAGCTGAATAACCAACAAACATTTTGTTTTGTACTTGTATTTAGTCTTGTGCTCCGACTGAGAGAATGTCCTACAACAACGAATATTTGTCTAATTATTTATTCAGGAAAATCCAGAAAAAAATGTTCCCGATTTTGATAACCCCACAAACGACGCCTTGGCTCCAAGTAAAGTGCGGTGTGTGCACTGTTGGAAAAGGTCGGGATTTCTCTAACGTGGCAAAACAATTATGCGGAAATTTCTAGCCAAAACCTCCCATCTGTCGAGAAAATTCGGTGACCTAACAAGGATGTCGATAAGTTTAAGCATAGCAAAAAAGTGCTATGGAAAGAACATTAAAATGCCGTCAAGAGGGTATGTATCTATTTGGTGAGACAGCAGTGAAATACAGGATTTCTAGCAATACAGAAGCTAGTATGAATTTTCGTGAGACATACAGTATTGCTCAAACTGATGTGTAAATATCACTCGAACTTATGTGTAAATAGCATTCTATATGATCTATGCATCTTTACACTAGCTGCTTGAACAGTACGAAACTGAAAACACGTACTTTCATCTACATGACTAATCTGCAATTCACTTTTATGTGCTTGGCAGAGGGTTCATCGAACCACAATCATTCTATCTCTCTAAAATTCCACTCCTGAACAGCGCGCGGGAAAAACGAACACCTAAACCTTTCTGTTCGAGCTCTGATTTCTCTTATTTTATTTTGATGATCATTCCTACCTATGTAAGTTGGGCTCAACAAAATATTTTCACCTTCGGAAGAGAAAGCTGGTGACTGAAATTTCGTAAATAGATCTCGCCGCGACGAAACACGTCTTTGGTGTAATTACTTCCATCCCAACTCACGTATCATATCTGCCACACTCTCTCCCCTATAACGTGATAATGCAAAACGAGCTGCCCTTTTTTGCACCCTTTCGATGTCCTCCGTCAATCTCACCTGGTAAGGATCCCACACCACGCAGCAATATTCTAACAGAGGACGAACGGGTGTAGTGTAAGCTGTCTCTTTAGTGGACTTGCATCTTCTAAGTGTCCTGCCAATGAAACGCAACCTTTGGCTCGCCTTCCCGACAATATTATCTATGTGGCCTTTCCAACTGAAGTTGTTCGTAATTTTAACACCCAGTACTTAGTTGAATTGACAGCCTTGAGAATTGTAGTATTTATCGAGTAATCGAATTCCAAAGGATTTCTTTTGGAACTCATGTAGATCACCTCACACTTTTCGTTATTTAGCGTCAACTGCCACCTGCCACACCATACAGTAATCCTTTCTAAATCGCTTTGCAACTGATACTGGTCTTCGGATGACCTTACTAGACGGTAAATTACAGCATCATCTGCGAACAACCTAAGGGAACTGCTCAGATTGTTACCCAGGTCATTTATATAGATCAGGAACAGCGATGTCCCAGGACGCTTCCCTGGGGAACACCTGATATCAATTCAGTTTTACTCGATATTTTGCCGTCTAGTACTACGAACTGCGACCTTCCTGACAGGAAATCACGAATCCAGTCGCACAACTGAGACGATACCCCATAGGCCCGCAGCTTGATTAGTAGTCGCTTGTGAGGAACGGTGTGAAAAGCTTTGCGGAAATCTAGAAATACGGAATCAACTTGAGATCCCTTGTCGATAGCGGCCATTACTTCGTGCGAATAAAGAGCTAGCTGCGTTGCACAAGAACGATGTTTTCTGAAACCATGCTGATTACGTATCAATAGATCGTTCCCTTCGAGGTGATTCATAATGTCTGAATACAGTATATGCTCCAAATCCCTACTGCAAACCGATTTCAGTGATATAGGTCTGTAGTTCGATGGATTACTCCTAATACCCTTCTTAAACACTGGTGCGACCTGCGCAATTTTCCAATCTGTAGGTACAGATCTATCGGTGAGCGAGCGGTTGTATATGAGTGCTAAGTAGGGAGCTATTGTATCAGCGTAATCTGAAAGGAACCCTAATCGGTGTACAATCTGGACCTGAAGACTTGCCCGTATGAAGCGCTTTGAGTTGTTTCGCAACCTCTAAGGCATCTACTTCTAAGAAAGTCATGCTAGCAGCCGTTCGTGTTTCAAATTCTGGAATATTCCATTCGTCTTCCCTGGTGTGTTTTTTAATTTATGTTTTGATTTTAAGATTCTTTGACATTGGAAACCACCCACATTCGGGCGACTTAGTCGATGGAGGATCTGGCTGTTCTGGCCTTAGAGTCTCTGTACGGCTAACAGTTCTGCAGACGTTGGCACAAAGTTTTCTACAGAATTGTCATAAAAGCTCAAATTCTAAGAAGATGAGCACAAGAGACATTGTTCTCACATTCTCAAGATGAACCGAGTAACAGACGAAGTAACGTGAAGATATACTTGTCAAAGTTTGTTACGTTTGTGGAGTAACATGCCATGGAATGATCGACTTCTGACAACTCGAACGCCACTTTGACTCACGTTCACCTGCCTACGGATAAATATTCCCGTATTTGAGACTTATTTAATAACCATTATTGTCGCCCAGCCGCCATCTCTATTGTGGCAGTAATGCAAACATCAGCAACAGTTTAACAAACCACGTTCTACTGCGAATCTTTATCGTTTTACCAGGGCGAATAGAGCGCAAAGAAGATTTTCACTTCCCCGTAGAATTACTAACAAAGTCGATAAACAATAAAATCTTCCACTTAACTCTAGTTGTATACCGGTGTTTCCCATTCGCTACACTGGCGGTTGACGTACGTTGACAGTGCTGAAGGAACAATATATTTCAAATGCACTGAAACACATTATTCCATCATATACCCGAAGTACCTTCAAGCATGGAAACAGAACAATGTGGTGCACTGATGAAAGCACCGAACCTACGCGAAATGCGAGAACATCGTGATTTAGTTTTTCAATGGTTTCGCTAAATCGCTTACTGTAGATGCCAAGAAGGCACCTTTGAAAACAATATGGTCTTGCATTTATAATTAGTGATCTAAAGTCCTATCGAAAGACGTAAACCTCCTGGAATTGAATGAATTTCTAGCCAGTCCTACAACAAGACACTCCTTAAGGATCCGCCAAACGAAACAAATGCAAAAGGCCACAGATTGTCCTAGAAGAAGAGTTGACGAAGTTCCAGTAATCATTCTCTTACAGCTATGTAAAGGGTCACGATGTAATTTCTTCCTTTATGATTACCTTATGATTCAATATCTACACACACATACACACACACACACACACACACACACACACACACACACACACACATACACACACACGCACACAAACACACAAACAGACACATTTTTAATTTTTCTCAGTTTGAAGAAAGGTTTCTGAGTAGTTTCACTCGGTTATCTTGAGAATACCGGAAGTGGACATCACCTCCCAAATATTGCCAATTGGGAATCTCTTCGCTGCACCTAGAACTTGATTACATTTAGCTGAAAGTAACCGAATTTTGCAACAGCGCGCTTTGATCTCATAGACAGGAATTATAGAAGAAGAAACATCGAAGGAATAGTTTTTTTACGTTACATTGGAACGCATGATTACGTAGCTTCTTAAGAAGCTTAAAATCTTAAAGCTCTGCCATGTGTCCACATGACGGACACTAGGAACGAATTGTTGCGTATCCCAATAACGGTGTGGAGCTGTGGCGGTTAGTCACTAAGTACTGAGCTTTCGAGTGTCAAGGATGGGTAAACGTTTAACATTTATCAATGATTCTTAAAGTATCGATACTGGAACCTAGGTGGCTACACACCCGCGCAAAATGCTGCAGTCCCCGAGAGCGGAAATGTATTACGACTGCTATTAATCTAGAGGAGAAAAAAAGCATCAGTACAATTACAGAGAACACCAAAATGTTAACAATGACTAGCACATCTCAATATTTGGGGTACTGTGAGTATCGACTAAGTAGCATAAAAATTGTTACCACGACAACACATCCCCTATCATCACGCTGACTGAAGACAGTAACCAGGTTTGGTGATCAGACGAGTCACACTGTCTAGCTCGCTTGGTGACTCTGAGTATATGTGTGTTTGGCGTCAGCATCGTGAGGCTGTGAATGACTTCAAATGGTTCAAATGGCTCTAAGCACTATGGGACTTAAGATCTTAGGTCATCAGTCCCCTAGAACTTAGAACTACTTAAACCTAACTAACCTAAGGACAACACACAACACCCAGCCATCACGAGGCAGAGAAAATCCCTGACCCCGCCGGGAATCGAACCCGGGAACCCGGGCGCGGGAAGCGAGAACGCTACCGCACGACCACGAGATGGGGGCCACACAACTTCTTCCTGTTTTCTCGATTGATCTGTCTTCAGTTTTTCAAAGCCTATGCACTGTGGCAACTTATAACTAAATCTGAGGGGGGTGCGATGGGGAGGTTCCCTTGTCAGTGGCGAGTGAAAATGTGTTCCGGACTGGGACTCAAACCCACCATTTCCTGCTTACTATGCATTTGCGTTAATCGCTGCGCCATCCTTTCACAGCGTTTATCGAAAATAAGCGGACTATCTCAGCACGCTCCCTGGCCGTCTCACTTTCCCATCTAACGCCACCTGTTCGCTGTCCCCTTCTATGTCATCCACGCTCGCTATTTTCAGATTTCCCGCTGGAGGTCGAACGTTAATGTGCATCCGCACAGAAGCTTGTGGATTTATTGCTCATCGAGGCGAATGAACTATATGAATGTGTGGTGTCTGTTCTTTGGAACATGACAGACACCACGTATTCGTATAGTTTCTGGCTTAGGCTGCGCTTAGGTGACGGCTGTCTTACCTTGGGGGCAGCGGTGACCAGCGCACAGCCCGCTAGCAGCAGCAGCAGCAGCAGCAGCGGGGGCCGCGGCCCTCTTCCTGTGGCAGTCATGGCGCCCTGACTGTGTCACCTCGCGCTGGGGCCGCCTTTTTAAAGCGGCCGCTGATTGCTCCCTGACGTCACACCGTCCACTGTTCCCCGCTAGCTAGCCCCAGCACGGGACGCTGCTTAACTGAGGGACGCAGGCTAAGTCCTCCATAAACCACACCGCCTCATCCTCCCTTCTGAATGTTGCTGGGATCAATGTGGTCCGATGACGGTGCTGCGCTGCCTACTGGCCAACGAAATTGTAACACCACGAAGTCCGCAAAAGTTGAACTTCACTATGCTACGTGGGGACTTCAGAAAGTAATTTACACAAGTAATAAAATTCTTTTGGGTCTGTGAGCGTATTATCAATGCGTAAAACTTTCGATGTTTCGGCCACTATTGTAAATGGTCTTCCTCAAGGTGTTTTCTTCCGCTAGTTAGCTTCGGAATTTCTACACACTGGCAATGTGGTCAGAGACCCAAAAATATTTTATTGACTGTGACTATGGCCGCAGAAACCTACCCACAAATTTAACTTACACATGTCCTCCTGGGCTAAGACAACAATAGTGGCACATTGTCAGAAGAGAATGCATGTTCCGGGTCTCCTGCGGACATAGTTCTGATGCGATGCACATAACACGCGCATAACAGTGTGGAATGCGAGTAGCGCTGTTACTGGGAACGTACTCCAAAGTTCAAGTAAGCGGGGCAATGTGATTCTTGCGGGCAAAACGTCTACATAGCAAAGAGATTCACCGTGAAATTGTGGTGGTATATGGACCAAACGCAATATCTCGTCAGACGCAGTACAATGGTACCAACATTTGAGCAACGCCGCACAGACACGGGTGGTGCTGACCGAAAAGTCCCAATCTTGCACAACGCTGTTTCCATTTTTTCGGTAAGCTGAAAGAACACGCGGAGTAAAGAGATTTTCCCACGACGAAGACGTTCACACGGCGATCCTCGAATGGCTCCGTAAGGCAACGAGCGCATTTCTATAACCGAGGAACTGAACGATTGGTAGGAACCTTCCGTCTGTTCTTTACAGCCACTTTATGACTATGCTAAAAAAAATAGTGTCATGTATCTGTGTCACTTTGATATACAACAATAGTTATTTGACCTGCCACAATCATGCGTATCTTACTTTGAGAGGGCCGGCCGGGGTAGCCGAGCGGTTCTACGCGCTACAGTCTGGAACCGCGCGACCGATAAGGTCGCAGGTTCGAATCCTGCCTCGGGCATGGATGTGTGTGATGTCCTTAGGTTAGTTAGGTTTAAGTAGTTCTAGGTTCTAGGAAACTGATGACCTCAGCACTTCAAAAATGGCTCTGAGCACTATGGGACAACATCTGTGGTCATCAGTCCCCTAGAACTTAGAACTACTTAAACCTAACTAACCTAAGGACATCACACACAACCATGCCCGTGGCATGATTCGAACCTGCGACCGTAGCGGTCACGCGGTTCCAGACTGAAGCGCCTAGAACCGCACGGCCACAAGGGCCGGCTCCCTCAGCAGTTAAGTCTCATAGTGCTCAGAGCCATTTGAACCTTTTATTTTTCCTTTGTAAGGTCTCCTCGCAACTACTTCGAGATGCAAACTATTAGCATTTCACACAGCTACGCAAAGTATTTGTCAGTAACAACCTCTGCAATCTGTAAATAAGTAAAGGCCAGTTTATCCGTGAAAATCCTTCGCTCTACATCTTGATCAATCACCGATAGGTAATAAAGTAATCGATGAATAGGTAAATTCAAATAATCATTTGTAAAAGGTATTATATTTTGAATAGTGGTAATAAATAGTAGTCTAACTATAAGCAATCAATATCACTACATACAATATGGCTAACTCTAAACTATATAAAAAAGCAGATACTGCCTTCATTAACTTTATTTTTAAAACTTCTTTATTTTATATAAATTCTTTGTAAACTATATTAGCAATTATAATGTGATCATCGTTTACTTTTGGGCTGTATCTGTCTTTGTCACAAACATAAAATATCACTCAAAAAGTGAACTCGTAAAAAAGCGGCCTATAATTGTTTATGCCAAAAAAAACCATACACACACACACACACACAAGCACGCACGCACACACACACACACACACACACACACACACAGGCACACGTTCAGGTAAATAGAATCTTGCCCTTTGAAGGTTTGATCTTGCGCTTTATTACTGGCCATAGCGAAGGCTACTTTTATTGGACATTGTTTTCTTACCATTTTCGCGCAGTACAGAATGCTTGTTCGAAGAAAATGAACAAATTCAGCCACTGACGAGCATAATAGTAAAATCAGATTCTCAATAGACGGCGCCTTCTAAGTTCTTTACATCGACATGTATGACCGAAATCGCATGAAGACCACTTTTGGGTAGAGAATCCAGGCAGCTGCAACAGCTTTAGTGAGTGTTATTTACACAGATTGTCATATTTCAACAAGAATATAGAATGACTTCAGAATGTATATGAATCCGACAACGGCAGGATAATTACCTATCGAGACTGAGGTTCGTCATTCTGCGATACAGCAGCTCGCGTTTGTCAGGATCTCAAAAGATGCACTCAACTATTGCCTGAGAGGACACATTTACAGGGTGATTTTTTCCACCGTGTACAAACTCTAGCTTGATCTACGAGATGATACAGAACAAAAAAAGTGGAATGAATTTATGTCCGGAACTGCATGGTCGTATGTAAAGTACACAAGTCCACTAAAAAGACAGCTTAAACTACACTCGTTCGTCCTCGAAACGTGCAAAAAAGGGCAGCTCGTTTTGTATTATCACGTAATAGGGGAGAGAGTGTGGCAGATATGATACGTGAGTTGGGATGGAAGTCATTAAATTAAAGACGTTTTTCGTCGCGGCGAGATCTATTTACGAAATTACAGTCACCAACTTTCTCTTCCGAATGCGGAAATATTTTGTTGAGCCCAACCTACATAGGTAGGAATGATCATCAAAATAAAATAAGAGAAATCAGAGCCCGAACAGAAAGGTTTAGGTGTTCGTTTTTCCCGCGCACTGTTCGGGAGTGGAATGGTAGGGAGATAGCATGATAGTGGTTCGATGAACCCTCTGCCAAGCACTTAAATGTGAATTGCAGAGTAATCATGTACATGTAGATGTAGATATTTCCACGTAAGAGACCGGTTATTCGATCATACATTGTTACAGAGGCTGCAGTCTAGTAAGCTCTGTACCATGCAGCCACAGTTACGGTATGTGTTGAAAATGGTTTTCCATGTGCCTCAACGCATTCGCGTACGCGCCGTAGCATGTTCTGTCTCACACGTTCACATCGGCCAGGCTGAATCCGAACAGTGTCAAAGGCAGCATAAATACACTGCTCCAGTGTCTCCACATCTGGAATGGGCTCTGCATACACGATACTTTTCAGATAGACCTATAACCAGAAATCGCACGGGTTGAGATCTGGTGAACGAGCAACTGAATCCTATCTATTGACCAGGGAAGAAAAAAAATTTGGAAATTTCTGGTAAGGTCTTATCTGACCAAACTGTTGAGGTCACCGGTCCCTAAGCTAACACACTACTTAATCTAACTTACACTAAGTTACGCTAAGGACAACACACACGTCCACGCCCGAAGGAGGACTCAAACCTCCGACGGGGGAGCCGCGCGAACCGTGACAAGGCGCCTCCGAGCGCTCGGCTACCCCGTGCGGCGACCAGGGAAGACACGACTGAGATGAGTCCGCACGTTAACGGCGAAGTGGACTGGAGCACCGTCATGTAGCAACCACATAACCCTTCGAATCATCAAAGGCACTTCTTGCAACAGGGGAGGCAAAGTCACCCGCAGAAACGCCGATAGTTCCGCCCTGCCGGCCGCTGTGGTCTAGCGGTTCTAGGCGCTCAGTCCGGAGCCGCGCGACTGCTACGGTCGCAGGTTCGAATCCTGCCTCGGGCATGGATGTGTGTGATGTCCTTAGGTTAGTTAGGTTTAAGTAGTTCTAAGTTCTAGGGGACTTATGACCTCAACAGTTGAGTCCCATAGTGCTCAGAGCCATTTGAACCATTTGAACCAGTTCCGCCCTGTTAGGAGACGTGGAAGGAAAACTAGTCCCAAAATACGGTCGCCAGTGTTCCCGACCCACACATTCCGACTGCACCAATGCTGATGATTAGCTGTCAGCATACGATGACGGTTCTGCATACTATCGCACAGAGACTCGTATGAAAGCTGCAGATACCAGTCCGCATAAAGCTGGTCTCATCTGTCAACAGGATGGATAACACAAATCCCGGAATCGTTGTTGCCTGGTGAAGAAACCAGTGACACAACTGCTCCCGGTGTGGAGAGTCTGTCTCTAAAATGCCCTACACACGCTCTAAGTGATAAGGATAGTAACAACTGTCATAGTAAAGGTTCCAACGGTCCTCTGGCTTACCCTGTTCTGGCGGGCTAACTGCCCGGTACTGACACGGCGGTCGCCTTCCACAGTGTTATCGTGTTTTCTTCCGAGTCTGATGTCCGAACACGATTCCCTGTTTCCTGAAATGACCCTGTCTCAGACAAATAGCGAAACACTGTTCAAAGTATTGAATGCTGTCGTTTTATCTGAGGGGATAGCTCTCCTCAGACAACCTTGTTGCCCGCTACCCTTTGCCACTTGCCTTTCCGTAAGTAAACTTGTCGGCAAGCTCTCGAGTCGAATACGGAACCATTGTATACAACGCTCACTACAAGGTGAGTCAGCACGAGAAGCAAATCGAGCACAAATTTACCAATTACTATGGCAGGAGAGGGCGCTAGTGCATGACGTATGAGAAAAGCACCACTCTCTAGGAGGAAACTACGCATACTGTAACTGTGGCTGCATAGTACAGCTCGTATTATACCGCAGTCTCTGTAACAAAGTATGCTTGAATAAATGGTCTCTAGAATGGAAGCCATGCATTTACCGACATAAGTTTATTAGACCTTCTTTGTCCCGTATTCTCTCATCGATCAATCCCTAGAGTTTGTACACGGCGGAAAAAATCACCATTTACTGTTTGATCGGCTGTACAGCGACGTCAACTCCCTTGAGTCAGGAAATCCACAAGGACAGCGCGACGATGTCTTGAGCACGGCAGACTGCCAAGACGACGACCATTGTTTCGGCTTCCACAGAGGCGACAGCAGAGGGGGCTATATTGGTGTACTCATCGACAGAGCTTGACACGTGTTTGGCACCTCGTTTTCTCAGACGAATCCCAGTTCCACGTGCAGCATGACGATGGATCTATCCACCTGGGTAGTTCCGAGCAGAACGTATTTTGCCAAATATCATTCGTCATTTTTATATGGGCAACAGCACATGGTGTGATGATTTGATGTGCTATTGGGTACATACGCGACCACCTCTGGTTCGCATAGCAGCTACTGTGATCAGCAGTTGTTACATTTATGACGTATTAAGGTCGGTGGATGTACTCTATCTTCGACGTTTTCTTGACATTATTCAAAAAGATATCGCTAGACAGCATGTTCTCATGCTGTTCTGACCTACCTCGATGCAGAGGATGATCGATTGGTACCGTGATCAGCACGTTCTACAGATCTCTCAAACATTAAAAACATTGAAACTCCCTGCAGATCAAAATTGTGTCAGATCGAGACTCGAAGTCGAAAATTTTGCCTTTCGCAGGCAAATACTCTAATGACTGAGCTAACTACGCACGACTCAGAATCCGTCATCGCAGGTTTACTTGCGCCAGTACCTTATCTCCTACCTTCCAAACTTCACATGATTTTTCCTGCGAAACTCGCGAGATTAGCGCTCTTGGAAGAAAGGATATCGCGGAGACATGGCTTAGCTACATCCCGAAGGATTGTTATGGGGCGTGAATCGCGCTCGAGTAGCTCAGCTGCTACAGTACTTACCGGCATATGACAAAGATCCCGGGTTCGAGTCTCAGTCTGGCACACAATTTTAATCTTCCAGGAAGTTTCATGTCAGCTCACACTCCGCTGAAGAGTGAAAGTTATATCTGGTTATGGTTCGCCGAGAGATGACACACCACCAGTCACCAGCCACTATGAATGATGAATTATGAAACAGAGTAGATGCACTATGGATTGGCGTATCCGTATCTGTCATCCAAGCTCTGCGGAACTCGATTCTTCGTCAGGTTTCTGCCAAAGATGGCAGCTGGGTGTACTAAATTTCAGTCTCTGCATATCCGCAAATCACCTACAAATTTTATCACCTATTCCTTCCACTGTACTGTATAAGCCCAGTAAATAGGGTTTCGTTGTTGCAATCCTATATGGCGTTACAGTTTTAATGGCTAACATTCAAACCTCTACTGGTTAATAAATCATCTTAAAAGAATGAAACTGGTCCACATAAGCCAGGACTACTGATACATTAGTATATATAAACCATAAAAACACAGGAGAACTGCTGGATGTCAGTAATTTCCTGCCACGATATTTCGGCGCAGAGTCTTCTGGCCATCTTCAGGTGAGTACCGCTGTAGTAGTACTGGCGAATACGAGCTGAGCTCTGCTATTTAAAGCCATACTGATGTGACATTGCGCATGCGCTGCTCAGCGTGGGCGTTCTCACAACAACTCCGTGCGCTGCGCCGCGCGCCCTCCACGGTAAAAGCTTGGCGTATCGATATCAGGTCGATTTTCATCTTTATGCAGATAACTACGTCGACTACGAAGTTTCTCTATAACAGGATTCCAAGCAGAGTTTAGCTGATAACCGATATCTCGATTGATGAGAGTCTTATTTCCACAGATTCATTGATAATCGAGCTCCAAAAGTTTGATGTATGGACCAAAATTTTTGTGCCGTAATTCTTGGAGTGGTCTGTGGAAATACTATGTTCGGCGATTGCGGACTTGGTGGGTTAGAGAAGGCGAGTATGCCTTTGGTGTTCCACAATGCGTTCCTGCACAGTTTGTGTTGTTTGCCCTATATATCATTTGCCACATTCTCACTGAATCTTGTAGACACCTGATTTACGCAGGCCCAGGTCGTCTTTAAAGGATCCCACCAGTGATGAAATTTTGGAAGGAGAGCGAAAGATGACTCTCACTTGATACTTTCTCAATATTCTGCCTATCTGTGAAGAAATATTCCCAATAAATGGTAGATAAGCAGTCGACCTGAAGGCCTCTTCCTTTTCCGTCGTTTGTAGGTCTGGATCACTCTGTTCACTTGCCTAGTTGAAAAGCCATTCTTCAGAAATACTTTTTGCGCGTGTTCCAGTTCCGCTTGAAGACTGTCGGCGTCAGAGATGGTATGGGCACGGTGGACTAAGGTTTTGAGAACGCCCATTGTTTGTACTAGATGCCACCATCCAGCGTGCGGTCTAGGGCGTCTTGTCACGGCCCGCGAGGCTCCCCCCGTCGGAGGTTCGAGTCCTCCCTCGGACATGGGTGTGTGTGTCGTCCTTAAAGTAAATTAGTTTAAGTTAGATTAAACAGTGTGTAAGATTAGGGACCGATGACCTCAACAGTTTGATGCCATAAGACCTTACCACAAATTTCCTATTTGCTCTTGAAAATATCCGCCCATGAAAAAATGGTTCAAATAGGTCTGAGTACTATGGGACTCAATATCTGAGGTCATCAGTCCCCTAGAACTTAGAACTACTTAAACCTAACTAACCTAAAGACACCACACACATCCATGCCCGAGGCAGGATTCGAACCAGCGACGGTAGCAGTCACGCGATTCCGGACTGAAGTGCCTAGAACCGCACGGCCACCGCGGCCGGCGCCCATGAAATATATCCATTTATTAGCAGTTAACTTGCTCACTCAAACCGTTCCCTGCTTTGAAGAGTGGTGGCTGGTACTCAGTGCCTTCTTGTATAGCTACACACCATCCTCGCAAAATCTTCTGCACACAGTACTCGAATTTATGGCCCCTCTAGTGGGTGCAGCAAAAGAGTCAGTAGTTAGATGAGTGTCAGTCCTATCCCTTCGACTGCATAACAGCAGATATCGGCTAAGAGCGTACGCCATAGTCTTCGGCTGCCTTCGGCTGAAGCTTTTGTTTGCTGAACTTGTCGCCATAAAGTGTCTGCTTTGTGAGCAATTGTAGGGTCAATATGAAACCAATCAGCAGTCTCTTGACTTTCATTCTTCACTACAGTACATACTGTGAAAGATATGTTGACGTAATTCTACGAATTTGGTAAACAACTTATTTTCTCTCAGAGCATCGAATGTCATCTGACTCTTAAACACACAGTTGATGTAAATTTATAAAAACACTCGTAATTTCCACATGGTTACTTTGTGCAAAGCAATTACGGTAGCAACATAGAAAACTTTGTGCCATTTACTTTATGTGTTCCCGAGATATACCTGTAGTAGAGTTTTCGTTGTTGTTGTT
Organism: Schistocerca gregaria; assembly: GCF_023897955.1. NCBI lineage: Eukaryota > Metazoa > Arthropoda > Insecta > Orthoptera > Acrididae > Schistocerca > Schistocerca gregaria. The sequence continues at coordinate 799,248,047 of NC_064920.1, forward strand.
GTGATCTTCAGTCCTGAGACTGGTTTTATGCAGCTCTCCATGCTACTCTATCCTGTGCAAGCTTCTTCATCTCCCAGTACTTGCTGCAACCTACATCCTTCTGAATCTGCTTAGTGTATTCATCTCTTCGTCTCCCTCTACGATTTTTACCCTCCACGCTGCCCTCCAATGCTAAATTTGTGATCCCTTGATGCCTCAAAACATGTCCTACAAACCGGTCCCTTCTTTTTGTCAAGTTGTGCCACGAACTCCTCCCCAATTCTCTTCAATACCTCCTCATTAGTTATGTGATCTACCCATCTAATCTTCAGCATTCTTCTGTAGCACCACAATTCGAAAGCTTCTATTCTCTTCTTGTCCGAAATAGTTATTGTCCATGTTTCACTTCCATACATGGCTACACTCCATACAAATACTTTCTGAAACGACTTCCTGACATTTAAATCTATACTCGATGTTAACAAATTTCTCTTCTTCAGAAATGCTTTCCTTGCCATTGCCATTCTACATTTTATATCCTCTCTACTTCGACCATCATCAGTTATTTTACTCCCCAAATAGCAAAACTCCTTTACTACTTTAAGTGTCTCATTTTCTAATCTAATTCCCTCGGCATCACCCGATTTAATTTGACTACATTCCATTATCCTCGTTTTGCTTTTGTTGATGTTCATCTTATATCCTCCTTTTAAGACACTGTCCATTCCGTTCAACTGCTCTTCCAAGTCCTTTGCTGTATCTGACAGAATTACAATGTCATCGGCGAACCTCAAAGTTTTTATTTCTTCTCCAGGAATTTTAATACCTACTCCAAATTGTTCTTTTGTTTCCTTCACTGCTTGCTCAATATACAGATTAAATAACATCGGGGAGAGGCTACAACCCTGTCTCACTCCCTTCCCAACCACTACTTCCCTTTCATGCCCCTCGACTCTTATAACAGCCATCTGGTTTCTGTACAAATTGTAAATAGCCTTCCGCTCCCTGTATTTTACCCCTGCTACCTTTAGAATTTGAAAGAGAGTATTCCAGTCAACAGTGTTAAAAGCTTTCTGTAAGTCTACAAATGCTAAAAACGTAGGTTTGCCTTTTCTTAATCTTTCTTCTAAGATAAGTCGTAAGGTTAGTATTGCCTCACGTGTTCCAACATATCTGCGGAATCCAAACTGATCTTCCCCGAGGTCCGCTTCTACCAGTTTTTCCATTCGTCTGTAAAGAATTCGTGTTAGTATTTTGCAGCTGTGACTTATTAAACTGATAGTTCGGTAATTTTCACATCTGTTAACACCTGCTTTCTTTGGGATTTGAATTATTATATTCTTCTTGAAGTCTGAGGGTATTTCGCCTATCTCATAAATGTTGCTCACCAGATGGTAGAGTTTTGTCATGACTGGCTCTCCCAAGGCCGTCAGTAGTTCTAATGGAATGTTGTCTACTCCCGGGGCCTTGTTTCGACTCAGGTCTTTCAATGCTCTGTCAAACTCTTCCCGCAGTATTGTATCTCCCATTTCATCTTCATCTGCATCCTCTTCCATTTCCAGTACATCGCCCTTGTATAAACCTTCTATATACTCCTACCACCTTTCCGCCTTCCCTTCTTTGCTTAGAACTGGGTTTCCATCTGAGCTCTTGATATTCATACAAGTGGCTCTCTTTTCTCCAAAGGTCTCTTTAATATTCCTGTAGGCAGTATCTATCTTACCCCTAGTGAGATAAGCCTCTACATCCTTATATTTGTCCTCTAGCCATCCCTGCTTAGCCATTTTGCACTTCCTGTCGATCTCATTTTTTAGACGTTTGTATTCCTTTTTGCCTGCTTCATTTACTGCATTTTTATATTTTCTCCTTTCATCAATTAAATTCAATATTTCTTCTGTTACCCAAGGATTTCTACTAGCCCTCGTCTTTTTACCTACTTGGTCATCTGCTGCCTTCACTACTTCATCCCTCAGAGCTAGCCATTCTTCTTCTACTCTATTTCTTTCCTCCATTCCTGTCAATTGTTCCCTTATGCTCTCCCTGAAACTCCCTACAACCTCTGGTTCTTTCAGTTTATCCAGGTCCCATCTCCTTAAATTAGCACCTTTTTGTAGTTTCTTCAGTTTTAATCTACAGTTCATAACCAATAGATTGTGGTCAGAGTCCACATCTGCCCCTGGAAATGTCTTACAATTTAAAACCTGATTCCTAAATCTTTGTCTTACCTTTATATAATCTATCTGATACCTTTTAGTATCTCCAGGATTCTTCCAAGTATACAACCTTCTTTTATGATTCTTGAACCAAGTATTAGCTATGATTAAGTTATGCTCTGTGCAAAATTCTACCAGACGGCTTCCTCTTTCATTTCTTCCCCCCAATTCATATTCACCTACTATGTTTCCTTCTCTCCCTTTTCCTACTGACGAATTCCAGTCACCCACGACTATTAAATTTTCGTCTCCCTTCACTACCTGAATAATTTCTTTTATCTCATCATACATTTCCTCAATTTCTTCATCATCTGCAGATCTAGTTGGCATATAAACTTGTACTGTTGTAGTAGGCGTGGGCTTTATGTCTATCTTGGCCACAATAATGCGTTCACTATTCTGTTTGTAGTAGCTTACCCGCACTCCTATTTTTTATTCATTATTAAACCTACTCCTGCATTACCCCTATTTGATTTTGTATTTATAACCCTGTATTCACCTGACCAAAAGTCTTGTTCCTCCTGCCACCGAACTTCACTAATTCCCACTATATCTAACTTTAACCTATCCATTTCCCTTTTTAAATTTTCTAACCTACCTGCCCGATTAAGGGATCTAACATTCCACGCTCCGATCCGTAGAACGCCAGTTTTCTTTCTCCTGATAACGACGTCCTCTTGGGTAGTCCCCGCCCGGAGATCCGAATGGGAGCTATTTTACCACCGGAATATTTTTCCCAAGAGGACGACATCATCATTTAATCATACAGTAAACCTGCATGCCCTCGTTGAGCTGAGCAGTATTCAAGCAGTGGGCGAACAAGCGTACTGTAACCTACTTCCTTTGTTTTGGGATTGCATTTCCTTAGGATTCTTCCAATGAATCTCAGTCTGGCATCTGCTTTACCGACTATCAACTTTATATGATCACTCCATTTTAAATCACTCCTAATGCGTACTCCCAGATAATTTATGGAATTAACTGCTTCCAGCTGCTGACCTGCTATTTTGTAGCTAAATTATAAGGGATCCAGCTTTCTATGTATTCGCAGCACATTACACTTGTCTACATTGAGATTCAATTGCCATTCCCTGCACCATGCGTCAATTCGCTGCAGATCCTCCTGAATTTCAGCATAATTTTCCATTGTTACAACCTCTCGATACACCACAGCATCATCTGCAAAAAGCCTCAGTGAACTTCCGATGTCATCCACAAGGTCATTTATGTATATTGTGAATAGCAACGGTCCTATGACACTCCCCTGCGGCACACCTGAAATCACTCTTACTTCGGAAGACTTCTCTCCATTGAGAATGACATGCTGCGTTCTGTTATCTAGGAACTCCTCAATCCAATCACACAATTGGTCTCATAGTCCGTATGCTCTTACTTTGTTCATTAAACGTCTATGGGGAGCTGTATCGAACGCCTTGCGGAAGTCAAGAAACACGGCATCCATCTGTGAACCCGTGTTATGGCCCTCTGAGTCTCGTGGACGAATAGCGCGAGCTGGGTTTCACACGACCGTCTTTTTCGAAACCCATGCTGATTCCTACAGAGTAGATTTCTAGTCTCCAGAAAAGTCATTATACTCGAACATAATACGTGTTACAAAATTCTACAACTGATCTACGTTAGAGATATAGGTCTATAGTTCTGCACATCTGTTCGACGTCCCTTCTTGAAAACGGGGATGGCCTGTGCCCTTTTCCAATCCTTTGGAACGCTACGCTCTTCTAGAGACCTACGGTACACCGCTGTAAGAAGGGGGGCAAAATCGAACTGGTACCCCATCAGGTCCAGCGGCCTTTCCTATTTTGAGCGATTTTAATTGTTTCTCTATCCCTCTGTCGTCTATTTCGATAACTACCATTTTGTAATCTGTGCGACAATCTAGAGAAGGAGCTACAGTGCTGTCTTTCTCTGTGAAACAGCTTTGGAAAAAGACATTTAGTATTTCGGCCTTTAATCTGTCATCCTCTATTTCAGTACCATTTTGGTCACAGAGTGTCTGGACATTTTGTTTTGATCCACCTACCGCTTTGACATAAGACCAAAATTTCTTAGGATTTTCTGCCAAGTCAGTATATAGAACTTTACTTTCGAATTCATTGAACGCCTCTCACATAGCCTTCCTCACACTACATTTCGCTTCGCGTAATTTTTGTTTTTCTGCAAGGCTTTGGCTATGTTTATATTTGCTGTGAAGTTTCCTTTGCTTCCGCAGCAGTTTTCTAACTCGGTTGTTGTACCACGGTGGCTCTTTTCCATCTCTTACGATCTTGCTTGGCACATACTCATCTAACGCATATTGTACGATGGTACTGAACTTTGTCCACTGATCCTCAACACTATCTGTACTTGAGACAAAACTTTTGTGTTGAGCCGTCAGGTACTCTGTAATCTGCTTTTTGTCACATTTGCTAAACAGAAAAATTTTCCTACCTTTTTTAATATTTCTATTTACTGCTGAAATCATCGATGCAGTAACCGCTTTATGATCTCTGATTCCCTGTTCTGCATTAACTGTTTCAAATAGTTCGTGTCTGTTTGTCACCAGAAGGTCTAATATGTTATCGCCACGACTCGGTTCTCTGTTTAACTGCTCAAAGGTAGTTTTCAGATAAAGCACTTTTAAAAAAATTCACTGGATTCTTTGTCCCTGCCACCCGTTATGAACGTTTGAGTCTCCCAGTCTATATCCGGCAAATTAAAATCTCCACCCAGAACTATAACATGGTGGGGAAATCTACTCGAAATATTTTCCAAATTATCCTTCAGGTGCTCAGCCACAACAGCTGCTGAGCCCGGGGGCCTATAGACACATCCAATTACCATGTCTGAGCCTGCTTTCACCGTGACCTTCACCCAAATCATTTCACATTTAGGACCTCCGTCAATTTCCTTCGATACTATTGCACTTCTTATCGCAATAAACACACTTTCTCTTGGCATTAAAATGTTCACTGGGACAGTCGAAAGTAATGTATTTTAATGAATTACAATTCACATTATCTGTGTAATTTATTTTTTGCCTTTTTTCTACTGCAATTAAATGAAATATACTTCTTGGACTTCATCCACATTCTAGACACTCCTCTTCCTGGGATACGTCGCATATGAGTCACGTAATGCAACACAAATTTACTCGGCGTATCATAATCCTGTAGCTCAAGCGAGTTGTCTTCTGTGCCGACTGGCTCATAGCAAGTCAAATTATCATCGAATCTTCCAAGCGTCGATACACGATGAATAGAGTACAGGGAAATACACATAGAACAAGGCCAATAGAAAGTGTGTTTAATGCAATACAAATCTAAGTAAAGCATAAGGCGGGCACTATGTCTAGTTTACTGTTTAAAATAAATATTCGAAGAGTTGATGTACGTGAATACTGTGCAGGGAAAGTAAACGCTGAAAAAGAAAAGACAAATGTATCTAACTTAATACAAATATATGTAAAGCATACTGTCGGCACTATGTCTTGGATACATTTTAAAACAGCCTCCGCCAACGTCCGCCTATTTTTGCAGTAAACTTTTTATTCCTGTCTTTTATTCCTGTCTTTTATTACTCATAGGATGCCCAACCAAAGTTATTTGTGCACAATCTTTCATGTTTCTTTTTATCACTAGTTACCTTTTCTACCTACTCATCCTTCAAGGGCGCAAACAGTTGATGGCCATTATAACTTCACATCACGAGAACTAAAACGAGCACTTGCAATGCATTTCCTCTAAATCCGGTTCTCAAGCAGCAATATCGTGGTAGTATAGGCGTAAATCAAGCCAGGAGACGCAAATTATGATCTCGAGTCTTTTGAATGGTACTGTCTGTAATCTTGCTCTCCAGCGTGGAACACTGCTCCGATTGCTCATTCTTCTGGTAAAAGGCAGCACAGAAGCACCACTAGGTTTCAAAGGACGCCCAAGCGAACTTTTCTGCTAGCGCTCCAGCACCTTTTGAATTTAAAGCTCTGTTCTTACAATGATTTCGCAGAACTAAAACTTATTCTTTCGGTATTGTTTAAAACACACACACACAAATTTCTGAAACAGTTATCTATTGGCACAAGGGACCACGTTATCAATTATTTCATTGTTTTACAGCAACTTCATCGGCTGTTTTACAACGTATAGATTATATCTTTTAAACAAACTGGTGCCCGTCTGTGTTTGCCACTGGAGAAGGCGCATTTTGGTTACACACATAATCTTCTCTATCTCTTCTCTTCTCTGTGCACATAAATTAAAGTCAACTCCTCACGTCCGCCTGCATGCGCAGGCTAGTCTCAGGAGCTGCTTTAGGGATTTTGATCCGATTGTTACTAATAGATGCAGTGATTCTTGAGGAAGGCTTTTATATGTAATTTATAAATATTTCGTACAAATCGTCTGATGATGATGAATTAAAGTTAAGTTGTGAAAACAATGCCACTGCCACCTAGCATACAGCTACCATAATTCGAAAGACCAGGAGTGTCTTGAGGCAGTAGAAAGAGTGATCAAATTCACCTCTGGTGTAAAGGTCTAGTGGTAGAGTGCTTGGCTAGAAACCGGAAGTTGTAGGATTGAATCGTGGGTGGGTCTTTTTTTTCTACTCTGCCTTTTAACGTAGCATTCACCACTCATTGCTGAGGAGGTTCGCCAGAAACGGATCGTGGCTATGATTCCTCGTTACACTGTAGCTCCACTTTCCACGTTTGATAACTGCTTAGCGACAAGCAAGTTGCCTGACATCCAACTGATTTTAATCGTTTCAGAAGAAATGCATAGCGAAAAACATTCGAGTCCAAAACCAGCAGTTTCCAATTATTTATGCGCAGAGTAAAACGTGACATGGGCCTCAGCTTTACTTTCTTTATATGAAGAAAGTTTTTCAGTAGAGCGAAAGAAGACTCAACGTTCAGATTTCTCTTTCCCCTGAATGAAAAAATAGACGCGAACACTATTCTGTGCGTGACGGAATCGATCTTTTCTTTTTTTGCCCACTTTAAAATGGTAAACTAATATCTACTGACGAGAAAGAGAGTTATGCATTTTAAAGATCATAACTACATGGCAACGATCCAGGGGCGATTCTAGAAGTTGGTCAAGGGGGGGGGGGGGGGGGGGCTAATGGAGAAGGAAGGGAGTTTAGGGAATAACAAAAGGAGATTTTGGGTCCTCAACCGAGAAATTGGTAAAATTTAGTGTTGCTTAAAGTAGTTTTTGGTAACTGTTTTGGAGTTCAGGGTAAAAAAGTGTTTTAAGTTAAATGATATTTATTGATTTAGATAGTAAGCTCTTTTCCACTATTATTCTTTTGTTAAAATGTGTTTGAAATACATTGTAACCTATATGGCTACACGATTATTACAAAAATGATTGAATCTGTTGGGGTAATATATTCGCTGATTTCTGAAGTCATTTTATCCAGTGTAATATGATACTCCATGGGGGGAGGGGAGGCTATAGCCCTCATAGCCCCCCCCCCTCTTGCCACTAATCCTGCAACCATCTTCCTGAATGAGATTCTATAGATTCAGCATAGTGCTTTGCGTGGCTTGGTGAAGAAGTCTCCCATAAAGAATCCATGACAAAGAATGGTGATAGGGAGTCTCGACATTGCACTGCAGTGCGCACTAAGCTTCACAAGAGAAGTGCTGTAACACGAGCTAAACATGTAGATCACACGTCTTTTTTATTTTATTTGTGCCACCTCAGCCAGCCTCCGATACATACTAAATGACACACACACATACGCGTACACCCGTGATTTGAATGCAGTATTTACGTTGGTTGTAAACACGTTACTTGCATCACGATACGCTCCCATCATAATCACGAGATGCCTCTCTCCAAGTTCCCATTCAGTATGGAACACATAACATTCATGCATCCACACAGTTTTCCTGGAGTGTGCTGCTTACATCGCGTAAGTTATATGAAAGTGACGACATTCAACTACTTAACGTTGTTCTCTGAATTTTGTTGGTGGGTTCCAAACAAAACACGCTACACCATTCAAGTCATCTGGCCGCAGATGTTTAATGCTACCGGTGAGAAAAACCGCGCCGGGTATTACAATTAATATCTATCCACTACAACTGAGAGGAACTACTTTGAAAACATGTTTGTCGAGCACACATTGGAATTCTCATGGAACCTCGCTGACCACTAAACTGATTTAAAAAATTGCATCCAATCGTTTCCTGCTCCACATACGAACCGCCTTAACAATCCCGCCGATTAAGAGCTCGATAATAATGCGCTACGCTAATGAGCTGGTGGGCAACGGCCTTGCCGCAGTGGATACACCGGTTCCCGTCAGATCACCCAATTTAAGCGCTGTCGGGCGTGACCGGCACTTGGATGGGTGACCATCCGGGCCGCCATGCGCTGTTGCCATTTTTCGGGGTTGACCACACGCCCCTCCTATCCGCATCCTCTGCTGAGGATGACACGGCAGTCGGATGGTCCCGATGGGCCACTTGTGGCCTGAAGACAGAGTGCTTGTGTTTTAATGAGCTGGCACCTCTAACAATAGTTTAATAAAATATTCCACAAAAACGCCCCAAGAAATCGTATCAATGGCTTGTTGCTAACACAACAGGTAGTCCGGTGAGGGTATGATTTATTGGCTCATATGGTAATATGGAAGCTCAGAATTCATTCCTTCACTGTCCTAGATTTATTCTGAAACATGACACGGTTTCGTCAGAGTTATGAACGTATGAAAAATGCTAACTGCATTCGTGGTTCGATATTTCGATATCCACGTTAAATTACAGAGAGTGTGTCCAGACTCTAATGATCAGTTGTCACTGGTTTTGCGAATGTTGTTCGATGAGTACTTTGATATAAGTAAAACTTGGTATACATTCGGCTGTTGCTGAGTAATTTGTTCTTTTGTTCCATCCCACTTACTTTTGTAATCGTTTAATACTGGCGCAGCAGAAGAATTTTCAATTTTTTTCTGATATATGACTAGGGCATTTTTTATGCAAAGTAAGGCTGTCCTTAATCTAAGCGTAGGTTTAAACATCATACTGTCTTAATGGGCACGATCCTGTTGGAAACAGCATGCCATTACCTTCCTGCTGTGTCTGAACTTCTTGTAACGCAATGTGCCAGGAGACATGCACATGTGTTCGTCTTAGGCCTCAAACAAAACAAACACAAAAACAAGAGAATAATAATAATCAATAATCAAGCAGTTTGATTACAGATTAACAACCACTTGTTAATGAATTTAATTTTCAATTTAACCCATTAACAAAAATTCCAAGAGAAAAAGAGACATTATTATAATTATTTTCAAAGTACTGAGGAACCGAAATCTGAAACTATTTCACCTGCAATCTCTTAAAGAGATGTAACTTTCTCGAGATGGCACCAGCAGTATAGTTACAGGCCTTCTGGCCCACAGTGTATGCAGGGGCAGGCTGGGTGACTCTTTCTTAAGCCCCGCTTCTTTCTTGGAAATCCATCGATTGGAGAATCATGCTAGCAAGTAAACCAGTATTGACACTTCCAGTCAAGTCAACATACGCAAACTCACATTTTTCTCTCCCACTCTTTCTCCTAAGGTATTTGTATTAGGGTGCGATTCCAATAGCACGCAAGCACCTACAGGTCAGCTGCCACTCTATTCACCATGCCCCGAACTTGGAACAATCATCAGTGATCTCCAGCTGGTAGATACATGGGAACATGTCTAAGGAAATCGACCGGGGTTCTCGTATTTCACGAGTCACTCGTCTAGTCGCACTGATAAGATTTACGTCTCCCGTTCTCTCGCAGCAACAGTGATCGACGTGGAGGTGTGGCAAGTAGCCTTTTCTGATAACAGTGTATTTGTTGAAGTCAGAGAGCCCGTAAGCCACCAAACACACACACACACACACACACACACACACACACACACACACACACACACACACACACTTGCAGCTACTTCTTAACCCACATCTATTTTTTTGGAAATAGACCAGAGAGGTTCCAATCCAAAACACACACACACACACACACACACACACACACACACACACACACATGCACATGTGTGCATGTTTTAGTTACCTTTATTTTGCCGGCCATTAAAAACGAAACAACCAATCAGTAAATATCCTAGAGGTGGCCATCGAATCCTCTGTACCATCCTCTCGGTGTCGAAATACGACTGTAGTTTGATCTTTGCATCCAACATAGCGCAAGGTACAAAAGGCCCTCGAAGTAAGTCCCACAGTTTCATTCCACGTCTACACTACCTGAATTATTGTTCTACAGTATAACAAAGCAAATATGGCTCAGTTGATTAACACTACATCTACATCCATACTCCGCAAGCCACCTGACGGTGTGTGGCGGAGGGTACTTTGAGTACATCTATCGGTTCTCCCTTCTATTCTAGTCTCGTATTGTTCGTGGAAAGAAAGATTGTCTGTATGCCTCTGTGTGGGCCCTAATCTCTCTGATTTTATCCTCATGGTCTCTTCGCGAAATATACGTAGGAGGGAGCAATATACTGCTTGACTCCGTACAGAGCTACTGAGCATCTCTCTTGCAGATTCTTCCACTGGAGTTTATCTATAATCTCCGGAACGCTTTCGCAATTACTAAATGATCCTCTAACAGAGCGCGCTGCTCTCCGTTGCGTCTTCTCTACCTCGTCTATCAACCCTACCTGGTACGGATCCCACACTGCTGAGCAGTATTCAAGCAGTCGGCGTACAAGTGTACTGTAACCTACTTCCTTTGTTTTCGTATTGAATTTCCTTAGGATTCTTCCGATGAATCTCAGTCTGGCATCTGCTTTACCGACGATTAATTTTATATGGTTACTCAATTTTAAATCGCTCCTAATGTCTACTCCCAGATAATTTATGGAATTAACTGCTTCCAGTTGCTGACCTGCTATATTGTAGCTAAATGATAAAGGATCTTTCTTTCTATGTATTCACAGCACATTACACTTGTCTACATTGAGATTCAATTGCCATTCCCTGCACCATGCGTCAATACGTTGCAGATCCTCCTGCATTTCAGTACAATTTTCCGTTGTTACAACCTCTCGATATACTACAGCATCATCCGCAATAAGCCTCAGTGAACTTCTTATGTTATCCACAAGGTCATTTATATATATTGTGAATAGCAACGGTCCTATGACTCTCCCCTGCGACACAGCTGAAATCAGTCTTACTTCGAAAGACTTCTCTCCATTGAGAATGACATGCTGTGTACTGTTATCTAGGAACTCATCAATCCAATCACATAACTGGTCTGATAGTTCATATGCTCTTACTTTGTTCATCCTGCAGATATAGGTGCACTTGATACCTAAACACACAACTGCAAATTTTGAAATTATCTGTTATAAGTTATTTCTACGTCCAAACTATCTGTATTATTGTTCTGTAACGATACAAGACGCATGTAACACACTTTATTGACACGGTTGGTGTGACTAAAAAGTAAGGCACACTTGTTTCCTAAATCACAACTGTGGACCCTCAGATTAAGTCTCACTGTGTTATTGAAGCGTGGTAGCCAAGGGAAGGTAGGATTCGGTTACGATTGTGGATGGAGTCGTAATCAGTTACTATTGGTTTCCTTTTACAGTTACATACAATTTATTTTAAACGAGTAATTCCAGACTCAACAATAAATAAAAATGCCACACGTTATTAATGAAGGAATAAACAACTGTGTAAATAATAGTGTTTTCAGGGAATTACAATTCAGCAAACCACCATTAAATACAGATACAGTAGATAATGTTTTAAAGCAATCCACTGTGATCTGTGCAGAAGGCCTTACACGCCAGGAATGGCAATAAATTATGAATTGTTGAAAACTCGCTGCAATTTGCCGTTTACAGGTGTTGAAATATTAAAGGTAAGTCGCCACCGACAGAGCAGAAGGTCTCAGATGCCAGGAATGGCAGTAAATAAGGTTTTAAGGCTTACTGCCAAAATACAATTACCAAATTAGAATTTTAAGGCAAATGACGACAATCATGGCTGAAGGCCTTACACGCCAGGAACGGCAATATTATAAAAAATTTAGAAACCTCCTGTAAAACAGCAAATACAATAGTAAATGTTAATTAAAAACAAGCATCTCATCACCAAACGGGTTAAATAAGATGATAGCAAACTTTGTAACACAACCCTTAACATCCACTGCTAAATTTATTCCAGATGGCGACCAGAACTATTAACTAGACATATATAGCCTTTAATGTGGGCATTACAAGGTATTGTAATAAATTATACAATAATAAAATACAAGAACCAGTACATAAGTTCCTTAAAGGGTATTTAGTCAGATTATACCCGCAGAAGGCGTGGGCTGAAGGTGTGTTACACTGAGCTACTGGCTATCAGACCTTTTAGAGCACACATATCTTAAAAGGCCTAAGAAGCCACAGGCGGTGCTCCAGGAATCGACCTCTAAGAAGGTCCAGCAACAAACACTTTCGCGAGCGGTGAGATAGGCAGCAAGAGTTGCATTCACTTCACAAGATGGTAACTCAGACTAGTGGCAATCTAACGAATGACTAATGATAATCTTGCTGAAGCTACCTGACGTCCGATGCAACGATGGAACAATACGCTAAAGCCGGAACCGGCGGTTGCACTACGTCCCCAGAATACTGTGGTTAGAGCGCCTGGAACGAGACGGAATCACCACCACCAGAGTAGAAGAATCGCCAACCGGCCAATCAAGAAAGCTGCCAAAACTACACGCCTTACCGGACAGCAACAGCAAGGCGAGGAAACATACACTGCTGTTACATACACTAACCCCCAGAGCAGATAACTGGGGCGTTAGCGGCCACCAGGCAAGAAAAATTACCGTTGGTTGAACTTAAAAAATTGCAACAAGTTGAACGCAGTAAATAGTAATAAGAAGTCGAGGAAAGCTAATCAGATCCGCCTTCCCCAAGCACTCCACACGCTGCTCTTCGCCTTGGAGACACTACGAGCAGCAACACGAACCCAAGTCACTGGAGGATCGCGAGATATCACAATGGTGGAGGTTTCTTTACTTGGATTGAAATGCACTCATCTTAAAGCTTGTTGGATCCGGTTTACGACAAGGTCGTGCACCGTCGTGACCACAGCGCTTCCATCCGGCAGCCCATGCGTGCCTCCAGCGGTTCCCATGTGTTCTGGCACTGCGCGGACCTGGCTCCTCCTGAGTCCCCAACCGAATTGGCCCACTCACGTGACCCGGAAACGACGTCGCCCCAAAGATAGGGCAATAGTTACTACACATCGATAACAACCGCTGCTGCCACTAGCGGACAGGCAACGCTTGCGAAACCGAGTGGCGCCAGTCAACACGAGAAGAAAACTGCAACCATGCCAACTAAACGATACCGTCTGCCCTCGAACAGAAGGCAGAAACCTACAAACAGCACCAACGCGAGACGCAGTACAGCTCAGTTATTTCCACATCTAAATTGTCTGTGTCATTGTTCTATAACAGTACAAAACACATGCATCTAAGTTAACAGGTTAAGCAGGGAAACCAATATTGCTTGACACTTTCAAACAAACAAATAGAAGCAGTATATCTATGGACAACCTGGCACTTAGTTCATGGTACTGCAGTTGCTAGTGGTGATGTTGAGATATTCAAAACTACAAGATGAGAGATAATATAAAATTCAGAAATCTACAGTAGCATTGGCAGAAAATTTAAAAATGCCCGATGACACTGATGGGAAATTCCAAATGTGAGATGGTAGATCAACTTGCAGGTTACGCAGCACTTGTGAATGTCCAAAGGTCGATCTCAGTACTACACTTGGTGTAAGGCACAACAAACACTCATTAGAATAGCAGATAATACTTCCACACCTAAATTTTTCTATGATGCTTCACAAGAGAGCTTCTATGAAGATTGGAAGGTAGGAGATGAGGTACTGGCGTAAGTATAATTGTGATAACAGGTTGTGAGTTCTGTGTGGGTTGCTCAGGCAGTAGTGCACTTGCCTGCGAAAGGCATAGGTCCAGAGTTGGAGTCTTAGTCTGGCACACAGTTTTAATCTGGCAGGAAGTTTCATATCAGTGCACACTCAGCTTCAGAGTGAAAATCTAATTCCACTGTGTACTGTGTGGCACAATATACAAGGAACAAACCAGTTTTGGAGATATAACATGAGGTCGAAAAAATCTTTATCACAATGTTAATTCAGAGTCTAAAATGGCTACACTAGAAAATAATTGTACTTGATAACAGTTACACTGGAGGACAGTTTGTTACATTATTGCTGTAATGTTAGTCAGTTTGAGGCAGTTTTCTGTAATGTGAAGAAGTGAATTGTCAGAACCAATTGAAACTAGTGAGAACTATTCATAACTGTTCAGGACCTGCTAAGATGTATACACATCCTTCTCCAGGATAATGGCAGTCACCCTCTAAATTGACCATCATTGCCCCACAACAGTATCAACCACGCATTCAAGGTAATGTAATCATCCACTGTACCATACACACTGCCAGCGAGTGGTGTTGCAATACAGCGTAAAGAACCGGTAGCTGACACCCACTGTAAAGTTATGGCGTATACACATTGTCAACTTATGATGCATACGTTGTCAGGGTATTGTTTCAGAATACTTCTTCTGTCTGAATGCATATTTGTTTCTGTCAACAATCACTGACTTGCCTACTTAGGACTCCAGTTTCCACTGTTAGGTAAGTTAACATTATCAGCAGAAGATTGAAAATACTTGTTCTGCAGTAGAAAGTTAATACCATACTATTTCATAACCATAATATTTGGGTTACTGTAAAAAAATGGCTCTGAGCACTATGGGACTTAACATCTATGGTCATCAGTCCCCTAGAACTTAGAACTACTTAAACCTAACTAACCTAAGGACATCACACAACACCCAGTCATCACGAGGCAGAGAAAATCCTGAACCCGCCGGGAATCGAAGCCGGGAAACCAGGTGTGGGAAACGAGAACGCTACCGCACGACCACGAGCTGTAGACGGTTACTGTAAAACTGGGTATTTGAAAGAAGTGTAACTGTCTTTCATACCCAAACAAATGATCACTACTACTGTTCAGCAGGGTCTTTCATCTAAATATCATGTAGTCTCCACTCTGTGACTGCATGTGTTAGCATTATCAGAAGATGATGACAACTGCTTTCTACTTCAAGATAAAGTTAATACCCTAGCATGACGACTGCTGTTATGATTGGCATAATTAGCAGAAGATGGCAAACATTTTGTACTGCAATATGAAGGTAATGATCTAGTAAGAAGCCACTATAATGCTTGGGTGGCATTGAAAGTGGGTAGCTGAAAACATAACAACCTTCATTTCACATCTATATGAATATTTTTTACTATCGTTCAGTATACTGTATCATATGTCATGTGCTTTATACTGTATGACAGCAGTAAATAACAAACGTTTCAAATTTAAAGTTAATACTCTGGCATGAGTGATCACTATAATATTTGGCTGACTTTGATACTGGTTTTAGAGAGTAGTTTTTCACAAATTTAGACACGGAAATAACATTTTTTAGTTCGCTGACTTGAGTCCTAGACGTTGTGGTAACGTTGGTAGCGCAGTAAGCTTTTCACTGCACAATGTACAGTACAGTTATCGAACGAGGGAAAATAAGAGGAACAGAAGGAAAAGGCGAGAAACGACATGACATGTGTTCCAGTGAAGCAACGAAAAGGCGAGGGGATGAGTTTTCGGCAACGTAAGTTATTTATGTAGACAAACTGCTGCATACTATTTAACATAAACATTAAGGGAAAGATATGATCCGTACACAACTGAGGTGTGATTTGCCCAGTAAAGGTTCTCAATTCTTCAGTTCCGGTAAAGAAACAAACATACATCAAGTTCATAGCTGGAAGCCTTGACTAATATTTACCGAAGTTCGAACGTTCCACTTGAACATTAGACGTTCGTCCTTAACAGAGACATTGGGAAATAGCGAATAAAAGTATTAGGTTGGTGCATAAGTTCGTAGCGTTTTTTGTTTTGCATGCTTTCCTGATGCTTTGGGTTTGTTTATCCATTGTCTTTTTTATTTGTAGTTCACTATTGCTGTCTGAGTTTACATATTGTCATTTTGACATTTGGAGATGAAATGAAATGATCGTATGGCATTGTTTGCCGGGAGGCCCCATACAGGGAAGTTCGGTCGCCGTATTGCAAGTCCCTTTTAGTTGACGCCTCTTCGGTGACTTTCGAGTCAATGATGATGAAATGATGATGAAGGTCGCACAACACCCAGTCTTCACGAGGCAGAGAAAATACCTGACCCAGCCGGTCAAACTCGGGACACCGTGGGCAGGAAGCGAGAACGCTACCGCAAGACCACGAGCAGCGGACATTTGGAGATAGTGAGTGGAACTGCGGACGCTATAGAGCGGAGGGCCAAGTGCAACATTTCATACAAATCCTCTTGTTTTAGTTCAGTGGAGGGGTAACAGCAGCGGCGAAGGCCAGAAATATTTGGGCTATGTAAGAGAATAAAGCCATTGGACACACGTTCCATGTCGTTTCGCGCCTTCTCTTTCTGCTCCCCTAAATTTTCTTCGCTAAATAACAGTGATGTGTCTTGTGCAGTGAAATATTCACGACGCTGCCGGTGTTACAACATCTAGGTCTCGAGGGAGCATAACTTTGGTTCTGTGTGCAATGACTGTGAGAGTCATTGTCACTATTGCCTTCCACTGTTTCAGCAAAGCCACAAATACACTCTAAGAAACAGAATGACGCGCTACGAAAGAGTTATGCAAACTGGTCACAAATTGATATTCGAACAGGTATCTACGTAAAATGAAACGTTATAAACTTTGGCGGCCGATGGGTGAATACCTGACGCTGCAGCACAGCGGGCAAGGGTACTGAACAGGGGACATGTCGAGAGCAGGGCATGAAGTATTTATGAATCTCATTACGTGTGCTCAGTGGAACAATAACTATGTCTTGCAAACAGGTGCATGAACAATATAAGCAGACGTCAGCATTTCAGAGAGGACTTGTAGTTGAGCTCAAAGAACCCATTTGGTATCGCTCGACATTTGAAAAGGAGCGATGCCACCGTTCGACGATGTTGGCAAGAATGGGTGAAACATGGCGAACACAGCGTCAAGACAGAGGCTGTCGACCTGGAGAGACGACAGAACGTGAGGACCGAGCAATCGTCAGAGAGGCATTCAGAGCTCCAGATTCATCACTGTCATCCATCCGATGTGCAACTGGTGCCTCACTGATCATAAAACCAATAATAAGCGGCTCACAGAAAAGTAGCTGAGATCCGACGCCCCTTGCGCCAACTACCATTGACCTCTGTACACCAACTAGCCTATTCGCTGTGGTGTTGGGTACATTCAGTTTGAAATCTCACTGACTGGAATAGAATTGTCTTCAGTGATGAGTCCTTCTGTGAACTGAGTACCGATGACCAGAGAACACACGTCTGGAAACGCCCCTCACATTGGTGGGATATCGATCTGTATGTCGCCCGTCATACAGGCCGACAGACAGGAGCGACAGACAGGAGTGCCATTTCATCTCATTTCATAGCAGCACCCTTTTCGTTGCCATCCATGGCAGCCTTACAGCACAGCGGAACGTCGATGATATTATACACCCGATTTTGTTGCCCTTTAGGACGAGCCATCTTGCATTTCAGCAAGATAATGCCTGCCTGCTCAACAAAAGATCATCATGCTTGCCAGTCCCTACATTGGCCATCACGGTCGCTAGATCTCTCCCCAGCTGACAATATTTGTAGCATTAAGAGCAGGGTCCTTCAATCATCTGGGGAGTTTGACGATCTAACGTGCAAGTTGGACAGAATTTGGTACAATATTCCTCAGGAGAACATCCAAGGACTTTGTCAAACAGTGCCATGCCAGGTAACTTCCTGAGTTCCAGTCTTGGTCCAGCAAACAGTTTTAACCTGCCAGGGAGTTTTAGTACATGGTGGGTTGTTTACTCATCTTGTCTGTAACCTGATAAGTCGAGCTTTCAGTGTGTACTACTGTTTTAGTTACTTGATATGTGATGACATTTTGATGTCAAAAGGTAATTTTTATGATACCATGCCCAGTATTCTATCTTTCAATATAAGATGTTTTAGTTGTTTTCAGTATATCACACATTTAAAAATTCAATTCTCTTTCAGCTATGTGTCATGTGTATTTCAACATGTAGTAAAAAATTCTGGAAATATTTGTATGTTCACTTACTACACTCACATTTTTCATCATCAAAGATATTTTCATATTTTTGTGCAATCCCTATTTTTTAAAGTGGGCACACATTACAACATTGCCATTTGTTGAAAAGTGTGACTGAAGGGATGATTTATGGAAAGAGATACCTAAATATAATTATACAATTGCTGATATAAGATGCAGGAATGATACTGAAATGTAAAGGATAGTTAAAATTTGCACGACACTGTAAGGTGGCCCAAATTTCAGATGTTCTACGTATCCCCCTTCACTAGCAACTAGGGGTCATTAATATTTATTCTCTTTCCGAGCAGCTAGCAGCGAGGAGATCACGAATTGCCCGAGAATATCATGGTGCACACAATCAAAATATTTCCATGGCAATAACTTCTGATTTGGTGGCAGTAGTACATGTATCATCTGTCAATGTAAATAAAGCCTGTTCAGTTGACATTTCTTCTTGAAATCGAAACTGTTTCCCATTTGATGTATTATTATGCATAAAGTGTTTAAAAGTATATTGTAATTTGTCTTGTCAAAAATATTTGAAAATGTAGGCAATCGTGAATTAGTTCATAATTCTACATTAACATTTTTCTCAAATTTCCTAAAAGGGCTTAATAAGTATGTGTATCTATACTTAGAGTATGTATGGGAAAATATCATTATAAAAAGAATTATTACCTAAATCTGGAGATTGTTCCAAAAGGTACCAAATTCAAAAAACGAGTTAGAAAATGGCATCCACTATCAAATGGCTCGTTGGATCTAACAAGTTAATATTTTCTTGTAAAAAGTACCAAATCACACAGAAGTCATGAAAATTTTGCACCGGAATGTATCAAATCCATTGAACTTTCATAGCAATAATTACCAAATCCTCTTGCACTGATCTGCCTAAGTGCTGTGACATAACAAATACAGTGAGCCCATGTGTGTGATTATGATTACAGTTTCAGTAAGGACTGCCTTCAGTTTGTAATTGTGTTATTTCATGTAACATTTCAGTATTTTGTGTTGTGTTTATTTATGGTGAACAATTATAATGAATTCTGAAATGTATGATGAATACGCTAATGAGCCTAAATTTACAGAAAAGCGAAGGAAACGTAAAAGATTTGTAAATATGTGGAAGTAGAGTGTTCTGAAATGTGAAAAATTATGCTACTGCAAGTGTAAAACCTCAAATCACATTCAGACATAGCAGTAGTTTTGCAAAGCATTATGCATTTCAGAAGATGATATGAAAATAAGAGATATTGAAACAATACAGATGCTGTGATTTGAGAAACTTTTTAAAGAGATGTGCTGAAGTGAGTTATTTCAAACGAAGAAGGCCTAATCAAAGTATGAAAGAATGTTCAGGCAAAAAGGAAACTATAAGTTACAGTATAAAAACTGCACTTCAGGGAAAGGTCCTTGTTTGTAGATCCACATTCCTAAGTATATTTAATATTGGGTGAAGAAAGGCTGAGCATGTAGCTGATGAGCATATGACCAGTGGTGGCAGCAGTTTCTGAAGCAACAGGTGGTGCAGGGCTTGTTGTTCATATGAAGAACCTACAGGCTGAAACTATAGCTCACATAACAATGTTTAAATGCAGAGAACAGCACTTTGGGAGAAAAAAGAAACCATTAAGAAAACACTTGCCTGCAAATCAACCTATGCAATAGATGTAATTCATTTTGCAAGGAGAGAGCAGATGGTAGCACAACTGCAATGCAATCTGTTATAAGGTGGACAACAAATTAATTATCTAGAAGATATGATATGATGTGATGTGTTGTCAGTTAAAAGTAGGATTCATTTTACGTCTAAAGTTTCTGTTAGGATCACTGCATACCAAAAATCAAGTTCTACTTCCCTTTTTTAAATTTTTTTCTGATTTTTGCTACTGACTTCAATCTGAGGGTTTAGCAACATAAAACAGGACACCTTGCAATGTCTCCATAGCACTCAAAGTTCGTTTCAAAGCTGCTACTGGTGAGGAAATCAGTAAACAGCTTTTGTGGAAAGACTTGTCCATAAACTGAAAGCAAAAGCTTTTTTTGAAAATCCTAATACATTTTAAAATGTCAATGTAATAGTGAACTTTGATTTGATGGAGAATCAGCCTTTATCAAATATAGAAAGTAATAGACCTTATTACACACACCAATTATGGTGTCACATGTTGGAAATAGTTATTCATGAGGAGAGCAAAATTCACTAAAAATGACACATTTTTATAAGTGGCTTGAGAGTGAAGGTGGTAGGAGTCCATAAGAAATTAGTCCATGTTTGTGGCATTTCTTCAGGTGTCTTAAAACCATGCTTTAATGCAACTAATATTAAGTGTATTCGACTGTTTTCTTACAGCAGTGTATCTCAAAACAAAAATTATTGTATTTTATTTCTGTTGTTTATGGTTACATCACATTACAGATTTCAGATGAAGTGGTTCTTCCCTGTACATGATCATTTATACATACCCATTGCAGAAAAGAAACTCTAAAAACTTGGAACTGTAATGCTCCCCGAGAAACATGACATTATACTTCAGACTGTAGGAAGACTTCTCTCAATGAATTTTCCCTGGAACAGCTGGCAAGAAATCAGTCACATATCAGTTCCAAGGTCAAAGACCTTCAAAACTAGTGAAGCTAAAAGTCTCAACATTCATCACACATCAGCTATGGTTGATCTGCTTGCTGCACATGTAACAACACCAGTATGCGAACACAAAATGATCGAAATTGGGTACGGTATGATCTTATTTTTACTCAACTAAAAGATTTACAAAATAATAGTAGTGTATAGCAAGGAAAGAAAAATGACTTGGTATCCCTAATTTCTGCAATGAGCTATGAATTGGACCAAATCCTTTTTAACGAAGGTGTGGTAGATTATAATGATGTACATGTAGTTAATGAGCATGGAGATGTGGATAACATAGCAATTCATTACGATGACTGCCATTTTGAACCAAATATCGGCCATTAACTCCTGTATGTATAATCATTATTAATATAGTATCACTTAAAAACTCAGTCAAAATAATAATGTATGAATTGAACTAAATCCCAGCCTAGAAGGTCCAGTAGGAAATTAATATATGATATAATGCTCCAAGCAAGACAAAGATATGTTACGTACTAAATTTTTGATTGCTAACAATGTCCTCTAAAGTCATTTACAATCAATGTCACAAAATATGTTAGTATTGAGTTCTACTCATGAAGTATCATTTGCACACTCTTAAAATAATTTTGATGACAACAAGTACTAAATCCAAAATTAAAGTTCTAATAACTCTGTGATAATAATTAGGAATATTTTAAATTTTTCAAAAAGACTTATCAGTGTGTCCCAGACAAACTGTGTATCAAATATGATTTGTTTATGAAAACTATTGTGACTACAGGGAATTTTTCTGCTCTACTCATTAATTGGCCCAGTTGGATCAGCTACCTTTTGGAAACTAGCTCTGCCGAAAAGCATTTCATTATTTTAATGTTGAATCTGATATGATCATAGGAATATTTATTTTTAATAAAGTTAAGAATTTTATAAAACTTCTTTTAGAGATATAACATATAGTTGAAATTTATTAAATTTGTTTTACAGTGCTTTTTAGAAACAGTTTGGCACATATAAGAAAGTGTTCAAACACAAAATTTAAATGTGTCTGCAGTTTTTTGACTGTCTTGCCTCAGTTCACTATCTTTAAAGAAATTTTTTCTACATCCAGATTCTTTTTCTTTCTTAATTTTTGCTATGTTCAAAATAGTTCTTAGGTTGTACTCCTAAAAACATGTGAAAGAAACATTGTAATGCTATGAAGACTTTATTTGGAACTTTATAGTACAGCTGTGTAATGTATTTCAACCCTATCATCATCTGGGTCTCTTGATTATGTGTGGTGTCATCTTAGTATTGCATGAAACAGTAATTCAAAGTTAAATAACATTATTCTACTTACACATATTAAATTCTTTGCACAACCATTTGCAAAGTATTCTATGGCAGATTTAAGGAATAGATTACTTTTTATGAACTTCAACTTGTTATATACATTTTTCAGTCTGTATTTAGGAAACACTTGTATTTGTTTTCTGTGTATTAACCTTATAGGTCTCAGTCCATTTGTTTATGTCATATGCATTAATATTAAAAGTCAACAGTTGATCATTGTGATCTGAAACGCTATTATCTACAGAACTTACAGTATGACTATACAATCTCGTTCTGTTCATTCATAGAAATGGAATCAATAGCAGTGTCACCAGTCATTAATTAAATTAAACAAAATGTTAATGTATTCAAGTGTAACTTTAGAACAGATATGCTCAATACTTTGTAGTTATTATCAGCACTCAGGAATATATAATTTTGTTTGGAATTAAAAAGTTAAATAATCCATCAAGCTGTTCGATGAATAACTCAAAAAACTGGAAGAATCCCTTTAGACTATGACTATAAAAAAGGAAACGGGGAGAGGCAAACAAACGCAGAATAACATACTGCTAAGGGAGGGGGATAAGGTAATAAATGATCCACAACACTTAGCAAACTATGTAAACGAGCATTTTTCAAGTATTACAGAGAAGTTACAGCAAAAATTCCCCAAAACAAATATAACACCGGCAAAAATTGTTGCACTAGATACAATGATGTTACTCCCAACCACAGAGAATGAAGTCAATAAAACTGTTCAAAAGCTAAAAAATAAAAAGTCAGAAGGCTTAGATGATGTACCAATGTGTGTACTGAAACAATGCATAGGGATTATACAAGGCCCATTAACAAATATAATAAATGAATCCTTCACATCAGGGACATTTCCAGAGCAGCTAAAACAGGCAAGAGTTGTACCTTTGCTTAAGAAAGGTAATGCAGAAGACATAGAAAATTACCGGCCCATTTCCCTGCTGTCAGCATTCTCAAAAATAATAGAAGCAATTATGAAAGACAGATTAATGAATTATCTGAATAAATACAATCTTTTAAGCAAATCACAGTTTGGTTTTCGAAGTGGCAAAAATACGGAGTCAGCCATAGTAGAATTCACAAAAGTTGTACTTAATGCTCTTGATAAAGATGAGTGTGTCACAGGCATATTTTTGGATCTTTCTAAGGCTTTTGATACAGTCGACCACAAGATTCTATTAAATAAATTAGAAGCATTAGGAATAAGAGGGGTAGCTAATGACTGGTTTCGATCATATCTAACAGATAGGGTACAAAGAGTAGAGATAACACATACTTCAAATAGATCTAAACATTTAGTAAAATACTTATCAGAACCAAAACATATTAATATAGGGGTTCCACAAGGTAGCATATTAGGACCAATACTATTCCTGATATACATCAATGACTTTCCCAGTAGTGTTACTCATGGTGAGAAAATTCTCTTCTCTGATGACAGCAATATTATAGTCACTGAGAGAACAAGAGAACTCCTTACCGAGAAAGCAAATGAAACTCTCAAGGAAGTTTACGATTGGTTAATAAGCAACAAATTGACATTAAACATAAAGAAAACTAATGCCTTGAACTTCAGTTTGAAGAGGAAAAATGACAATGTTAAATTAAATGTAGATGGCACCTCTATAGACTGTGTAACAAATGCAAAATTTCTAGGAATGAATATTGACTCTCAGCTGAAGTGGTGCGAA
This sequence comes from Schistocerca gregaria, assembly GCF_023897955.1. Taxonomy (NCBI): domain Eukaryota; kingdom Metazoa; phylum Arthropoda; class Insecta; order Orthoptera; family Acrididae; genus Schistocerca; species Schistocerca gregaria. The sequence goes on from NC_064920.1 coordinate 799,272,129, forward strand.
CACACAAAGGTACTTGCAAACAGAATGTCATCAGCATGTTATGCCCTTAGAATTCTATCATCTGTGTGTAACATGCAGTGTCTTTTAGTTACATATTATTCATATGTACACTCAATTCTTAGCTATGGCATTCTTTTTTGGGGAACAAATCCACAAAATATGAACACAACTTTCAAACTCCAGAAAAGAGCCATAAGAATAATAACCAGAAATAGTAGTCGAGCTCATTGTAAAGATCTGTTCAAAACACTGGGAATTTTAACTGCTCCATGTGAACACATTTACCAGTCAGTTGTACACATCAAAAGTAACATTGGCAATTACTGCACAAACAGCTCTGTCCATGACCATGCAACAAGAGATAGACTCAACTTACATTTACCAAGAAAAAATAAACATAAAACTCAAAACAGCATTTTCTACCAAGGAATAAAACTGTACAATAAATTACCAAAAGAGATTAAAGAAATTTCAAAAATACACTTATTTAAGAAGGCAGCTAAAAAGTACCTGTTATGCAATACATTTTATACATTGAAGGATTACTTAGATAAAGCAGAGTAGGGGTTTGATAAAAAAATGTTATACAAACAAATAATAATAATTATAATAATAATGATTATAAAACATCCAATACTCCACATAACACCTTCACTTTATTATTTTTCTTCTTTTTTCCTTTCTAGAGACACTCTCCCCTCAAGCTATGCATAGCACAATACTAACACCTCTTCCTCTTTCTGAGCTCAACATCTCACTCATTACATTATGAAGGGATGCTGACTCAGTTTTTCAGGATAGCAAATGGGAACTTGCAGTACAGAAAATGGCCCAAGGATCACCTGTGTGTGTGTGTGTGTGTGTGTGTGTGTGTGTGTGTGTACTGAGTGAAGTGTTATGAAACAATGTGTGTATAGTGTGTGCAGTGACTGATAGTGAAATATGAGTGAATAGTGTGGCATTACATTATTTAATGAGTTATTTGTAAATAAATTATTGTATACCAGGAGTAAAATCTAATGATTGTCTCTAACTAGAAGTCTGTAAATATATGTGTATACGAATTAGCTTATTGTAAATTGATCTGAGCTTGTAAATACTTTGACATGTCCTATATCCTTGTAAAAAGAGATCTACGGATGAATAAAACTACTACTACTACTACTACTATTACTTTTAGCTTTCCTTGCGTATACCTCCCTACAGCACAAGCTCCAAAATGTTGATCTCTACGAAACTGAAGGATATCGAAGTAGTGTCTCTCCTTTCCAACACTTTCTCTGCAGGAACTAGACGAAAATTTATATCCATCAATATTGAACATCCAATATCTCTGGCCAGATAAAGTTCAGAAACATGTAGTATGTCTCTATAGTTCACCTAAACAAATCGAAAGATGACCTCTCATGTTTTGGTCAAATACGTTTTTAATTTAGTCTTCTTAACTTCAGATGTTTCAAGCTCAATATTTTCGTTCCTTGTTTGAACTTGTTACTATTACTTGTTTTGCAAGAAATAATCAATTGTGTATACAAAATTAAGCCAAAATTTGTGTTAACTACAATCTTAAATTATTTCATTAGCTACCCTTAAATTATTTCATTAGCTACTCTTTAGCAATAGCAATTTCAACTTCTCTTATTTCTTTACTTGGAACATTGCTAAAAATAAAACATTTTCATCTTGTAGTATACTAAATCGTAGATCATTAATATATATTAGAAACATCAAAGAAAACAAGGTAGCTCTCCATGGTACAATCCTTACTTTCCCATGTAGAATGTTTATTCTTATGTGGAAGGAAATAGGATTATAATCTTACTTCACCTCATGATGTTACAAATTTAACATCATTAATAGATATTAGAAATTACAAAGAATGTAAGATAAGATTCAGTGGTATGTGATGGGTGAGTCTTTCAAAATCAGAATTTTTATTTCTATGTGGAAAAAAGTCTTATGAATTATTTATTGAAAAATGTAAATCTTTATTTTAATTAATGTTCATTTTGTTTTAGATTCTGAAAGTTTGATCTAAGAGAGCACACATCTGATAGCTGATAATTGATTAACCGAATTTGTCATGTTTATGATCTATGGATAAAGCAGTGGTGGATAGTCTCATGTGCTACTGTGCTGAAGCAAACACTAAATATTGCTCTAAAACCATGGAATTCTCTTTGAATGAAATTTAGAAATCATACTAAAATTATACCATTTCTCTTTGAATGCAAATCGGAAGTATCATTAAAATTAGGCGGTTTCTCTTTGAATGCATGCTAATAGACAAATAAAATGTATGAAACATGTTCTGTAGCTCTGTCTCCCCGTACTATATAGAAACCGGTGTAAAGTCCTGAAATGATGTTACCCATGCTATGATCAACTCAGATAAGGGACACTGCTGTCTGTTTTCGATTGTTCATGCTCTGCTGTGACTTCGTCCCATCTGGCACTATGTGTCCTACATTGCTCACTGCACCAGGCCAGTAATTTTTTTAATGTTCTATTGTCATGTTGCTAACATCGCTGAGTGGTCTACAGCCAGGTTCACAGATGCAAGAAAACTGTCGCCAAAGCTAATAGTATGCTGCAGTTGCAGCGAAATTGCATGTGTGACCACTCGGTTTTCAGTGGCGCAATTTAAGATACTTAACTTTTGTCACTGCACAAAAGGTATAACTTGACTGTACTTTGTTATGTCACTTAACTTCTACCACTGCTCCCCAGTGGGTCTATGTTGAAACTCGAGTGTTGTATTGCAGTTAGCATGGTGTTAATACTGCTGAAGTCGATTCGATGTCAGTGGGTGTACAAATAAATAAACTTAATACGAGTATGTAACATTGTGATTTGTTGTACCAATAAACACTGGATTATATGCAGGAAACAGCTCCTGAGTGCGATGTGAAACTAAATACTGGTTGTTAAAAATGACTACATCAAGCAGAACAATCAGACTCTAAAGTCTTGGAAGAGTGATGAGTCTGCAAATGATATTTATACATACCAACTGTTGGTTAGTTTACCACAGTAGACAACATTTTCGTCTTCGAGTATTATTTCCTTAACAAATGTGTTTTTGGCCACTTATTTATCCCTGTGGGAAACATTTTTGAATGTAACATTTAGGTTTCATCTTCCTTGTATTTAACTTTTGTTGCAGCTCTAATGCTATAACCTGCACTAAAACATTAATACGTACCCATATGATTTCATTTGGCGCTATGTTGAGAGCCGTGCAGCTTCCTTAAATTTGTGGCGTCCTTGTTAGTGGTAGCTCACAATGCCACTACAGAAAGCCACAATGTGTGGCTTCACATTAGTTGCATGTGTTAAAGTGGCTTAACGTGCAAACTGGTAATTTGTCGTTCTCAAGTTTCATGCCCACTCTTACCAACAGGCATTTTTCATTTTATTTTATCCCTCATGATGTTAAACTATTAATTACAAAATTTAAGTTTATTTTATCAGTTACATTTATATATTAAAATTAACTAACTCAATTTCCTGTCGATCTCATTTTTTAGACGTTTGTATTCCTTTTTGCCTGCTTCATTTACTGCATTTTTGTAGTAGGTACTGGGAGATGAAGCAGCTTGCACAGGATAGAGTAGCATGGAGAGCTGCATCAAACCAGTCTCAGGACTGAAGACAACAACAACAACTCAATTTAGTTACGATTACTATCCCTCTAAGGCAAAAGGCTATAGGCTAGACAGTGGTAAAAAAGGAGTATATGGGGAAATTTAGTATGAAAGTGTTTCCTGTAAATGATCTGCTAAAGACACCATTTCCCACTAGATCTTTGGAGGAGTGTGTGAGATTTAAAGAGCTGGGTAGATGTACTTGAAATGTAAATCTAACAACATGGGATAGGATGAGGCTCACATATTTTGTTTATGTAAGACAAAATTTTGAAATACTTGCAAAATATTTTGATCAGCTTCTTAATTGTCCAGAGCCAATCCATGAATATGATTACTCATACACTTAAGAACATTTAGCTCTAACTGTTAAAGAAGTTACTACAACCTTATAATGATAGTGGAGAAGACTATTACAGCAGAACTTCTGAAATGGTCTCTAGCAAAAATAAAAAGTGAACTAAAGTTAATCACTGAGAAAATCTGGAAAACAGAAATACTCCCAGGAGAGTGGAAGGTGAACGTGATACATCCGCTACATAACAAACGCAATAAACAAGATGTAAAAGACTACAGAGGAATTTTTATGCTGCCAGGTGGACATAACATATTCTCCAAGATTATACTAAACAGAGTGTAAACAACACTTGGGAGTAATTTAGGTGAATATCAAAGTGGTTTAACGAAGGACAGATCATATTCTGAACAAATATTTAATCTGCAGTCAATCATTTGCCACAGATGACAGAATTCAAGAGATGTTTCTTGATTTCGTAAAGGCCATTGGTTCCATTGATGGAAACAATAGACAAAATAATACAATGTGAGTCCATGCAGGTTGATGCTTCTTTCAAGTTCCTAGGGTATTTCGCCTGAATGGGTCATAGGAAAAAGTAAAACGTATTACACATAAAGTATGAGAGATTTCTTTTAGGAACCTTTGTCATAACAGTACTGTGGCCAAGTGGTTACCATTGCTTCCATTTTATTTTATTCCTCATAATGCTCAACTATTAATTATAAAATTATGTGTAATTAAACAGTTCCATTTATATACATAAAGTTTCTGTATTCAATTTAGTTACTATTACTACACTTATAAGTCAGAAGGCTATAGGACACCACATGGGGAAAAGTTTGCACATTCCGCCACTGGGGTTAAGTATAGGTAGCTGTAAGCCTCTGCAAAGTCAACTAACAATGAAAGGGTTTGTTACTGACTTGTTTAAATATTGCTGTCTCCTTTCGGTTTCAGTTTAAAGTTTATGACAATATAAAACACATATTTCCACAACTTACTATTTTGAGACCAACAATAAAATCATACCAAAAGAAGCCATCCAATCTTTTTCAGAGATACCATATGCTCAATGTGCACATTGCAAGCTGTCTACTCATTCCCTTTATTCACATAACTCATTCACGTTACATTCTAGGACTTCTTATGTTTAGCGAATATGTTGTATATATTGTACATAAAGTATACATTAATGTTCACAGTGTCTTCAGCTGGAAATAGTCAAAGTCATTGGATAGAGAATAAATAACATTATCAATAATACTAAGCAAAAGTGTATTTTAACTATCAGCTACCAGGACATGGGAAGTCACATCACGTTGTGCTCTGTCACATCTAAACATTTAACAATGCACTTAAAGTGGAGGCATTCACATAAGATGTCAACATCATGTCACATCACTGGCAAGGTTTCTTGGGGAGAAAGTTTGATAGTGACATTGGTGCGGGGGGAAACGAGTCGTCGTCTGTTAACATGGAAGTTAACCTGTTTTCCTCTCGCTCACTTCTGTTATAGTTATCTAATGTCTTCTCAACGTTGGTTTTGTTATATTGCTTTGTTTTCGTGACAAACTGCAAATATTCCATGACGGCTTTGGTATTTTTTTCCATTGAGTGAGGCCAAATGTCTAAAAGTGAAAGGTACTTCAGGTTTTACAATAACAGAACAGAGCTGATGCCTACTCTGTGCATAAATAAGAACATAAATTGATGAAGCAATTTTTTATTAGGTAACCTCTTGGTAAGTAAAAACGTCAGCTCTGTTGAAGGAGAAATACAGCTATTTAGAATGTTATTTTCTTCATATTTTCTTCTTCTTATCCATTGATAAGGTCAATGGGCTCTGTGGATTCCCTTACAAATATTATTTGGTGTGTTTTCATATACAGGGTGGTCCATTGATCGTGACCGGAACAAATATCTCACGAAATAAGCGTCAAACGAAAAAACTACAAAGAATGAAACTTGTCTAGATTGAAGGGGGAAACCAGATGGCGCTATGATTGGCCCACTAGATGGCGCTGCCATAGGTAAAGCGGATATCAAATATGAACCCCCCGTTTTTTATTACATATTCGTGTAGTATGTAAAGAAGTATGAATGTTTTAGTTGGACCACTTTTTTCGCTTTGTGATAGATGGCGCTGTAATAGTCACAAACATATGGCTCACAATTTTAGAGGAAAAGCTGGAAACAGCTAGGTTTTTTTAAATTAAAATACAGAAACGGAGGGACGTTTGAACATAGAACGAGTGCAAAACATCTGTCATAATCCCATAATTTCTCTTGTGCCAAGAGGCAGAACTGTACACGGGGTTCAAAGTCGTCGCCATGCAATTCCTGGTGCATAGAAATATGGTACGGGTACAATCTATGTTATTGTACTAGCATTCGCAACACCGACTTTTTTGAGACACCCGATTCTCGCGCAGTTTGTCTGCTACTGATGTGCAGATTAGCCGCAACAGCAGCTAAAACGCCTACTTGGGCATTTGGGCATCATGATTTGTTGCAGGTCGTGGTTGACGTTTCACATGTGGCTGAACACTTCCTGTTTCCTTAAATAAGGTAACGTCCACAGACTTGGATGTTGTCATCCAGGATACCGAGCAGCATACATAGCACACACCCGTTGGGTCTTTTGATCACAATAGCCGTACATGAACAAGATATCGACCTTTTCTGCAATTGGTAAACTGTCAATTTTAACACGGGTAATGTATCACGAAGCAAATACCGTCCGCACTGTCGGAATGTTACGTGATACCACATACTTACATGTTTGTGACTATTACAGCGCCATCTGTCACAAAGCGAAAAAAGTGGTCCAACTAAAACATTCATATTTCTTTACGTAATACACGAATATGTAATAAGAAATGGGGGTTCCTATTTAAAAAAAAACGCAGTTGATATCCGTTTGACCTATGGCAGTGCCATCTAGCAGGCCAACCATAGCGCCATCTGGTTTCCCTCTTAAAGCTAGACGAGTTTCGTTCTTTGTAGTTTTTTCGTTTGATGCTTATTTCGTGAGATATTTGGCTCGGTCACTATCAATGGACCACCCTGTATATATTTTCGTCACCAAATGTATGTCGGTGTTTTGAAATGTTGTTTCAGTTCTCAACAATTTATCATACAAAACTGATCAAGAATATCCGTTACGAAGTTTGCTTTGGCTGTTGATAAACTTTAACGTTGTCAATTCCTCAATTCCGATACTATGCCCCGGTATTTCGTAGCACGGATGGTATCGCATAATTTCACTTCGCCGCTCGATACTGGGCCAAGCGATTTGGCATGACGTGACGAGATGTCTAGTGTAAAATCACCCGACTTTCACGTACCATGACTGTCCGTTGATATGTACTATGAAGCGACCTGTTTTTAGTCTTCACAGGATCCTGTGAAATCGAAATTCTACGATAGTCCTACATTATCGACATCAACCAAAACTAACTTTTCCAAAGAAGGTTGGACATTCTCAGATGTTAGTAGTAATATATCTATAGATTTCACTCATTGGGAGCAAAAATGACAATATTGGCAAATTTGAAAGCACTGCGCAGCTCGTATAGTTTGGATGTTGGTGGTGATGTAGTTATCGAAGTATAATAAAAGCCTTGCCGTTATCACCATTTAGAGAAAATTGATTTTGTATTGTTTTATTTATTGAAATCTGTAAGTAAAAAGGTGGATGTAGTGTGTGCATGCAGGACTAATTTCCATGAACACGAAGTAACAAGAGAAAGAAAAAGCAAATAAAAGGAGACGATTGCAGGGCTTACAGATAGCTGCTGACAGCTAATGTTTAAACAGTGACTGCAAACCAGGAGACTTTTTTAATGTTGTGTGGATAAAAGCTGCGTGGGTTCAGATCGCGCAAGATTTCGTTGCTGTTTATACAAATTGTTCTTTTCTTATCATTTTCTCATAAACGTACAGAATGCAATTCAATCTTTGTTGTTGTATTTTCGACCCAATTCAGATTATAGAACTATCGCAGTAAATAAGGTTGATACTTTAAACTGAAATTGTACATTAAAGCAATACTAATGATTCCAGATGTGTCAACAGCATCCCAGTAATTGAGTAACAAAACAAAATATGTAACAACGCATCATAAATTAAAAAACGTGTATTGTAAAATAGAGTATTCCAGCGGTTTATATTGTAAAGCCTCCAGATACGTCAAAACAAAGAAAAATCCAAACTCCTATGCTTTCTGCAGGTCGTATGAGCAACATGGAAGAAATAGCCACACAAAAAATATTATTTATGGAACGAGAACTAAATGGCCAATATATTGTGTAAGACAACTGCAAAATTCAAGTAAAATAGAAAACGAAATAAATATCTGTAATTTACACACTGTGTTAAAATAACCATCATATGTCAGTTGGTAATGCATACCAAATAATAGCAATAAACTTTGCCGGGAAAAATAAGCAAACGTGCCATACTTCGTTTGATTATATCAACTAGGCACTGCACGGGAAAATTGAGTTCCGACGGTCATAAGTCATACATTTTTTACCCTGACATTTCTTTAATTTGCCTACAGTCTGCTTACATACACATAACAATAACATACCATGAAAAACTACAGTGCATGGCATTAAGGGTTTAATTACTTATATGCTATCTGTATAAAGCATGTCTTATTCATTTCAACCACCTCAGCTGAACTAATAGTTTTAGTAATAATGTTCCTGTAAAACTAATACTAATCAGTTGTGGCTGTAACGCTTTCTCATAACAAATAACCAAATCTTACGTGCTGCATATTCATTCCTATATTATGTGATTAAAGCATCTGTCAAACTATATCAACATTCAGGAGCAAAACGTAATTGACGAGCTTTCTCCTCAAAGTGAAATCTCTATAGTAAAGTAGGAATTATAATTGATGAGCTTTCCCCACAAAGTGGAATCTCTGTATGTAAGAAAGTAGGACTCATTGGATTGAATCGGTACGCTTCTTGAAAATAAAAAGGAGAATATTACACATTTAATGACTCGTGTACTTTCATTGTGAGAAGAGTTTACATACAGTTGTCAACTGAATATCCTATTGGTAATATTTACATACTGTTTTATTGGATACAATCCTCAGATGTCTTGATTCAGATTACCGAACAAGGTGATCTAGTGGTTAAGGCACTGGACTCAGTTGCAAGAGGATTGAATTTCAACTCGTTGTCTGGCTATTCTTATTTACATATACATCAATTGAGGTGAATTCCACTTCAGTTTGCAGAATGATTGTCATACATTTGTGAGAAAAGAGACAGACACCCAATGAAATCACAGGAGTTGTGAAAAGAGGTCAATGTTCTCGTCATGTGGCCCTGATATGAGAAGAAATCATGTTGGATAAGCAACAGAGATATATTTTTAATAATCAGAGATGGGGTACTGGAAGTACATGACATGGATGTATTCATCCAAGGACATTCTAACAATGAGACAGAATTTGAATACTTTAGTAAGCATTTAGTTGCTGATAGGCTCACACAAAAAGGAAGAAAATTGCTAGCTTTTTGATTTTATACTTTGACAAGCTAGAGTACTATGGAAAAAAAAAAACACAAACACACACTTATACCCCTTTATGGTGCCACCTAGACTGGCTGTGCCAATGCTCTTTTGTGGTAGATGGACTGATTGTGATGGGAGCAGTACTGGGTTGGATGGGTGAAGGGAGAGGAAAAAGGGGGGGGGGGGGAGTTGGCTAGTGGCTCAGAGGAAGGTAGCCAGTTTGCTGGCTAGGAATTCAGGACTACATAGAGGGTAGTTAACCTTACAATACATCCTCTGTCCCCATAATCATCTTGGCCTCAATCTCAGATAACACTGTTGTGCACCCTCCATCCAACAGTTTTCCCTTTCACCCACCCTGCCCCCCCTCCCCCCATTCATGTCACTTCTAGTGTGTGCCAGGAGAAAATATGAAAGCCAACAAGTTTTCTTCCTTATGCATGTGCCTATTGACAACTCAACACTTTAAATGTAAAGACTTAACATTCTACAAGAACAGTGATAGAGAATTTGTGCTCAAAATACAATGAAAGTAAATTGATTTTAAAAGGTTTAGGTCATCCATACTTCCTCTTGACGTGCTGTGATACTAGAAAACACTGAGCTGCTCTTGTATTGAATTTATCACAGGTAAAAATATCCATGGTGTGAGCTGTCTGTCCGTACCCCCAGATCTGAATTCTGTAGATAATGTCAGGAATGCATTGAGGAGATGAATTTCAATCCATTGGCCACCACCAAAGATTACTCCAGACCTCCATACAGCTCTTTTTCAGGAGTTGAATCACTATCAGCAGATCTCTTTAATCAATTCATAGCATGTCTTATTGCCACTAAGATTCAGTAAACGTGACAGTCTGTAGATAAATAGTCAATGTATCTGATGGCTTTAATGCAGACCCAGGTTCAATACCCATCATATCCAAAGATTTTTGCTTGGTGATTGGACAGTATCAGAGTCCAAATGGTCTCATCAGGATAAATTCAGAAGGTACCTGAAGGACAACTTCAAAAGAATCTTAGACAGAGAATGAAGCCAAGTTGGCAGGTCAGTATCTCATGAGGATAGTAGAGATGTAAGGGAACCTTCACTTTTGAAAAACCGCTCACTTTTGTGTATGAATAAATACGAGGTTAAGTGAGCCGATCTATTAAGTGACTACTCGCTTGTGATGATACCTGATTTTTATGTGGCACAGCAAAAACTTAAATATCAACTTAACATTTATCATAGAAGACTGGAAGTACTAAGTAACCAAATTAGATACTGTCTTCTAGCTCATTTAGACAAATGCACTCATTCATGATTTTCAGCTCACAAACCGTAAATAATAAATCAAATATATGAAATTGTCATTGTTCAGTGTAAGATTTAAAGAGAAATATCTTGTATAATGGGCAATATGAACAACTGTGTCACTACAAAATTGGATGAAAGACAATGCATAATTGCAGAAGCAATTGTGGACTTTTCAGAAAGATGAAAAGAAGGTCCAAATATGAGCAGATGTCACAAAACTGTTGGAGTTAAAAATCGTAATGTGGTGTGGTAGCATGAATCAAAGAGGATTACATGACAAAAATGTGTGTGCTGATGCAGTCAGAAGTGAAACAAATGTGGCAGACATTTAAAACTGTACTGAGCTGTCACTCTATGAGATAAAGAGGTAAGTCCTGTAGTATTATGTGCAAATATTTTATAAACAATTCTGAAAAAGGTACGTTTGTGTATGAGCAGCCTGGATGATACACTAATGAAAGGATTACATTAATATTATATAGTAAAAGGTACATGAATCCCATACGTGAAATTCTTATAACTGGTGCAAAATGATCTAGTTACATTAAAAATAGCAAATTATATAAAATTTCTCGAGTTTGATGTTCTGCACCCTCAACAAATTTCAAATTCATTAATAAGAGTATCATAGAACTCACCTTCGGAATGTTACTTTATACTAGGTACACTAAAGTGATGACAGTCAGTGATATGCAGATGATGGTAGTACCGAGTACAAAAGGTATAAAAAGGCAGTTCACTGGCGTGGCTGTCATGTATACTCGGGTGATTCATGTGAAAAATTTCCAATGTGGTTACGGCTGCATGACAGGAATTAATAGACTTTGAACGTGGATTTGGAGTTACAGCTAGACACATCCACAATCCATGGAGTCAAGTGTGTTCGAGAATACTGAATTTCAGGCATTACCTCTCACCACGAACAACACAGTGGCGCACAGCCTTCAGTTAATGACTGAGAGCAGTAGTGTTTGCATAGAATTGCCAGTGCCAACAGACCAGCAGCACTGCATGAAATAACCACAGAAATTAATGTGAGACTCACGATGAACATATCTGTTTAGGACAGTGAGGTGAAAGCCAACATTAATGGGCTAGGGCAGCAGACGACTGATGCCAGAGCCTTTGCTAACAGCACATCACCTGCAGCGACTCTCCTGGGGCTCGGGATTATATCGGTTGGGCCCTAGACATTTGGAACACTATGGCATGGTCAGATGAGTCCTGATTTTAGCTACGGGCACTTATGACCTCAGATGTTTTGCACCATAGAGCAACAACAACCACCACCAATTTCAGTAGGTAAGAGCTGATTGTAGGGTTTGAGTGTGGCGCAGGCCCCTCAAAGCCATGGACCCAAGTTGGTTGGTTTATGGGAGTTGAAGGGACCAGACTACAAAGGCAATCGATCACTTGACCCAAGTTGTCGACAAGCTGATGGTGACTCCATAGTGGTGTAGGCTGTGTTTACATAGAATGTTCTCGGTTCTCTCAACTGATCTCTGACTGGAAATGGTTATGTTCAGCTACTTGGAGACTATTTGCAGCCATTCATGGACTTCATGTTGCCAGATAATGATGGAGTTCTTATGGATGACAGTGTGCCATGTCACCAAGCCACAACCTTTTTTTTTTTTTTTTTTCTTTACAATTCAAGAGAGAAGTTTGCCCACACATGGTGCCAAACATGAACTTCAAACATTTATGGGACATAATTGAGAAGTCAGTTTGTGCACAAATTTCTGCACTGGCAACACTTTTGTAAGTATGTATGGCTATAGAGGCAGCATGGATCAGTATTTCTGCAGGGGACTTCCAACAAATTGTTGAGGCCTTACCGCGTTGAGTTGCTGTACTGTGGCAGGCAAAAAGAGGTCCAACCCAAAATTAACAGTTATTTCGTCACTTTTGTCACCTCAGTGTACATTTGCTTGTTGAAACTCTGGGTGCATCAGACGTGAGCACAGATAACAGCATTAAAAATTGCAACTGAAGAAATAGCTCAGATATCAATCTTTCTATATGAAAAATCGCTTGTTCAGAAGAAAGTAACAAGAGGAGCTATGTATGAACATAAAACTGCTGTGAAATTTGCTGCATGGTCTCATCAATTTCCAATAAAATGCAGGAAATTGAATATCAGCATGAGACATGGTGTAATATAAGCTTTCCATGTGATACATTATTTTTCTGTCCTACAGTGTAACAAAATGAAATTGAAGTGTTAAAGAGCAAGTGGTGTGTGTGATAATAGCTGATAATGGAGCAAGCTTGTTGTGACAAAACATCAGATGGTAACAACATAATCAGTGGTAGGCACAGCTGTTGTGGGGGAGGAATGCATCTATAGAGAATGTTTCAAAATTGAATTTTCTAGAGTTTTCACATGCCACAAAAACTGTCAGTAGCTCATTTCTGTAACATGCATACTCACTCATTCTTGCAGATACTGGAATGTTAAACTTCATTGAAGTTAAACTTCTTTCTGTGCAAAAGTGTACCCTGGTCTTATTGAATTTACACTTTTTGCTGTGCACTTCTTCTCTTCTATTAAAAGGGAATGGCAGTTCTAACAAGTTTACTTGTAGAGGAGATTAGTACTGTCAAAACATACAGATATTAAAGGAATAAGACAAATTACACTTGTATTTTTAAATGACTCTTTGATCCATTAATATAAAACATATTTCAAAATCCCTTTTAAATTCAGTAGTTAATATTAATTCTTTAATGTTTCACTAAGTGGATTCTCAAATTTTTTTTTTCTCTTTTACTCATTTTACAATTTTATAGTGTGTTTGCTTGTTAATAAATATTCTTAAACTATCTCAAAAATTCTGTGGTGCTCTAATAACTACCAGCAAAACTGTTATATTCAATTACAAATCATTTCATAAAAATTTAGAGGGAAGTAATATATTAAATATGGATAAGAAATATGGGGTTCCACATATACTGTTAAAATAAAAGAATTATCAGAGAAAAAATTGGTGCATAACTTATACAATTTAAATAATGAAATGGACACAGCAACCACTCAACACATAAGGGAAACTTTTTTTCTAGCACTGTGACCCAATAGGAGTGAGTTGTTTTGGACAGTTGATGAGATGCTATGATTCACTATCAGAGACAATATGATATCTGAAGGCAGCCATGTTGTACTGCAGATACACTGCAACCACAACATTACTTTATATATGCGCTTCTTCTCCATTTAGTTGCCCCTCATGTGAATGTCCACCCCCAGACTGTGTCCAGAGAGTAAGTTTGATCATTTGCAATTACTTTCAGTGGCTACTTTATAGTCTGTGCTATTTGGACCTTCCATATTGAACACCATTTTCCTTCAACTGCACAAGTGCGGACTCTGAAAATCCTTACGGCTTCCATCTTTGAAACTCCCTGCTGTGCATTTACCTCCACCACTCTTTCACACTCTACCACCACGTGAATCAGCCTCTTACTCATCTCTACTTCATTCAGCTACTTAAACAGTGGAAACTCCAGGTAGGGATATCAACAACGTAGGAAAAGACAGACTGCTACTTAACGTAAAGGAGGAGTCAAATTGCAGGTAGGACACTTACATAGAGCTTTCGGCCACAGTCTTCATCAGTAAAAGAGAGAGACACACACACAAGCAATCGCACCTCACACACACATGACTGCCAACTCCAACATCTCAGGCTGGAATGCAACTATCACATGGGATATGAGCAGCAATCTGGAGGTGGCGGGGAAGGGAAAGTGGTGTACGGATGTGGAGAGAGAACAATACAGGCTAGTGGAGTGTGCAGGGACTAGAATGCCAACAGATAGAGTGTCAGGAGGTTGTGGGGTAGGGAGGTGGATGAAAAAAATTAGCAAAAAAGGGAGAGGAGCGGGGAAAGACAGGCGGATGCATCAGCAGAGGGCTTAAAGTAAACAGGGTGGCAGGTGAGAATGGGGAGGTAATGATAGAATGGAGGGGGTGGAAACTGATGGGTGGAGGGTGTTGGAAAATGTTACTGAAGATTGAGGCTGATATAATTGTGGGAGTGGAGAATGTGTTGTAAGTATAACTCCCATCTGCACAGTCCAGAAAAGCTGGTGGTGGAGGGAAGGATCCAGATGGCCTGGACAGTGAGCAGCCATTGAAATCAAATGTGCTGTGTTCAGCTACATGTTGTGCCACAGTGTGGTCTACTTTGCACTTGTCCACAGTTTTGCAGTGGCCGTTCATCCTGATGGACAGCTGCTTGGTAGTCACATCAACATAAAAAAAAAAAAACTGTGCAATGATTGCACTGCACCTCGTAAATGGTGTGGCTGCTTTTACAGATGACTCGACTTCTGGTGAGGTAGGATAAACCTGTAACAGGACTGGAATAGGAAGTGCTAGGTGGGGGGACCGCACATTTTTTGCACCTGGGTCTTCAACAGGGATATGATCCTTGTGGCAAGGGGTTGGGATTGTAGTGGCATAGGGATGAACTAGGATGTTGTGACGGTTGGGTTGTCGATGAAACACCATTTAAGGAAGGAAGCATCTTGAGTAGGTTGTCACTCATTTCAGGGCATGATGACAGGTAATCGAAGCCATGCCAAAGGATGTGGTACAGTTGTTCTAGTGTAGGACAGATTTTCTTATACACTTTCTCTTCAAATGAGAAATAGTTATGGGTTAGGATAAAGTTAGTAAGATGTATGAGGAATGAGGCAGTGAGTTTGGAGTCTGAAGGGTGTAGGGAAAGGTAGTTTTCAATAGCAGTAAGACCATGGGTATGAGAGATGTTGGTGTATATGGAGGTACATTGACAATTGGACATCCAGAAGGTAAAGAGGTGGGGATAGTGGAGAGTTGGTAAGGAAGTAGTTGGTGTACTTGATGTGGGAGGCTATATTACGAACAACTGGCTGGAGGTGTTGATCAATGAGGGCCAAAATTCTTTCTGTGGGGGCATAATAACCAGCAACAATTGGATATCCAGGATTGTTGGGTTTGTAGATTTGGGGGGGGGGGGGGGGGGGGCATGTAGAAGGTAAGTGTATGGCAGGGTCATAGGGTGAGGATGGAAATAGTTTCAGCAGAGATGTTCTGGTAGGGCCTATGGCCTTAGGCAGGGATTGGAGTTTGTGTTGGACTTATGGGGTGGGATCACTCTGGCAGAGTTCATGCATGGAGGAGTCAGATAATTTGCAGAGGCCTTCTGCCAAGCAATCACTGTGATTCATAACAATAGTGGTCGAATCTTTGTCTGCAGATAGAATGGTTAGGTCAGGATTTGTTTTGAGGTTGTGTATGGCTGTTCCTTCTATTGAAAGGTTGGTTTGTGAGGAAAGGACCTAGGGAAGGATAGTGGGGATAGGTTGGAGGTAAGGAATTCCTGGAAGGTGACCAGCAGGTGGTTAGGTGGTTGGATGGTGGTATGAAATGGAAGAGAAATGGTTCAATGTTGAAATTAGGGTGGTTGTGGTTGGAGGGATTAGTGGAAAAGAACTGCTCCCATTGTATGGATCAGGGGAAGGTGAGTAGGTCTTTGACAAGTCCAGCATGGTTAAATTTGGATTTAGGGCTAAAGGTGTGGCCTTTGGATAGAACAAACTTTTATGGAGCTGTGGGTTTTGGTGGAGAGATTAACAACAGTGTTACAGAAATGTTTTGACTCTGGATTTGGTGGAGAGCTGGTAGGGAGTTTTGGGGAATGTGGCAAGTTGAAAAGGTAGCACCAGATTTTGTGAGGGCCAGGAACTGGCGGAATCTGAAAAGGTGTAGGTCACTGTGAAAGGAGGGGTGGGATCCAGAGAAAGGAATCTTCACTGTTAGGCTGTTTGGGGGGATTCCATGGTTTTGGCAACATTCAAGAAAAAGGATGTGGGACAATATCATTCTGCCCTGAAATAATGACTATCCTACCTGAGATACTTCTACCCCTTCTAAACTTATGTTCTGTCACCCATCCAATATCCACAAAATCCTAGTCCATCCCATTTCCACTTGGCCACAACTGTTTTAACTGATCCTTGTTATACTGGCCCTGGGGCAGAGCTAATGTCCAAGCTGGACCCAAGCAAGTTCTATCAGGGACAGATCTGGGATTCCTCCTGGCTATGGTGGTATCTCAAGATAACATGAACCGTTTATAGATACATACATGTGCCATGACTAAATGAGCACTGTCCTGCACAATGGCTCTCCACACAATGATGCCAGGAGTAACACCACTCTAACTATCCAAAGCATCAGAAGAATGGGGCCTCTCCCCAGGTTGCTGTTAGTCTATGACCAATTGTGTGGAATGATACAGACCAATGCAGGAAGTCCTCTACTTATTCTTGGATGGCAGCCATAGGTGCAAAGTGTTCACAATGTGCTTGGTGCACAATACAGCATCATCCCTTGTGCTGGTTAAATATGGTTGACCAAGGTCTTCACAATGAGTATTACATTCCAATGCAGTCCAACATCAGGCCACTCTCAGATCAAAATGGCCCACACATCTGAATACTGCACAATTCGACCATTTGACCATGTGAAGACCAACACTGAGACCCTTTTCAAAATCTGTTGCCTGTTAATAATGCTGTCTTGCATGTGTATGCATCATCTTGATCTCTTTCACAATAATAACTCAATGTTTGATGCTTCCATGCTCCTTATGTACCCTACCACTCCTTATGTACCCTACCACTCCTTATGTACCCTACCAGATCTGAACACCACTAATTCACTCTGGTGGCCATTCTACATGTCACAGAGAACTGCATCTCTAATCATTTATGTACTTGTTGATGGTGTGTACCTGTACAATGTTACATTGACATCTGACCATGTCTTCTGTGAGCTTCACATCTTTTTCACATAGTGTGTATATCTCTCACTCACTCTGTTTTCTCCGTGGTTTCTCCCTGTTCAGTTTTGCCAACCCCCACGACTTTTAGATATCTTGCTCCCTTCTCACCATGTAGAGCAAACCTGCAGTTACCCCTGCCTGCACCAGACTGAGTATTATCTGATGCAATATGCCTGTACCCACTCCTTTACACTCCTCTCCCCTTGCCGTTCCTTACCTTTTCTATTTGTGAAGGAAGCTGCATTATACACTGGCTCTGCTGTAGCTTCTGCTTAGCTGTTTATGTACAGGGCATCCCAGGAGGAATGGTCAATATTCAAGGGTATAACAGGAACATTCACTTGAAGCAAAAAGCTTCATATGGACATATGTAAGGTTTCAAATGGTTTCTTAGATAGAACACATATAATGTCACTTTTGCACATTTTTCTTGAATAACTGAAAAACTGCAGTCTCTAATGAAAACATGTCATAGTACAAGTAATAGGATATTGAAAATTTCACATTATGTGCATGTGCTGTAGCTTTGAATGTTACCACTGGTATTCATTGCTGGAAAGTGCTTAACTGAGGTACCAATTCCATGAATGTGTCCTGTCAGTTGTACATTCATAACTACTTTTACCTTTAAATCTTCTCTTTCTGCACTCCTGTCATTCCTTGATGTTGTGGTCCTGCTATGCAGTGCCACTCATAGTTATATCAGACTTCTTCACCATCTTCAAAAAATTGCTGTGATAATGGAAGATTATATTTGCTACCCACTAGCTATGAAATCATGTAACTACTCCTTTTCAGGATCCTTCTGGATTTAAGAATCCCCATAACATTTTCATCATATCAATTAAAATTCACGTTTAAGCTCATGATAACCACAGTAATTGAGAAACATATTGTTAGTATCCCATAGTCAAGAGGTAAGTAAGTAATTAAGCAATTCCATACAATCTTCTTTTGTCTCCTCTTTGGAACAACAGCCATTGTCATCCCAATCTCTTTTTCTTTGGTGTCCATGGCACCTGCTAGTTGCGACGTCAAAGTTTAAATGAGCCCTTCCCATCACTCAAACACTTGCCCTCTGTCACATCTTGTGACTGTACTGTGCTTACATTTGCATTTTGTACTGCTCAAAAATAAAAAATGCATGCACAGTATTCGATCTTTCCTCTACCACTACTCCTACAAATACGGTTTCTACATGACCATCTTTCACAGTAGAAAGAAATTAGGACATGTTGCTCCTTGAATAACAACATGTACCACCACAAGCTTAGGTAGCTTCTGTAGGCCAGTTTGAAGTAGTTTCCTGGTTTGATGGACCGCAAGTGTGCTGTACCAAATTGTTTAACTCGATGTCCTCTACACTACTGTGGTACATTGTAAACAATGGCAGCCTACTGAATAATATGAAAAAAATATCAATGTATATGAAAAGTGTTCTATCTCATAAACCATTTGGAACAGGGCATATGTCCATATGAACTTTTTTGCTTCAAATGAACTTTGCTGTCATATACCTGGGACACACTGTATAAATTACTAACAGCCACCAGTCCCCAGATATATGAGCATTGCTGAACTGTGGACAGGGACAAGATTAACTCAAAAGAAAGGGGAATAATTGAAATTTTCTGTCTGTGTGATTCTCCATACTAAAGTGTTCCAGGAAGTGATTCTGTTTAAAGTTACAATGTATTTCATTCTTATTTACAATCTATATCTGAATTCTGAAAGCCATCTTACAGTGCGTGGTTCAGGGTACTTTGCATACCAATGACAATTTTCTGTCTTTCCTGTTACTAGTCATGAAGCATGCAAGGGAAGAATAACTGCTAGTAAGCCCCTGTATAAGCTCAAATCCCTCTAATTTTATCTTCACAGTCTGTTTGAAGGGATATATGAGAGAATATCAGGCTTGAAGACAAGACACCAACTATGCCAGGAAAGTCTACTTTGCAAGTTTCAAGAACCAACATGAAGTGAGGAATCTAGGAATGTACTATAACCCCTTGCTTAGGTATCACTCCCACAGGGACTGCAGAGACTAGATTCAACTTATTTATCACACAGAGCCATTTAAGCAACCATTATTCCTAAATACCATCATGAATGGAAAGGGAAGAAAACTATTAATGGTACAATTGGAATCCACCCTGCCATACATTTCTTGGTGTTTCATCAACACTCTGCTCTACCAGTGGTGTACCTAAACCTCTACTATATCCTCCTCAAACATTCCCTCCTCTTCCAACGTAGCTCAGAAATATGAAGTAAGGTGCTGCAGTAGTTAAGGCACTGGACTCACATTACGGAGAAGCTGGGTTCAACTCCTCATCTGGTCATAAAGATTTAGAGTTTTCCTTGTTTCCCTGATCAAAGTGACTGATACAAAATCCTAGTGATCCCCACCGAGAAAATTGTTTTAGTCCAGGAAGGTCATAATAAGTAAGCATAAAATGTGCTTAAAATTGTACAACAGATTGATGTCAATCCTACAGTGGTGTGCACATGTTTGATGAACTTTGCGGGAAACAAAAATGACTTGCACATTTTACCAATCGCTTGAAAAGCTTTCTTCCTCCAGTGGCCTACAGAGACTGCTGCTAGAAGAGTTGCAAGTATGTTTGGATATTCTATGTCAGGGGTACCAACTTACAAAAAATTTTGAGGGGCCCATACTGGGTGCCTTGCCCCAGGAAATTTTCTAAATTATAGATGAAAAATAGTGAGTTTTAGAGTTTTTTGAAGCATTTTAGAGTTATATGATCAACATTAGAACCCCAAAAACTGGACTCTCGATAAGTCGACACTCTGGGGAACTCGACAAGCCTGACACATGTTTTGACTTTGAAAGAAGATACCAAACATAAACACACACAGTATTTTATAAAAAGCTAATTTAACTTACAGTAATAATCATGCTTATAGACTATTACAGAGCTGTGAATATATAGCTCTGGAAAAACTGAAATTATTTAAATAAATCCTTAACTATCATTAAAAGAATAAAACATAAAATATTGCTGTTGCACAGTAATAGCACTTTGATTAATAAGTGAAATAGCTAATTTAAGCTTACTTTGAATAAGGTTCAGGGTTCATTAAATAAAAACAATATCTCAGAGTTAACACTTTAATAAAGTTAATACAGTACGCCTAATACTTTTAGTCAAAAAGTATGTTAATACCGGGTTTTAATGGGGTCTTGCACCCTACAAATATTTAAGTATTTGAAAATAACTAATAGAGTAGTATAGTAACATATAGTACTAATATTTTGAAACTGAAAATTCAACATTATATATGTATTTAATTATCTATTTTATAAAGATTTTCAATATTGCTGTAAATGCCATTATTAGGGCTAGAGTTTCTTGCAGTATATCAAATCAGAATTTCAAAGCAGTGCATTCAATTAACCATATAAATACTGCAAACTTTAGGGAAAGCCTAAAGGAGCTAGACTGGGATGAAGTGTATATGGAACCCGATGCAAACTTGAAATATAACTTATTTCATGATACATTTTTAAGGGTATTTGAAAATTGTTTTCCCAAGAAAACAGTGAAACATAATTCCAAAAAAACATATAAAAAACCTTGGCTAACTAAAGGAATAAGAATATCTTGCAACCGTAAAAGAGAACTGTATCTAACAGCAAGAGGGAGTACTGGCCCCGAAATTGTTCAATATTATAAAAACTATTGTGCGGTACTAAGAAAAGTTATTAAAAAGTCCAGAAGCATGTGTATCATGTCTGAGATCAGTAACTCTGATAATAAAATTAAAGCAATTTGGAATATTATTGAAAGGGGAACAAGTCAACCAAGAGCACAGGAAGACTTTAGTGCCATAAAACTGAATGACAAGTGTACGAACAAACAATCTGAAATTGGAAATATTTTCAATAATCATTTTTTAAATGTTGTGGAGAAAGTAGGATCTAGATCTTAACTAGAAGAGGCAAGGCTTCTAATAGAAGAGGCCATACCTGTGCAGTTTGAAACAACTGTATTTCCACGAACCTCTCCCTCTGAAATCAGTAAAATAATAAACTCACTGAAAAGTAAAAGCTCTTACGGAATTGATGGCATTTCCAGCAAGATACTTACAGCTTGTTCCCCACAGATAAGTAGGATTCTCAGCCACGTATGTAATACCTCTTTGGAGCAGGGTGTTTTCCCCGATAGACTGAAATATGCCATTGTAAAACCATTGCATAAAAAGGGGGATACGTCGGATGTCAACAACTATCGCCCAATCTCTCTTCTGACAGCTCTATCAAAACTTTTTGAGAAAGTAATGTATTCAAGAGTAGCCTCCCATATATTTAAAAATAAAGTACTAACAAAATGTCAGTTTGGTTTTCAGAAAGGCTTTTCAACAGAAAATGCTATATACGCTTTCACTGATCAAATATTAAATGCTCTGAATAACCGGACATCACCCATTGGTATTTTTTGTGATCTCTCAAAGGCCTTTGACTGTGTAAATCATGGAATTCTTTTAGATAAGCTAAATCATTATGGTTTGAGGGGGGCAGTGCACAAATGGGAATGCAGAAAGTTGAAATAAGTGGTTCATGTAATGTTAATACAACAGTTGATTCCTCAAACTGGGGGGCTATCAAGCACGGGGTCCCACAGGGTTCGGTCTTAGGTCCTTTACTGTTCTCGATATACATTAATGACTTACCTATTCCATATTGATGAAGATGCAAAGTTAGTTCTTTTTGCTGATGATACAAGTATAGTAATAACATCCAAAAACCAAGAACTAAGTGATGTAATTGTAAATGATGTTTTTCACAAAATTATTATGTGGTTCTCAGCGAATGGACTCTCTTTAAATTTTGATAAAACACAGTATATACAGTTCCGTACAGTAAATGGCACAACTCCAGTAATAAATATAGACTTTGAACAGAAGTCTGTAGCTAAGGTAGAATTTTCAAAATTTTTAAGTGTGTCCATTGATGAGAGGTTAAACTGGAAGCAACACATTGATGGTCTGCTGAAACGTCTGAGTTCAGCTACGTATGCTATTAGGGTTATTGCAAATTTTGGTGATAAGAATCTCAGTAAATTAGCTTACTATGCCTACTTTCATTCACTGCTTTCGTATGGTATCATATTCTAGGGTAATTCATCGTTGAGTAGAAAAGTATTCATTGCTCAAAAACGTGTAATCAGAATAATTGCTGGAGCCCACCCACGGTCATCCTGCAGACATCTATTTAAGGATCTAGGGATCCCCACAGTAACCTCACAGTATATATATTCACTTATGAAATTTGTTGTTAGTAATCCAGCCCAGTTCAAAAGTAATAGCAGTGTGCATAGCTATAACACCAGGAGAAAGGATGATCTTCACTATGCAGGGTTAAATCTGACTTTGGCACAGAAGGGGGTAAATTATGCTGCCACAAAAGTCTTTGGTCACCTACCAAACAGCATCAAAAGCCTGACAGATAGTCAACCAACGTTTAAAAATAAATTAAAAGAATTTCTAGATGACAACTCCTTCTACTCATTGGCTGAATTTTTAGATATAAATTAAGGGAGGGAAAAAAAACTAACTTCAGCAGTAGTGTCATGCAATATTTTGTGTAATGTAATCTCTTGTACAGACATCTTTCATTAACCTGACACGTTCCACATCATTACGAAGTGTAGTATTCATGATCTATGGAACAAGTATTAATCTAATCTAATCTTAGAAATGTGCAAATGTTGACCGTCTGACTGGATTACTGAATATGAAGTCGTTGATGACTTGCCAGATGTCCAATTCATCCAAAACATTTCAGTGGGCATGAAGAACAGCCAAGTTGTTCAGTTGCTTCTGTTCCATTGTTGGTCAGAGAGATGACTTCTGACGTCTAAGGGCGCTAAATGACCATTCTGCTGTTGCTGGCATGATTGGAACTACGTGAAGAAGATTAATGCACTTCACTACTTCAGATAACATTTCTCCAACTGCAGGCTCTTGTGTAATGTACTTTTGTACAACACACGTTTTTTAAGACCAGTTGCTTTTTATTAGCGATATTGGTTAACATATTCAAGTGTAAAAGCACAGTCTCTCAATGTCTAGGTCATTTTTGAAAAACTTAGTTGATATTTCCAAATGTGTTTCATCTCTATTTACTAAAAGTAAGCACTCTTTTTCAACTGTAGTGACCTGTGTGAGTCCAGTTGAAGCAAACCTCTCAGTAATGCAAGATTGCACCATTTCACAAACTTCAATGTAAATAGCTTTGTAATATTCCTTTGGGGTTTTGAAAGTGTGCAGTGAGCTGGCTTCATTATTTTCATACTTCTTTGGTGTACTTTGATTCCGAGGAAGTGAAGGATCATCAACATGTGAAGATTTTTCTTTTAAACACAATTCCCAAAGGCATTCATAACTATCATGCTTTCTATTCAATATACAAATCAAGCCCTCATATTTTTTTTCCAGATCAGCAACACTTAGATGAGGGCATTGAATTTTTTCATTGACATCCTCTACTGGGTTAAAAGGAAAAAGGAATAAGTCTTGAATTGTAACATTGACTAAAGGTAGCCTGCACATTTGTAACCTTCCTCTGTTTTGTTCTATGCAGAAAATGTTTCAAAAAGCTCTAGAAATTCTTCAAAGTTTTTCAATATGCTCAAGATACTAGAAGCTCACATAGTCCATCAAGTCGGGCAAAGGGGCCGTAGACCAGCCTGGTCGTTGGTGCTCTCACAGCATATGCTTCTGAAAAGGCCCATCCTTTTGTTGGATTCCCTTACGGTGTTCATAAAGTCATTGGCTAAAGCCATAATATCCCTCATAGACGTAAGATGGCAGAGTCCAGTAGACACTAAAGGCGGAACACTAAACACGTCTTGAGCATGCACCGAATGAAACTATCCACACTGAATGACTGTGGCAGCAGGTTGGGCTTTATACAGAGCAGCGTCATAACGTCTCAAAGCATCAAGCCAATGTGATGCGGAGGGTTCCAGGTGCTTGTGCTCCAATCCTTTTGATGTTGCTGCGCCCGCAGTGCTAGCCCCCCGGCACCAGACTTTACCTGAAGGTTCCCGCGCTGGGGAAAATTACGAGTGTGACCGCAGCACCGTAACACTATCATGATTTACACCACTTGTTTTCAGTTAACCTGCTTACTACCATAATATATTTTTTTAAACTCATTACTGAATGTATTTTAATAGGTAACTATCGTCAAACAAGGAATATAAAAAATTCCAATGTAATTTTGTGATTTTACAAAGCATAATACAATTAACAAATTTCTTAAATTTGGAGGGGGGGGGGGCTGAAGGCCCAAATCATCTGATGCCTTAAGGGCAGAACAACCTTAATCTAAAAATTGGCTAGAGTCCATACAAGTACAAACAACAAGAACAAAAAAGAAAAGCCAGTACACCCAAGGGCACTTAGAAGTTCTGAGGGTCAGCCTGGAATTCAAACACTAACGCTCACTCAATGTGAGACAGGCAATTGGCCCAACCATTGCCGATCCGATGACAACCCAACTGACACACAATCAATGGACCCATACACAACAGATAACTGGAACTTTAACAGCCACAAGGCACAAGATTCCGCTGGTGCACTTCAATTCAAATAACCAAGTACAGTTAAACTCCACTGGAGGGTGGCTAAAATTTGCCAACTTGAAAACGCATGTTTGTGCTCGCAGGAATATCCCAACAGCCGATAACAAACTCCAAACGACACAATGTGAACAGTCGTGACTTGCAGTAGATTAAGTCAAAACCCACCTTTCATGTCCAGCATCAGTGAGCCACAAACCTTGTAGCAATGGGAGCAGCACCACACATTTTGACACCACATAGAGGTTGCCAGTGAGCCCAGTTGCTCCACGCCAACTGACAAACTAACTGACTGCTCACAGCCCAGCTGGAAACTATAAGCGCCAGGCCAAAGATAGTCCAAGGTGTAGTTATCGATACACACAGCTGCTGCCACCTACGGCAAGAGAGGATAACAGCATAATCGCAATAACTGTGGGTGACTAAACACAGAGTAGCAATCAAGGTTTAATCCAACACATAGCATGAGCCAGCCATGGCTCAATCTCCCCTCCCCTCCCCCTCAAACTTAACACAGGGAGGGGATGATTCAACCCCTGAGTTACCTGAACTTAACTTGGCTAAGGTGAACCCGATACTGATTACCTGAATTATTCTCCTTGACCAACAGATTTACCGGGCCTAAAATACGCATGATAGTGCAAGGCCCAGAAAAGAGGAGTAAATTTACTAAGATTCCAGCCACGCACCTGCCTCCCTGGGAAACTGCAGACATAAACTTGATCCCCTGGCCTGCCCTTAAAGGTTTCTCCATTATGATTATAACACTCAGCTTGTTTATTATATGGTCTGAGTATATTACACCTGGCCTGGTTCCAGTTTTCCTTGATAACATGAGGACTAATATCGGCTGGAATAAGATCTTGAATTCCCCACAAGTTTGAAGGAGGGGAATTAACTGGATAGGAAAGAATGAAGAAGGCAGGCATAGCTCACAAGGCTTTGTGACTGGTGGTATTAAAGGTGAAGCTAATCCAGGGAAGATTTGAGTCCCATTTACTAGGGGTTTTCTGATGATAAATAGTCAACATGGACTTGAGATTTCAGTTAACTCTCTCCGCAAAGGACCCCTGGGGATAATACAGGGTCGTTGTGATATGCCTGACACTGTACTGAAAACAGAAGGTCTTGACAGGAGACAAATGAAATGCAGGATCATTATCGCTAAAAAGCTGCTTGGGTGGTCCAGAAACACTGAAGACATTAGTTAAGTGATAAATAGTGATGGCAGCGGTAATGTTACGACTCGGGAGGAGCCAAGTAAATCTGGAGAATGCATCGATAATAACTAGTACATATTGATGACCCTTCTTAGTACGAAGTAATGGTCCTAAATAATCAATGTAGAGCTTGTGCATAGGACAGTACTGTCGTTCAGAACTCAACAAACCCTGCTGAAGAGCATTCTTGGGTTTGGCTACATTACACAGGTGGCATTGGGATATCATCTCTCTCACATCCTGCTCAGTACCCAAATGGCCACCCACCAATAAATCATGAAAATAACAAAAAACTGGGTGCACCAAAGTTACAGCAAACAGATATTGCACTGCTTAGCTTCGCCCACTCTCTTACAGAGAATACGACTCTTAACAACATACCCATCCGACATCTCGCCTGCCAACACACGTTGCTTAATGGGGGCCCAAACAGGGTCCTAATCCTGATGCTGAGCCACATATTCAGACAAGAGGGGAATTTTGTATCCAACCTGGAAGGCAGTGCATGGGTCTGCTCCTGAAAACTGAAAGGTTGGCTGAAGGAAGGAAGCGAGTATGAGCAGCTGAGGTAAAACACGTCGGTACTGCGTGTCAAATTATAGATGTTTACTATAAGCAAAAACAAGTCAATAAATGGTACCATAACTTTGCACAGATTAGCGAAGCCTTAGACCCATTGTAAGTAGTACAGAGTCTCAATTTCAAGCCAACACACACTGAAATTGAAGCGATGTTTCCAGGTTGTCAGCTCTTGATCAAATGGGCTCAATCCGGAGTGACGCTCGTAGAGCTCCACAGCGCCGGCTAGAGGGAGCTGTTGTCGGTGTCTCGTAGTGCCAACTTATGAACTAGCACCTACACCATGGCATTGTTGCTATCCATACCACAGCCCTCCTGCCTGAAATGGCGCACCATCATTGAATATGGCTTCCAATGGCGGGTAGAGGGACCGAGGGGCAGCTGAGGAGGCGGACAGCGGAAATGCCACGGCGCACTGTCCACTCGCGACCCCGAATTGCTCACGAGGGGGCAAGGGAAAACGCCCCGTGGAAAACCTGTCCAGGCCATGCACCGCCACTGGGTATGCTCGGATGAGGAGGCAGAGCAACGACCTACATAGGCAACGGCGGTGGCGGCGTGACGGCAGCAAGAGCGACAATTAGCAAGAAAATTTTCAATTTGTTTATCAATGCCGACCCAAGTGCAGTGATGACACACTAATTGCTTCATCCGCACTATACCCCAATGACCAGCGTGCAGCAAGCAGAGAATTTCCAACTGCAACGAACTAGGTACAACCACACAAGACTGATCATTGTCAGTTCGTAACAAGATAACACTGTGTTGTACAGACAAGTTGTGACATTGCGTGCAAAGTAATGTCAAACAAGAGGATCACGAATCTGTGTAGCAAATTGAGGCCATCTGCAATCAATATACTGCAAAAGAATCTGCAAAGAAGCGTCGGTGGCTGCTGCAGAAGCAACGCGACGAAAATCCACTGGAAAACCGTCAGCTAATTCATTATCTTGCAAATCAATAAACATGGAGGACAGTTTGGAAGAATCAAAGTCTTCGTCAGGACTGATAGGCAGATGAGACAAAGCATTAGCATTCCCATGCCTGGCAGTAGGCTGAAACAAAATTTCGTAATTGTAGTTAGACAAAAACAAAGACCAACATTGCAACTTCTGTGCCGTACAGGCCGGAACTGGCTTTGATGGGTGGAATAACGATGTCAAAAGCTTATGGTCGGTGACCAAATAGAACTTTTGACCGTACAAAATATCATGAAACTTAGTTACTCCATATACAATAGCTAAAGTGTCTTTCTCGATTTGAGAATAGTTTTGCTGGGCAGAATTCAGCAACTTAGATGCAAAAGCGATCGACAGAATTAATGCGGTGTGAGAGAACCGCTCCGATGCTGTGAGAAGATGCATAGACAGCCAAAACAACTGGTTTGGAGTGATTGAAAGGAATCAAACAGCGATCACTCAACAAAGCAGATTTGAGTTTGTGGAAAGAAGCGTCACATTCCAAAGACCAAACAAAAGAAACATTCTTACTCTGAAGGCAGTGCAAAGGCACTGCAATCTGCGCTGCATTTGGTACAAATAGTATATAATCTGTAATTTTGTCCAACACAGATTGAAGTTCATTCAAGTTCCTGGGTGCTGGCAAGTCTCTAATCGCACTGAGAAGTGACGGTGAGGGGTGGATACCCTGTCCGTTAATCATATGTCCGAAATACTGAATCTCGGTTTGAAAAAATTTGCACTTGTCTCTGTTACACTTTAGTCCTGCTGGAAAAAGTACAGTAAATAAGGCACGCAAATTCTTCAAATGTTCATCAGGGGTGTGACCTGATACAACTATATAGTCCAGATAATTTGAGCAACCAGGGACAGTGGCACACAACTGCTGCAAGTAAGACTGAAAAATAGCAGGAGCCGAAGCATAACCGAACGGAAGGCGGCGTAACTTGAACAATACAAGGTGGGTGTTGATCACAAAAAAGTGCTTCGACTGTTTGTAAGGCTGAATCTGAAAGTATGAGTCCTGCAAGTCAACCGTGGAAAAGAATTTTCCAGCACCAAACTTATCAAAAATGTCTTCAGAACACGGTAAGGGAAATGTAGCTACCTTTGTCTGTGGATTTACTGTAGACTTAAAGTCAGCACAAATACGGAGATGACCATTTGGTTTTTTCACACACACTATAGGCGAAGCCCATGGCAAGGCAGAAACAGGTTCAATGACACGCCTGTCTTGCAAATGCTGAAGCTCAGTAGCTACGGCGTCGTGCAGTGCATGCAGTACCGGGTGTGCGTGCCGCAAAACAGGCATGGCGTTGTCTTTCACTACAACATGCACTGCAAAGTCTGTGGCACAACCAAGGACATCAGAAAAGAGTTCAGCAAATTCATTGCAGTGTGGCTACACTGTCTGCATGGTACTAGCATTGATGCAGAGTACATTGTCCTGAATTGCGAGGCCAAGAAAGTTCAAATGCGTCCATGCCAAAAATGTTCGTAGCATCACTAGAGAGGTGCACATGGAAAGACACTGTAGGCGTCATTGCACCATATGTGGCTTGCAATCTACACGTGCCGAGCACTGAGATTTCCTGTCCAGTAAATGAAGTCAGTGTGGAATGTGAACGACAAAGCGGGGACGAACCAAGCAAGTCAAATGTTGATTTGTTCAGTAAAGAAACTGACACACCAGTGTCAAGCTGCATGTGAACAGAACACCCACAAATGTGTAAAGTCACAAAAAGTTGCCTCGCATCACGCTGAATGCGAGAGGAAGTGACTGACAAAACTTGATCCACATGACTAGCTGTTGGAGCATGTGAAGCAGAAGGCTTTAAATAAATGGCATTAACATCCAGAGGCTGGTGTGAATCATGAGCAAGGCAGTTTCTGTTGTGGTGATGCCTACGCAAGTCATGCGAATGGGAGACAAGTTGTGAATTAGAGTTTCGCTTCATACACACAGCTTGCACATGTCCTTCCGTATTGCAAAAATAACACTGTGCTTGACGGGATGGGCAACTGTCTCGTTGGTGGGCACAAAAGCAGTTCGGACAAGATTTCAGTTTCTTAGTGGGTGCCAGGCGTGAACTTTGTTTACATGCGTGCGAGTGGCACTGCATGGTTGGCCATGCTGGGGCCAGGTGGGAGGGCTTGTGTTGTGCCATGCTAACAGTACACACACCCAGGGTCATGTCGCACGCGGAAGTAGCCATGTCTAATGTATCTTGTCTATCTAGCAAGTCCACCACTTCCTGCAAAGACTGGTTTTTAAATTTGAGGATTCACTCGCAGATGAGGTGATCCACCACATTCTGCGCAATAGCGTCTCCAATCATTAATCTGCATATGAGCATCCACATGAGCAATTAAAGTCACAGTCAGAAGTTAGTCCCTGAAGGTCCAATAACCAAGATTTATTGGACTAGGTAGGGCCACGTCAGAGGCAAAAGAATCTGTATCATGCAGCTACCACATTTACACTATCACGGAAGTGGGAGTTCAAAGCGTCAATCACTTCATCGTAAGTTTTAGTTTCTGGATGGGTGGTGGGAAACAATTTCACAAACACACAATACAACACAACACCCGCGTTGGCAATGAGAAAAGCAAGCCGCTCTGTACCTGGTATGTTGTGTGCTCCATAGAGTGCCTCGAGCTGGGCAATATGTTCTGGCTAGCATTCAATGTCAGGATTGAGGGCACGAAATTGTGGTGCTGTGGGCGATGGCATCGGTACAGTTGGTGGCATCGGAGGCACCATAGTAGTAGCAGTTTGTAGTGTGACCACTGACCAGTCCATTTATGGCAACAAGCAGCTGCAACATTTGCTGAGCCTGAAAATGTACAAGAGCGGACAGTGAAGCCTGTTCCTGCGGCAAAGCCATGGTTTACACAAACGAAAGTCTTACAGTGACTGGGGGAAACAATGATACACCCACATGGTCTCACGGGGATATCGCAAAAAAGCTAAAGCAGTACCGAGCAAAAAAGTAAATGATAGGAGAAGAAAGGGGGAACCCTCGTCGCCAGCTTTTGTATCCCACCTGGAAGGCGGTGCGTGTGTCTGCTCCTGAAAACTGAAAGGTTGGCCGAAGGAAGGAAGTGAGTAGGAGCAGCTGAGGTAAAACACATTGGTACTGAGTGTTAAATTACAGGTGTTGACTATAAACAAAAACAAGTTAATAAATGGTTACATAACTTCGCACAGATGAGCGAAGCCTTAGGCCCCTGGTAACTAGTACAAAGTCTCAATTGCAAGCCAACACCCTCTGAAGTTGAAGCGATGTTTCCAGGCCGTCTGCTTTTGAGCAGATGGGCTGAATCTGGAGTGACGCTCATAGAGCCCCACAGCGCCAGCTAGAGGGCACTGTCGTCGATGTCTCGTAGTGCCAACTTACGAACTTGCACCTATGCCATGGCATCGTTGCTGTTGATACCACAGTGAATTTCACTGAACACCATACAATTAAGACTGTCTCCCTCTACCTGCTGGTTTTTCTCCCTAGGTGTAGTTTCGGCAAACATCCTGCTGACGACATCCACAAGGATGTTTAATAACTTCAAACTGAAGTGCCGAAATGCATACTGCCCACCTGGAAATTTGACCAGTTTTACGCAGCCTAGCCAACACCCAGATCAAAGCCTGATTGTCGGTTTCTAATTGGAAAACCCGGTCACTGTCTCTTCCTCTCAAACTCCTGGAGGAGAACAGCTGAAATACCAGCATTAGAAGAGTCAGTTTGAACAACAAACCTTTTATTAAAATCGAGTACCCCAAGAACCAGAGGATTGAATATCACTGCCTTAATAGGCTCAAAGGCAGCCTCCTGGGTGGGTCCCCATTCAAAATGCGTGCCCTTCCAGTGTAACTGGTTTAAGGGTGCTGCAAATGAGCAAAATTGGGAAAGAAATGCCTAAAATAATTTGCTATGCCTATGAATTTAGCAATTCCCCACTTATCAGTAGGTGGAGGAAAAGCCCGTAAGACTTTAGTTCATTGTTGGTTAATGCAAATACTCTGAGCCGACACTATATGACCTAAGAAAGATACCTGCTCCTTGGCTAGTGTCATCTTACTAGGCTTAACGGTCAGCCCAGCTCCCTGTAATCTCAAAATAACTTGCTGAATATGCTCCAAATGATCCTCAAATGTATGACTATAGATAATCAAGTTGTCCAAATAATTATACACACAGACTAACTTCAAGTCACCAAGGATATTATCCAACAAACAAGTAAGCACAGCCGCTCCAGTTGCTAGTCCAAAAGGAACTCTGTTGAACTCAAACAAGTTCCAGTCATACAAAATGCGATAACATGTTTACATTCTTCAGCCAACGGAATCTGATAATAGGCCTGATTCAAATCAAGGACCGTAAACCAATTAGTGCCAGCAAAGCAAGTAAAGTAATTATGCAGATCATGTAGGGGTACTGATTCAATGACAACTTTAGCATTGAAACAGCGGTAGTCAGTCACAGGTCTGAAATCATGCCCCTGATCTTTAGGTACAAGAAATATTGGGGAAGCATAAGCAGATGTAGAAGATCTAATCACTCCTTGTTGGAGCATGTGAGATAACTTAGCCTTGAGTATTTCACCTTAAGGGGTGAGAGGCGGTATGGGGACTGCCTAACCTGAATAATGTTGGACAGACGGATATGATAATCAACAATGTTAGTAACACCCAGGTTATCACTAAGGAGCTGGGGAAAGCTGTGCAAAAATCTTGTAACTGAGGAGCCTGATGGGGCAAGAAATAGGCCAGATGAAACTCGTTAGCTACGGCCTCAACGGCCAATGCCACAACAGGTCAATAAACACTAGGTTTAGCGCATTTGCAAAGGCTAAACTTTTCTCCAGGAGCAAATTTAAAGAAAAGGGTGTGTCCAGAATAATCCAAACCAACCCAGTTTTATTGATGAAATCACACCCCAAAATAAGAAAAGGGTGTGTCCAGAATAATCCAAGACCAACCCAGTTTATTGATGAAATCACACCGCAAAATTAGATTAATGGGCAGTTCCTAAACCAGGGCTAAAAACATAGGCCAGGAAAAATCGCTGACCAATATACTCCCCCGGACCCAACCATACAGAGGCAACACCTGGCCATTGGCCACCCAACATCTCTGCACTGGTGAAGGAACCGACCGAAGTTTCGAGAGATGCCCAAATTCCAAAAACCACTTGAAGCACAGTAATGAAAAAGAACAACCAGAATCCAAAAGAGCACAAACCAGCTTGGCACCCACCTGGGAACAAATGTAAGGCAAGGGGTGTGATGAGGGAGCGACCACCCGAGTACGCCAATGTCTGAAAACTTGAACCCGAGTTCACGGCCCAACCTGGTGTCATCTATTGGCTCTGGGTGCACGAGGCTGAACACAAGAGTGCACCAAATGAGCCTTACTGCCACACCTGAAACAACGCTGGGGTTCCCTTTTGATAACTTCATTGGATGTGGATATTGTGGAATCCCCTCCGATATCCCACCCCTTAACCTCATAATGTACATGGTTCTCAAGTGGTAATGCGGATGCTTCTATGACCACATCAAGGAGCCCTTCCCAGGTTGAAGGCTGCTTACGGAAGACAAAATGTGACTTATCTACCGAATGCATTCCTCTAAGAATGATAGAGACCAATTATTGTTCAGGTAAATCAATTAGCAAGGCCAAAGAGAATGTCTGAACTCTATCAACATACTGATATAACTGCTCCTCACCCCGCTGCACTTCCCAGATGTAACGACACTCAAGCTGTTTATGAACCTCGGTGGTCAACCTTTGCCTAATTATGAGCTCCCTTCATTTCTGCAAGGAAAACCCTTCCGCCATGGCTTACGAGAGGAGGTTCTGCAACTCGCCTCTAGCTAATGGGTAAAGCAACAAGAAAATTACTTGGTGCGGAACACTAAAGTCGGCCGCATGTTGTTCTGGGTGAACCAATAACCACAATAATTTTTCCACCTCATGAAGTTACTCCACAAACAATTCAGTAATATCTCGGAAGAAATAGGCCGGAGGATTACGCAACTTGGTAAACACAGCGTCTGACTTGGCAGAGGGTGTAACAGTAGCAGCCTGTGGTGGCACTCACTCTCTCCCTGACAGCTTAAGTCCCTATCTTCAACCTCCCTCCCATCCAACTCCAAACATGTAAGCTTAAACTGTAATGTGCTCACCAAAGTTCCCAACTCAATGGTTAATTTTTTGTGATGATCTTCCTAATCTAACACACTTAAATCCACTATCTGATTAGTTAAATGCATTAACTGTGCCCACACCCTATTCACTGTCGCTAGGTTGGGTTCCCTCCAAAAGACAAATAGTGTCCTCAAGGCCTTTAATAGTCCCAAACAAAAATTCAATTGCGGCTCCTGTCTCACCCACCACCACTGGCATGATGTCAACCGACTGAAGAATGGCTGTACGCAAACTGGTTACCAATTCTGGAACACTGCAGTCAACCAGTTGGTGCCTTATTGCCAACTAGTAAATCATTGTGGTCCTTTCTCAGCAGGCCGATAACCGGACACTGTCTGACTGGCATGACGATAGGTACCTGAAACAAGTAACAGCCAAAACAATATGGTACCACTGAACACAAACAAAACAAGAGTGAAACTGACAGTAACTAGAATGGCAAGCACAAGCACAGACACGCTCTGCTACCATTGAGACACCCTGCTTAACCCGCAGGACAGGACAAGTAGTTTAAGTTGTGGAAAGGGGCCCAGATAAGTGGCTGTCAGTTACACTTGAACATACAACCTTTTATTTGATCAAACATTACAAGAACCAAGAATTTTTTTTAAAAAAAACCCACAGCTTTAGTTTTGGAACTTAATTAGCAGCTGAATGCACCATACAATCTCATGCCTTAAGGGCAAGACCATTTTAATTTAAAAACGGCTGAAAGCCAATAACTTAAAGCTCAACCAAAATCAGAAATTTAAAAGGCAAAGCCTTACCTTGAAACAGTTCCTTAATTAGGCTCAAGGCCCAAAGAATCTGACACTTTAAGAGCAAACAACTTAAATTCAAAATCGGCTAAAGGCCCAACACTTAAGACTCAATAACATTAATTTTAAAAATGCTAAAGGCTTTACATAAAACAGTTCTTAAATTAGGCTGAAGGCCCAAACCATCTGATGTCTTAAGGGAAAAACAACCTTAATCTAAAAATTGGCTAGAATCCATACAAGTACAAACAACAAGAACAAACAAGAAAAGCCAGTACACCCAAGGATGCTCAGAGGCTCCAAGGGTCAGCCTGGAATTCAAACACTAACGCTCGCTTAGGTGAGACAGGCAGTTGGCCCAACCATTGTCAATCTGACGACAACCCAACCAACAATCAGTCAATGGACCCACAGACAAGCTAACCTCTGCTTCACCCGACCAGCACGCAACAGGGAGATCAATGGAACAACTTAGAAGGTATTAGCACCCACAACCATACATACATTGATCTGTCAAACTACACACTGTGCTGGACTGTGACAACATGATAAGGAAAATACACTGCCTGAATTTACATCAACGGCCAGGGCAGGTAACCAGAACATTAACGGCCTCAAGGCAAAAGATTCCACTGGTGGACTTCAACTCAAATAACCAAGTACAGTTAAACTCCACTGGAGGGTGCCTAAAATTTGCCAACTTGAAAACACATGTTGTTGCTGGCAGGAATATTCCAACAGCTGACAACGAACTCCAAATGACAAAATGTGAACAGTCGTGACCTGCCAGTAGATTAAGTCAAAAATCAACTTTCATGTCCAGGATCGGTGAGCCACGAACCTCGTAGCAATGGGAACAGCACCACACACTTCAACGCTGCATAGAGGTCGCCAGTAGGCCTGGCCAAACCACGTGTCGTGGAAATTTCATTGCTGCTCCACGCCAACCGACCAACTGTCCGCACACAGCCCAGTTGGAAACTATTAGCACCAGCCCAAAGATAGTCCAAGGTGCGGATATTGATACACACCGCTGCTACCACCCACGAAAAGAGAGGGTAACAGCATAATCACGATAACTGCAGGAGACTAAACACAGAATAGCAACCAAGGTTTAATCCAACGCATAGCATGAGCCAGCCAAGGCTCACCATCAGTATGGTGTATCTAATGTGTTATGTACTATATCTACATCTACATACATACTCTGCAAGCCACCATATGGTGCATAGCAGAGGGTGCCATGTACCTTCCTGTTCCACTTGTAAATGGAGTGTGGGAAAAAAATGACTTTCTACACATCACTGTATGAGCTCTTAATTTCTCTTATCTTGTCTTCGTGATTCTTACAAAAAATTGTGCTGGGAGCAGCAGAATCATTCTGCAGTCAGCTGCAAATGCCAGACATCTGAGTTTTCTTAACAGTATTTCATGAAAAGAACAGTGTCTTCTCTCCAGGGATGTTTATGGAGCATTTCTGTAATACTTATGTGTTGGTCAAACCTATCAGTAACAAACTGAGCAGCAGTCCTCTGAATTGCTTTGACTTCTTGCCTTACTCTGACCTTAAGAGAGTCCGAAACATTCAAGCAGCACTAAAGAATTGCTCGCTCTAGTATTCCATTAGCAGTATCCTTTATGCATCACCTGCACTTTTTTTAACTTTAGTAATCTTTGTCAATATGATGACATCATCACCACTAAATCCTGTCTTTAAACAGGCTGATTCAAAAAGGACTTTACAAGTTTAGAATGATGTAGAAATTTACTGAGGTAACTTACAGAAGTAGTAGATATGTCATTTTGTAGCAAACAACCTTAAATTTGATTCATGTAGTGTATCAGTACCCCTTTCTGCCACCAGGAGCTCCAGGTCGATATTTTTGCTGGTGTGGAGTCTGCTCACTGCATGTTTTGTTTTCATGAAATGAATGCTGCAACAACTGTTTGGCATAAATTTCACACCGAGTATGCTACAGAACCTCCAAGCCGGCCTACAATTTACTCTTGGCACAAGAACTTTGTTGAGATGAATTGTTCACTGTGACATGATAAATCACCAGGTCACCCATGTGTTGATAATTATGTCAAACAAGGTAGGGAGAGCTTTGCACGCATTTCACAAAAACCAACACAACATGCACCTCATGAGACTGGCATTCCACAAAACACTGTTTGTTGAGTACTGCATGGATGTTTACACTTGAAACCATACAGGTTCACAATGGCACAGCACATTAGTGATGCAGATAAAATTGCTTGTGGAGTATTCTGTGTGTACATGTTTCATCCAACAGAGGATGATGAGACATTCCTGAAGACAATAATCTTCACCGATGAGTCAACATTTCATGTCAGTTGCATGGTGAACACCCACAACTACAGAATATTGGGTGGCAAAAAACCACATGGAACCCTGGAACACATTTGTGACAGCCCCACAGTTTTTCTTCATGGAGAGAACTGTCACTAGTGTTGTCCATCTCAATATGCTTAAAGCTTTTTAATTCCACAGATTAATGAAGATGATCATGATGGGATGATTTACTACCAGCAAGATAGTGGGCCAACTCATTTCCTCATGGAAGTTTGAGTTTTCCTTGATAACCACTTGCCAGGTTGGTGGATTGGCCATGAAGTGCCAATTGCATGCCCACCTTTATCCCTAGACTTGGCACCATTGGATTTCTTTCTCTGGGGTTTCATTTAAGTCCATGTGTATGTTCCTCCCCTATCAAATAATTTAGCTCACCTGAAAAATCGAATCTACACTGCTGTTGCACAATGCTACAATGAGTGTGGGAAGAAACTGGTTATCAATGGGATGTTTGCCACATCGCAAATGGTAGTCATGTCAAACCAAAATGACATTTGACACTTTTTTGTGCATCTGATGTTGTTTGCACAAAATGAGAAATCTACTGATTCTGTAAGTTATCTCAACAAAATTCCAATCATTCCAAAGTTTTAAAGTCCTTTTTCACTCACCCTGCAC
Organism: Schistocerca gregaria; assembly: GCF_023897955.1. Taxonomy (NCBI): domain Eukaryota; kingdom Metazoa; phylum Arthropoda; class Insecta; order Orthoptera; family Acrididae; genus Schistocerca; species Schistocerca gregaria. The sequence goes on from NC_064920.1 coordinate 799,310,083, forward strand.
TGAAATTGTTGATTAAGTCAGTTCTGTTTGTAGCTACAAAATCTAAAATATATCCATTGTGTGTGGGTTTTTGAATGACCTGCAAGACAATCTTCAGAAAACATGTTCAAAACTACTTCACAAAACTGTCCATACCATCTGCAATGTATCCATAGTCATCCCAGTTTACACTTGGTATGATAAAGTTGCCTACAGTTAATATTGCTTGATTGGGGTACTCCCATGCCGCGGAGTGTAGACTCAGTAATTCTAAAAATGTTGTGGCAGAATCTGATGATTAACTTGAGTTCACCTAGGTTGGTTAGTCACATCCAGATAACTTCACAATCAGACTCATTTTCGACCTCTATAGACACAATATTTTTTCGATTGTTATGAAAATTCCTCCTCCTTTGGTGTCTAACCTATGTTTGCAATAAACATTCCAAGATTCATTAAATATTTTGGAGCTTTGTACGTCAGGTTTTATCTAGCTCTCAGTACCGAGTACATTTGGAGCATGACAGCTTTCACGGAGGGTGGAAAATTCAGGAACTTTGTTACAAATCCTTTGGCAACTTACTGTTTCAATTTTGACATTCAAAGTGACTTTAATTTGTAAATGATCCAGTTTCACTCACTGTGTATCAATGTTGAGAATTCATCAGAGTAATTCAAACTATCACCTAAAAAAATAGGCATGTGCACTGCATGGGTACTCTGCTACCTGAGCATCTGCTTTCTCTGTGTAGTGCACACCTGCTCTATCAAGGTGAAGTCAATGATTCTCCAGCCCATAACACAGGTCTAGAAATCTGCAGCCAAGGCCATTACAGGATTGACAGAACCTGCTGTTGAGATCATCCACTTGGCTACAAATCAAAGGACCCCAATCAATTCTGGTTATGCAAGCTCTGCTCACACCCCACAAGGGAGGCCAGCAGTCCTCACCACTTCCACCAGCCACACATACGTACCGAAGATGGCCTCGGAACTCAATTGGTAGACATAACTGGTACCGAAATGAACCAAAACTTTAAGTCAACAGCACCCAACACCTTTGGTAGCCACATTCAGAGCCTCCTCTACAACTTGTAGGAGGCCTCTTCAGTAGATATACCAAATGTAAATAGGACTTCTTCCCAGCCCTGGACACTATTTTTCTAAGGGGCTCTGTTACGTGTTGAACATTGGAGCTCACCAATAACCAGCAGACGTTCACCCCCTCCCACCCCCAATCCCCTCTCCCCTGCCCCCCCCCCCCCCCTGCCCCCCGCCCCCCGCCCTGTGTACCTAATCTGACCCTGCTACAAGAGCAGCCACTTGTCCACTTAGATGGTGAATGGGCAAGGCCACACAGTCAGTCCCCACATTGACTCTCTGCTTCGAGCAATACAATCATGTCACAGCTCACTACTCGCTCTGTCATGAATGTGGTTCATCCACATCATTTACACCAAAAGTTGTCCCAACAACAGAGCCTGTGGGCAAAACTAGCAATGCTTGAGGTGTCACAGGTGATGCACCAGTTTTTTCACTGCCTTTACAACTCAAGGCAGCAGCCTGCAGATAACTGACCACAGCCAAAGGCATCTTCATCTGTTTGTGAACTGCACTCAGTTCCTCCTGCATGTGCAAACAGCAAGCATACTCCCTATCCATCACAGTATTAAAATTTGAATGAAAACGGAAGATAAACAAAACAGATATAAATGTCTACCAACTGGCTGCTCTGCAGCATTCCAACTACCCAACTGTGGTGCTGCACATTATATAAATCTGTATTAGTAAAACTACGATACACACAAAATACAAATGAGAAAAGAAAAACTAGCTTTGGTATCTTTTAGATGGTGCTGAAGGTGAAACTAATAGTCCATGTCACAAAATGAAAAGTGTTAATTGCTATATCAATGCTAGCTCTCTGAATTCTAGTGCACAGCACACAGGTAAACAACAAAATGTAACCATATTTGAGTTACATACATGTCAGTTCCTCATTGCTTTCCTCCATGATACACAGAATGTAGACTACTGCAGTGCCAGCAGGCATATGCTCCCACCACCTGTTGGTACAATAAAGAGAAAGTTTGGCCTGTAGTCATTTCTCAGTTTTCCAAGCCAGTTGCTGTACAATAGGGATGTTAGCTATGTTATCAGTTCACTTGAGGTTTGTGTGGACTCTTAGGCAATGATCTATTCACTTTCCAACCTAAAACGTAGTTTATGTATTAACACCTCTTAGACCTAATACAAAGGTGAATTTTTACATTCCTTTTTCGGCATTGCTTGGTAACATCATTCAAACTTGCTTAAAGTCCGGGTTAAAGCATTCTATGCAACACACAATCAATTCCCATGCTTACAGAAAAATAATAATGAATTAACAACAGGCCCACCTTTTTGCAAGTATATAAATTATTGTTTTGTTTTATCACCCAAACGTGTATCACCACAATTGTGGCATCATCAGTCAGTTTTTTTTCTTTTATTTTCCATTTATTTTACATTGTGTGGGTTGTGCCTGCCAGCCAGTGAAACATACATCCAAGCCACAGCAACACAGCAAGATGCAATATTTACAAATGAGCAGGAAAAACTTTCAGGTCAACTCCACAAAAACACATTTGGTACATAAAAACAACTTATCACAGTCAGGACTAGGCAGATACTACAATGATGAAACAAATTTAGACCTGTGGCTCATTTTGATTGGTAGCCATAGGACACACAAAATGTAAAGTAAAAGGAAAATAGAAGAAAAACCCACAGAGGGTACCCATAACTATGGTGAAACATGTCTGGATTGTAAAACAAAACAATAAGTTGTGTACTCACAATGTGATGGATCCATCTTTAATTCATTATCATTCTAACCATTTTCAGAGTGTAAATATCTGTTTAATACATAAATCGGTGTGCTCTCCATGATGCTATTTAGTATGATACAAGTCTTTTGTACATTGCCTGTGCTCCTAATTTTATTGCTTTGTCCCAGAAGTTTCCACTTATCTTGAACAACACATTTCAATTCAACACCTTTTGGATTCCTATCAGCACCCCCCCCCCCCCCCCCAAATTCACTATGGACCATACTTTATATCAATTTTCTCTATTCATTTGTCTCAAGATATCTGTTGTTAGGTTAGCATTTGATTATGAAATTCCCTGTGCATACATATACTTGCATAGTACTCTACAAACCAGTGCACAGTGTAGCAAAGATTACCTCTTACCACAATTTAAGTTGCAGATTATGTGCTGGAAAAATGACACATCTATCTAAGACCATGCAGAGGGGCCACAAAAATATAGGCAGTCTTTAGTAGTCAATATTAATGGAACAAAATGACATACTGTTATAATTCTTGTATGGGAGGAAGGATATTTTGTGTGTTCAACATGACCCCCATTAGCAGTTAAACAATGTCAATGCCACTAAACTGTTGACTGAACTATGGCTGTCAGTGTTGCCAGTGTGATAAACACACAGGATGCCTCAATGGTTTCTCATAGCTCATTCAGTGTAGCTGGCTTCTGTTTATAACCTTCATTTTTCTCGGTCCCGCCATAGGTAGAAGCCAAGATATGTAAGGTCTGGAGACTGTGGTGGGCACTCCGCAGTTCCTCTTCAATCTATCCATCATCCAGATAGAGTTTCATCCAAAAGTAGGCTCTGACATCTCTGTAGTAGTGTGCTGGAGCACCATCTTGTTGTAGGTAAAATCTGTTGGAAAACACATGCCAAGCTCTGTTGAGAAAACAATGGACTATGATGCACAAAATTGCAATTACATGTCATTTTGTTTCAAAGTTATTAACTATCAAACAGTGTCTACATGTTTCTAGTCCCTCTGTAATTCATTAAAATATGACTGTCAACAGCATTTTCTTCCATTGAGGACCAAAAATTCAGTAAATGTCTCATTGGTAAAGTGATATTAAAAAGGAAGCAAGAAACAGAATGGAGATAGGAAAGTGAAGAGCATTATTTCATACTGTTCATTGTTTCATGCTGCTGTCCAGGGCAGTATAATTCTTGAACAACAAAGTGTTTTACACAGTGCATACTGGCTCCATACATACACTTGAAAAGTCTGTAACACTTTCAAGTAATTTGTTAAACAACTTAATTTATGGTTTATGCAGGAAATACAATGAATGTTTTAATGTCAAAATTAATTTTAAATTTCTGTAATGACTTTGAATTATTTTAATAATACTCATGTTCATTTGCTTCATTAACCTCTTAGAATTGTATATAACAAGAAATTAATTCTTAATGTTGTTTACAATATGTTTCTGTTGTTTTCAGATCATTGTGCATTATGAGTTGCAGAAAAACTTTGGATGATCTTCCCTTGGAAGTTATTACAGAAATTCTTGTGTGCTTACCAGATTCAGACCTTATCACATGTGTTTTGCATATTAACCCGTTATGGAAACAAGCAGCACAGTGTCAGAGAGTGTGGTCTCATAGAAAATACCAAGTATCTGATGAAGCAAAAGAAGCAGAAATTGTTGAAGTGGCTCAGATAATACCTCAGTTAACAACTCTGCAGTTTACTGACATACCTGATGGTTTTGAGGCAACTTATAGTGATGAAACATTACATATATCTTGCAGTTTAACTGCAAGGAAAGAAACGATAAACTGTCTTCTTACAAAGTGCCTCAATATTACTAAGTTATACCTCCCAAGCTTTTTGCTACAAAGAGAAGATTTTGCTGATATGGTAGGTAGCATGCAAAACCTAAAGTCCTTGTTTCCCGAGAGCACAATAGGTTACATTGATTCATCCCTTGTTTTGAAGCCCCTTGCTGATGGTGCACCACAGCTGGAAGAAATTGATTTCTCTAATCAATATTATGATATTAAGGACATAACATACTTCATGGACAAAAAGGGGCCACAGTTACACAGCCTTACTATTAATTGGTGTACAAATGATGAGATTAGTGCATTACCATTACTAAAAAACTGCCAACATTCTTTAAGAAAACTTGAAATATGTGTCAATGGACAAGGTACATTTGAAACTGCTGCAATACTTAGCACCTTGAAGGACCTTTCTGCTCTTACAGACCTCCACTTTCAAGGAGTTGCTAATATTGATGGAGTAGAAATAACATGTGCTCTTCTGACATCATCATTTACACAACTGAGAAGCTTTAGTATTACATGTGCATTTTACATACAAGATGATGTCTTATTAGCATTGTGTACCTGTTGTCCTTTGCTTCAGGAAATAAAGCTGAGAGACTCACGATATATTACTGCTAGAGGCTTAGAACTAATAGAAAATTGCACAGATTTGTTAATACTCGATCTATCTGGATGTGTGCGTATCCAGGAGTTGGGTACTTTAGAAAAGTGCACAAAGTTAAATGCACTTTTCTTAACTGACTGCTGGAGATTACAGCCATCAGCCTTGATGGGTATCTTGCAACTCAGTGAACTAAGAACACTCCGGATTGATTCATGTTGTACATTAGGGTTTCCATTTAGCAACCTGAAGACTTATTTACCTCATCTTGAATTTCTTGGAATAAATGCATGTTATGGATCCACCTTGGAAGAGCTTGAAGAACTTCAAAATTCAGCACCTGAACTTTTTGTAAGTACACAACTGTTATACATTGATCATATTTGTAATTAATCAATAACTGAAATTCATAAATATGGAAGTCAGGCATATAAGCTTCAAATACATCACAGAGACAAAAAATTTCTACAAGAATCACCACTGGGCCAAAGTGAACAAAGGGAAACTATTGACTGATTTTTTTGCCTTTAAGAGGAATCAAAAATTTTTGTATTTGTAATTGGTATTCCCATATCTATTTGAGCATGTGAGTGACTACAGTCCTTTGACAATGTTTTATTCCTCCTGTCTTCCCTCTTCTTTCACTGTGTCACCAGTACATGCTATTTCTGGAAATTCATATGTTTTATCTGGTTTTTGTGCAGCTGTCTAGTTAGGGTACCTTCATTCCTCAATCCTTATTCTGTGAGTGCTACTAATACAAATAGCCAGTAGACTCAAACTTCTTATTTGACCTTTTTGAAGAAGCAGCATACTGCAGAACAAAATCAGATCAGCTTTGAAATTTTGTGTTACTATTATTTGATCCAGTGTTTTCCTTCATCTGTTGTAATGTTAAGTTTATTTAACGCATAAAACTGAGGCCACTGCTCTTTAGTTCATTCTTTTCTTAAACCACCAGTCTTTCTCTGGTTAGATTTTCTCCTTCCATTTATTCTGACAAATGCTTTGTTTTCATTCCTATCTATCTAATATACCTGACACCCCTGATGGATGCTTGAATAAATGTGCTGTACACTCCTGTGTCTATCTTTCCCTCAACTTTTCTCTCAAACACTTCCTCAAAAGCTGAATTAACCACTTGAGATAACATAGCAGACTTAAGCAGTCTGTTACTCATCTTGAAGATACTTCTTTGCTACCAGTTCATTTCTAATGCTTATAGTTTCTTCTTCTTCAGAATTCTCATTGTAGCTATTACAGACTCATGTTAACATTTGGTCCAGAAATACAGTTTTATGAAAATCTCTCTCACTACTTGTCCATTCTCTCAGAGTAAAAGACAACTTCTATTAAACAAAAAATTCCTCAAGTATAACACTGCTTTCATTATTTTTCATTTACAGATAATAATTTTTTAAACTTCCTGGTAGATTAAAACTGTGTGCATGTTATTCAGTAAGATTCAAAATCAATGTACACTCCACCAGAGTAAAAAATTCATTCTGGGAACAATCCCTTAGGCAGTAGCTAAGCCATTTCTCTGCAATATCCTTCCTTCCAGGAGTCCTAATGCCACAAAATATGCAGGAGAACTTCCGTGATGTTTGGAAAATAGGAGAGAGGTACTAGCAGAAGCAAAGTTGTGAGTACAGGTCGTGAGGCATGCCTGGATAGCTCACTTGGTAACAATGTTGCCCATGAAAGCTGATATTCTGAGTTCAGATTTCAGAACGGTACACAATTTTAATTTCAGTAAATTTCAGCGCAATTCTTTTCTGTCTGTTGTTGTATCAACCCAAACTTTTAATTCTGACTACTTCTCAAAATTTCTTATTTGTTTTCCTTATGGTCAGCATGTGGTGCATAGCCACCTCTTCATCACCTTTCCAAATAACCTTCCTCAGATGTTTCTTTCCCACAACTAACCCATTGACCTTGTTCAAATACAAAGCTCCTGGATACTGCACTCCTCTACTCATCCAATACCTACATTTATTATTTCCAAAATACTTAGAAAGGCATCCCCTTGTTACCTGTCAGATTCTAAGCTTTTAATATGTCAGTGTATTGCTGTATCAGGGCTAAAACTTGTTCAGATTAAGCCTTGAAATGGGGTCATCTTTCCCTTATATCCTTTCCATTCCAGCCACAGTGACCTTCCAAAGCTCTCATGAATTCCACAACATCCTTATCACAATATATGGGATTCACAGGTTCCTATTGTTGTAATTATTGTTTATGTAAAACTGGTCCCATACACTTACCCACGACTATCTATTCCAGCTCCACCAGAGGCAAACTCTACACTAGCAGCAGTGCACCATGTAAAAAAAAAAAGTTATTTTGTTAAACAGGTGATGTAAGTTCATGCACAATTTTATATGAGGGAACTTCTAAAAGTATGTCACACATGACATCAAATGCTAAGACCATAGTGCAACAAGAGTGGTACATTGTCAGAAGAGAGTACATGTTCTGGGTTTCCTGCAGAGACACTTCTGCTGCAATATGGGTAACCGCTGCAACACAGTGTGGAAGTGCAATGGTGCAACAACAGGAAACATATTCCAATGTTAAAGTACATGAGACAGTACGATCATTGTGAGCAAAATGTCTAAATTGCACACAGATCACTGTGAAATTCTGATGGACCAAATGCAATTACATATCCAACGGTAGTGAAATGGGCCAACAATCTGACCAAAGCTGCACAGATGTGGGTCATGCTGATAGGGAAGGAAGGCCATCAACACTGACCATAGACAACGGTGTCAGGGCAGTCGATGAATTAATTAATGACAGTTGTAGATTTTCCAACACTGAAGATGTTGACACAGCAGTTCTGAAATGGCTGTATGACCAAGGAGTGAACTTCTGGCATCAAGGAATTGAACGACTGGTAGAACATTCCAACTGTTGTTTACAGGGACTTGGTGACTATGTTGAAAACCAATGTCATGAATTTGTGTCCCTTTCAAGTGCAGTGCAGCATTCAATAAAAATTACTTGGCCTGCAATAATAAAGGGTAACTTACTTTTTGAAGAGCCCTCACAGAATGTATAAATTGACAAAAAGAACTATCCAACTTGAAGTTGTCTGGAACCCAGTTGCTGAGCAGTATGATGTAAGAGACCTGAGTGTTGCTATACCATATGGGCCATCTGGATCACCTGATCCATAACTTGTTTCCTTGAACTTTAGAGATGGGAACTTGCTTTCCAACATATGCTTTTCTCCTGCCTCACTCCTGGACATGATGTCCATTAGCCTAAACTTCCCTCCCATCCATCCACTTTTGTACATACAGTGTTTGTTAGAATTTTGTCAGTTACTTATGTATTCCCCTCCATACATGCAACCCTCCCCTTTGCTTCTCTCTCTTTCTCACTCCCCATTTTTTCTATTCTTTAATTGCATTATTCTTTCCATTTTTCAGTTTCTTCTAATTCATCTTTACTTCAGATTCTGTCCATTTTAACATATTATAGATATACTGTATCATTAACAGATGCGTCCTGCTTTGCTAGTGGATGTGGGAATAGGGGTGGGGTGGTAATTGGAGACTTATCACTCTTTTCTATCCTCCTCCATGCAATTCCTCTTTTGTCCCTCATGAAATACTACCTATTTCTCTGAAACAAGGCATGCTATGTTTATTGTCTGTATTAGGTGTTCCTTTATATATTTTTGTAGACATTTAAAATGGTTTGTGAACAAATGTCATGGACAAGCTCCTCAGAAAGTGAAGCATTTGACACCATATTGCATTTTGTCTCTGGCTATCCCAATACCATAAAGGTGAAGTTTCTTGAATCATACAGTCAAAGTTGCTTCTCAGATTTCTTTACTCTTTATTAAGCTGATCCAATAATTGTTTTTTTTGTTTTGTTTTGTTTTTCATAATGATCATTGTATTTTTTCTGATTTATTCTTTCATGTCTTCTTTGGAAGTAAGGATTATACAACATTTTAATCCATAGATAACAAGCTTATGGTAACTATTCCAAAAGCATTGCTTCATATCCTACTGCCTAATTTGATCTCATACCTTCATCTATTTTATCAGTCACCTGAATCACCCACATTAATCTCTTTCACTTCTTTTGTCATGCTACTTAGCAGTTTATCCTCTTCAAACAACATTCAGTTTACTCTTCCAGTTTGTTTGAAAAGTGGTTTCTCATCTGCACTTTGGATTATACACATTTCCTGTTTTACTTCCTCAAAATTGTATTAGTATTAGACTTTTATAAAGTATGGCTTGCAACAATATTACAGTTCGGAATGAATCTTTCGCTCAGCATCAGATTGTGCACTATTTTGAAACTTCATGGTAGATGAAAATTGTGTGCCAGACCAGAAAACCAACCCTTTGGGTGCAGCTAACCCATTTCTTCACAATATCCTTTCTCTTAGTAGTGCTTGAGTAACAAGATATGTAGGAGGAATTCTGTGAGGCTTGGAAGGTGTGGTTAAAAGTAATGCTGCAGTGGTGGATTGTGACATCTGGATAATTCAGGCAATAAGAGCATTGCCTGTCAAACACAAGGTTTCGGGTTTGAGTTCAGGTTTGGCAAACAATTGTTGTTGGCAAGGAAGTTTCAGAATTACAGTTCTTCTATCCTGTAAAAAGTGTTATATTCCAAGTCAAAGGTGTAAATGTGTAACATATTGCTGCTAAGTTTGCAGTTGCCTTTGACCAAATTTACTGGTTATTTTATTTTCAAGTGCTGTTTATCAATTTGTTTTAATCTTGTGTGAGTCTGTTTATTTCATTATATTTAAGTACTGGTAACTTTATTAAGTGGAAAATGTAGTTCTGAAAACTATTAAATGTACATGGAGACCAAATGATTGGCCGGTACTTATCTTCAGGTAACAAAATTCCTAGTTCTGCTGATAGAAATACATGCAATAAAAAAGCTGTCTGAACTTGTGTTTTAATTCTTCAGAGACAAAACAGGAATTGTTAGCAGAAGGTTGGAAAGGAGAGGGGAAGAGTCAGATTACTTAGGCCCTAGGTTTTGAGTAGTGGCTATGGTCCTGAGATTTCAGCATTAGCACAACTCTCACAGCAATAGCAGCTCAGTTTTCTGCATTGTTCCTTGATTAGTGTTTATGTAAGTACAATCTAGTCCTTGAAAGAAACAAATTCATTTGTATGTATGGCTAGAGATTGTGGCTATTGGGAAACCATAAAGAAGGAGTTGGCTGCTTTTTGAGAACACCTAGAAGCTTTATTCACTGTTGTCGACTGGTTTCATATGGTTGCAGAAAATTGCACTGGTGATAGGGAGACAGGACAGTATTCCAATGTGAAGGCACCTTGAAGCCTGATGGCTGGGAGGACATATCTGGAGCTATTTTGAAAGGAAAGTTGTTTGTGGCTAACAGCTCTAATAAGTAGGTTTGAGGAATTGCCTCCTGCTGTTAGTGAGACAGATCCAGCAAGCCTTACCTCTCCTTCTCATGCAGCAGTGTTTCCTCTATTGTGGGAAGGGCACCCACAGAGCAGAAAGAAGAGACTGTTTGTGGTAGGTGGTTCCAATGTTAGGAAGATGTATGATGGCCCCTCTTAGGAAAATGACATCACAGGAGAAAAACAAAACAAATATGCACATGCTGTGTGTCACAGGGGAAACTGTCCACACACTAGAAGAGGCCATCTTGGATGCAACTGAGAGCACAAGCAGCCGTCAGTTGCAGACCATCATTCACATTGGTACCAAATACATCTGCTGCCTAGGTTCAGAGACCACTCCCAGTTCTTCCCAGTGACTGTGAAAAGTGATGAAGACCACTGGCCTCACTCGTGAAGTCTCTGCACAACTATCAATTTTCGCCATCATTCCAAGGATAGATCAGAATCCTCTGGTCTGGAGCTGAGTGAAGGCTGTGAACCAGAGCCTTTGCTGGTTCTGTGATATGTTTGGCTGTAGATTCCTTGACCTACACTACTCAGTGGAAACTTTTAAAGTCATCTTGCGTAGATCAGGTGTGCACTATATATCGGAATGGCCACTTGTTTGCCAAAGTATTTGTGGAAAGCACAAGGGTTCTTTCTTCCTTTCTGTTTAGACAAAACTCTGAGACTCAAAATAGAAAAATCATCATCAGTTAGATAAACTAGACTAGAGAACATCCCCAGAGAGCGAGAATCTCAAAATACTGGTGGAATATTTGCAGTTAAGTCCCAGATCTCACATGTCACACATAAAGCAGTTGGCCCAACATGATACTAGGAACTAAGAGTCAGTTGAAATGTGAAGTAGAAAGTAGAGAAATTTTTATAACATCTGGAACTTTGATTGGAAATATAGATTAGACTCTCTAAGAGAAACAGTAGTATTTGCTCTAGTGAGGTCCAAAATAAACCTGACTGCAAACTAATACTGACAAGAATAATCACAGTCACTGGTCTTACACTGATAGTCAGATGTTTCTACCAATCACCAGATTCCCCTCAAGAGACCAGTTGTACAGTCTTCAAGGAAAACTAGAACTCAATAACATGGAAATCCTCCAATCCCATGGTAGTTGTTGTTGTTGTGGTCTTCAGTCCTGAGACTGGTTTGATGCATCTCCCAGTACTTACTGCAACCTACATCCTTCTGAATCTGCTTAGTGTATTCATCTCTTGGTCTCCCTCTACGATTTTTATCCTCCACGCTGCCCTCCAATGCTAAATTTGTGATCCCTTGATGCATCAAAACATGTTCTACCAACCGGTCCCTTCTTCTTGTCAAGTTGTGCCACAAACTCCTCTTCTCCCCAATTGTATTCAATACCTCCTCATTAGTTATGTGACTACCCATCTAATCTTCAGCATTCTTCTGTAGCACCACATTTTGAAAGCTTCTATTCTCTTCTTGTCCAAACTATTTATCATCCATGTTTCACTTCCATACATGGCTACACCCCATACAAATACTTTCAGAAACGACTTCCTGACACTTAAATCTATACTCGATATTAACAAATTTCTCTTCTTTAGAAACGCTTTCCTTGACATTGCCAGTCTACATTTTATATCCTCTCTTCTTCGACCATCATCAGTTATTTTGATCCCCAAATAGCAAAACTCATTTACTACTTTAAGTGTCTCATTTCCTAATCTAATTCCCTCAGCATCCCCCGACTTAATTTGACTACATTCCATTATCCTCATTTTTCTTTTGTTGATGTTCATCTTATACCATCCTTTCAAGACACTGTCCATTGGTTCAACTGTTCTTCCATGTCCTTTGCTGCCTCTGATAGAGTTACAATGCCATCGGCGAACCTCAAAAGTTTTTATTTCTTCTCCATGGATTTTAATACCTACTCCGAATTTTTCTTCTGTTGCCTTTACTGCTTGCTCAATATACAGATTCAATAACATTTGGGAGAGGCTACAACCCTGTCTCACTCCCTTCCCAACCACTGATTCCCTTTCATGCCCCTCGACCCTTATAACTGCCATCGGTTTCTGTACAAATTGTAAATAGCCTTTCGCTCCCTGTATTTTACCCCTGCCACCTTTAGAATTTGACAGAGAGTATTTCAGTCAACATTGTCAAAAGCTTTCTCTAAGTCTACAAATGCTAGAATGTATGTTTGCCTTTCCTTAATCTTTCTTCTGAGATAAGCCGTAGAGTCAGTATTGCCTCACGTGTTCCAATATTTCTACGGAATCCAAGCAGATACTCCCCGAGGTTGGTTTCTACCAGTTTTTCCATTCGTCTGTAAAGAACTCACTTTAGTATTTTACAGCTGTGACGTATTAAACTGATAGTTGGGTAATTTTCACATCTGTCAACACCTTCCCCCCCGCCGGGAATTGAACCAGGGACCCCATGCTCGGGAAGCGAGAACGCAAGGTCATGTTTAGTTAGTAACATCTTGGGGAAGAATGCACGCCAAGTTTCAGCCATATTGGTCTATTTCTTCGTGTTTGGCATTCATGTGACACAAGGAAGTCGAGTGATTGTCAAAAAATGGATGAAAAAGAATTTCATGTGGTGATTAAACATTACTTTATTAAAGGCAAAATACCTCAGGAGACTAAAGACAAGCTTCATAAATATTATGGTAACTCTGCACCTTTGATTAGAACAGTTTATAAGTGGTTTCAAAATTTTCAGAGTGGGCATATAGGCATAAGTGATGCTGAACTTTCTAAGCACTCTGTGGAGGTTACGACTCCAGAAATCATTGATAAAATCCATGATATGGTGATGGATGACATAAAAGTTAAGGTGCATGAGATTGCTAGTGCTGTGGGCACCTTGAATGAATGGGTACATAATATTTTGCATAAACATTGGGACATGAGAAAGCTATCCGCAAGATGGGTTCCGCGATTACTCACTGCTTGACCAAAAATGGAATCGTGTGAAATGTTGCAAGGATTGTTGGCAGCTGTTCAGGAAGAATCCGCAGGACCTTAAGCATCATTTCATCACTGTGGATGAAACATGGATACATTACTATACTCCTGAGATCAAACAACAATCTAAAGAATGGGCAACAAAAAAGGCGAAGACCATTTCTTAGGCCGGAAAGTTTATGGCGACTGTCTTTTGGGATTCGCAAGGGATAATCCTCATTCGCTCTCTGGAAAAGGGTAAAACTATTACAGGTGCATATTATTCATCATTGTTGGCCCATTTGAAAACTGAGCTGCAAGAAAAATTCTGGAGATTGAAACACAAAAAAGTCTTTTTCCATTATGACATTGCACCCGCACACACCTCAGCAGTTGTGATCACAAAATTAATGGAAATAGGATTCCAACTCGTTTCACATTCCCCGCCCCCCCCTATTCTCCAGACTTGGCTCCCTTGGACTGCTATTTGTTCCCCAATTTGAAGAAATGGCTGGTGGGACAAAGATTTTATTCAAACAAGGAGGTGATTGCAGCAACTAATAACTATTTTGCAGACTTGGACAGTTCCTATTGTTGTTGTTGTTGTTGTTGTTGTTGTTGTGGTCTTCAGTCCTGTGACTGGTTTGATGCAGCTCTCCATGCTACTCTGTCATGTGCAAGCTTCTTCATCTCCCAGTACTTACTGCAACCTACATCCTTCTGAATCTGCTTAGTGTATTCATCTCTTGGTCTCCCTCTACGATTTTTACCCTCCAATGCTAAATTTGTGATCCCTTGATGCCTCAAAACATGTCCTACCAACCGATCCCTTCTTCTAGTCAAGTTAGTTCCTATTATTATCAACAAATTAGAACAGCATTGGACAGAGTGTATAAGTCTAAAACAAGACTATATTGAAAAATAAAAAAGGTTTACCCTAAACACATAAATAGTTTTTATTTTTGCACGGACTTTTCAAAGGTCCCTCGTACTCTAAGCTCCAACATTATGATGTTCTTGATGTAAAACAATCATCTCAAAGAATCAGCATGGATTCAGGAAAAACTACTCACCTGAAACACAGCTTGGTTTATTCATACACAACATTTTGTAAAAAACAGATGCAAGTGAACAGGTAGATACCATAATCCTAGTTTTTCAAAAGACATTCAGCATGGTACCACATTACATAGTTGACTACTAACCAAGACATGATAATACTGAGTAGCTTCACAAATATATGATTGGTTCAATGAATATTTGACTAGCATAACCCAGCACATTATACTGTATGACGAATTTCCATAGGAATGAATGTAACATCAGGTTTGTCCCGAGGAAGCATAATAGGATCTCTGTTGGTCTCAATATACAGTATGTAAATGACTTATCAAATAAATGAGCAGCAGTGTAAGATTGTTTACAGGCAGTGCTATTGTGTCCAGGAAAGTATTAACATAGGACAACAGTAAGCAACTGCAGAAAGACTTGGATAAAATTTCCACTGGTGTAATGTATAAAGTATTCACGGGTAATAATATAAAGTAATCTAAAATGAATGATCACATAAAATCAGTAGTGAAGAAGGCAAGTAGAAATCTTAGATTTGTTGGAATGGTTCTGGGAAAATAAGATGCATCTGTCACCAGTTCCAATTGTTTCTGTGTTTGGAATACGTATCAAGTAGGAATGACAACAGAGAAGGAATTTAGAGATGCACACTGCTAGAATTGTAGCAGGTTGGTTTAGTCCATACAAAAATATAACAGAAGTTCTCAGGGAACTTAAGTAGGAATCCTTAGAAGAATGATGATGTAGTTCTCACAAAATCCAGTTGGACCAATTTAAAGAACCTGTATTTGAAGGAGACTGTGATTTTTCATTTATCTCACATTGGGATAATGAACAAATATAAGAGAGATGAATGCACATACAGAGACATATAGACAGTCATTTCACCTTGCTTGCTATGCAAATGGACAAAGAAAGAATCAACAATAATGGTATGATGTACCCTCAGCCAAGCACTGTACAGTGACTTGTAGAGTATATATGTAAATTCAGATTTAGTTGTAGCCATTGTGAGTAACAGGAGAGATGAAAATGAAGGAAAATGTTCAGAGGAAGTATGAGGTAAAAATTAGGTTGTTGGTAAGCACTGTACACACTTCAGTTAATTGATTACAGAAGGGACAGAGCAAGAAGTAAAGAGGTACAAAAGGAGAAAGAAAGAAGAAGAGTGGAAAAAAGAGGTAAATGAACATGAAATTCAGACATATTTGTCTGAGTGACTACAAGACTGTAACAGCTTCATTCACACTTCGACTACTGTGTATGAGACTTGGTGACTTGCCAAGAGTGCTCAAGTGTCATGCCTCTCTCGGTGCACTGCATTATAAATACCCCTAATACATCTGCCATTTCTCAGCTCTTTAGTTGCTTTTTGCTCTGGACAGGCATGGGAATTACGGATATGTTTATTTACAACTAGTGAACACAGCAATTCTCTGCAGTTGCTAAGTACGTATGGAAATTGGATAGACTTTAGAGGCTTGTATCTATACTTAGATAAGGCTAAATCCCTAATTTTTGACATGGTGTGATTCAGTATAAAAAGCTGTCTGTGTATATTACAGCAAATGACCAGACGTTTGCTAGAACTTTTAAAAATGCCTAGCAAAGTTAGCACATTTGCACCCTTGCACATGATGCAGAGGTGAGTGGCCTCTCTTTAAAATCCCCTAAGAATTCAACCACTGAAGATACTGAGCTGAAATTTGGTATGTAGCCACCAAAGACCGTATAGAACCTACATGGCAAATTTCATTAGATTTGAAGATAATCGAGTGAGGACCCCTGGTCCCCTTGACGTGGAATGACCCTGTTCTTAAACACTCCATTGTATGTTGTGTTAAGCCCCAACATTTGTACGTTAATAACACTTTTATGATAATATAGGTGTATTAAATCAATGTCATTACTCAGCATTTAGCAGACCATATCCACTCTCCTCAAAAGGAGTGTAACAAATAACTCTTATGTCTTGAATAATTGTCTTTTACTCATTACTAATTAAAATGGATAATGTAACTGTATCAAAATAAAATCTTAAATTTGCAATAGTGACAAAGGAGCTCTAACGCACAAGAATATATGCTCAACATACTTCAGTGGTAGACAAAAAACTGAGCAGAAGAATGGAGTTTGAGTGCACCTGTTGCTGTTGTTGTTGCTGTTAGTATTTCACTACCAGGCAAAGGCTTTCCCCAGCTTCTATTGGTCTCTGTTTATCACTATCGGTGTCTGTGACATCTTCCATATGCCCTCAGATTATATAGTCCCCTTCTTCTTCTTCTTCTTCTTCCATCTTGCCCTTCTGTTTTGTCTTCCAAAGTCATCTATTCTGAAGTTAGTTTTCTCAATCTGCTATCTGATCTTAATGTAGTAAAACTGTAGTTCCACCAAACCTGCTGGCTGAAATTTGTCCCCATTATTTAGTGTCAGTTCTTCAAGTGTAATTTTTACACCTTACCAGCTAAAACAGTGAATTACAGGAGCTCAGGAAATTTTAGATTTATCTGTTAGTACTGATTATGAATGATGACCTCTCATAAAAAGTGATATGTTGTGACTGCTGTATTGAGAGTATTTACAGCACTAATGGGTGCTAACACAAACAACTTCATAGAAAAGAATGAGAAGATGAGAGGCCCCCAAAACCCCACAATGGGTATACAGAGTCTGGGTAGTAAATGGCAGCTGTGATGTGCTATGGAAGAGGAAGATGGTGATCCACAGATATTTCATCTGTGCCCACTACCTGTTGCAATTGTTATTAAAAAGGAGCATTGATTCATTTTACTGAATGGTAAGCCTAATGACAACATAATGTTCCATTAGAAAGATGCAATATTATTTCTTTAATTACTGAAATATTTATATCTCTTGGTTTTATTTTGCAAATGATACAGTGTATCATTTAGTTTCTTGCTTTCATATGTGCAATAGCTTTATCTTGGAGTTCTGCTAGAGAACTGAATTATCATCACCATTTGTTTCAGATTTCACTTGGTGAAGATTAGAAAGCAAGCAGATTAATATGAGCACTTCAGGTACACTGGAAGAATAACAACTTGGAAATCATATTTTCAAAACTCTTAATGGTTTTCTTCTACTTGTCATCCGAGTTTTTCACCAAGGAAAAACTTCAGCACCCAAAATATGATTGATTTTGTATTAGTAGAGTTCCAAAATTGCAATGACACAAGGTCCTTTATTTAATGTTCCTATTTCTTTAATTTTCTGTCTTAGTTGTGCTTGTATCTGAGGTAAATTTAACTATTTTCATTATGCCTAATGACTATTAACTCAAGTATGAGTGAAACTAAGGCAGAAAATTAAAGAAATATTAATTTTGTATTAATTCAATGTACACAACTTAATACTGAATACTCTTGTGTGCATTGCCATATATCCTTCATTCTTTTACTGGATGTACTTCTGCTTGCCGAGTGAGGTGCTTAAGCATCTGGAAACATCTCATTGTGTGAGCTTATTTTAGAATGCAAACAGAATGTTTTATGATAAATAAATATTTTGGACTGTGATATATCTGAAATACATTTAAAAATGTATTACTGAATTTGTAATAAAAAGTTTATCAGGGTGCCATACCCGGTCAAAACTCTCAACAGATTATTATTATTATTATTATTATTATTATTATTATTTCTTTCTTATCTCAGACGTTATGTCTGGTCAAAAGTAGAAAGTGACACGAACCTTGATCAAGCGTGACTGCCTTTTAACTGTATGGTATATGTTATATTGCATTTAGGAACTTTCGGGTAATTGAACGTGTATCAATAATTACGGATTTCTGTAGTTGTATATATAAGTTTGGATGTAGCTGTATTGCATTGATGTACTGGTGGATATTGTGTGGTATGACTCCTGTAGTTGATAGTATAATTGGTATAATGTCAACTTTATCCTGATGCCACATATCCTTGACTTCCTCAGCCAGTTGGATATATTTTTCAATTTTTTATCCTGTTTTCTTTTGTATATTTGTTGTATTGGGTATGGATATTTCGATTACTTGTGTTAATTTCTTCTTTTTATTGGTGAGTATGATGTCAGGTTTGTTATGTGGTGTTGTTTTATCTGTTATAATGGTTCTGTTCCAGTATAATTTGTATTCATCATTCTCCAGTACATTTTGCATACTTGTATGTGGGAACGTGTTGTTTTATAAGTTTATGTTGTAAGGCAAGCTGTTGATGTATTAGTTTTGCTACTTTGTCATGTCTTCTGGGGTATTCTGTATTTTCTAGTATTGTACATCCGCTTGTGATGTGATCTACTGTTTCTTTTTGTTGTTTGCAAAGTCTGCATTTATCTGTTGTGGTATTGGGATATTTAATAATATGCTTGCTGTAATATCTGGTGTTTATTGTTTGATCCTGTATTGCAATCATGAATCCTTCCGTCTAACTGTATATATTGCCTTTTCTTAGCCATGTGGTGGATGCGTCTTGATCGATGTGTGGCTGTGTTAGGTGATACGGGTGCTTGCCATGTAGTGTTTTCTTTTTCCAATTTACTTTCTTCATATCTGTTGATGTTATGTGATCTAAAGGGTTGTAGAAGTGGTTATGAAATTGCAGTGGTGTAGCTGATGTATTTATATGAGTGATTGGTTTGTGTATTTTGCTAGTTTCTGCTCGTTCTAGAAAGAATTTTCTTAAATTGTCTATCTGCCCATAATGTAGGTTTTTTATGTCGATAAATCCCCTTCCTCCTTCCTTTCTGCTTAATGTGAATCTTTCTGATGCTGAATGTATGTGATGTATTCTATATTTGTGGCATTGTGATGGTGTAAGTATATTGAGTGCTTCTAGGCCTATGTTACTCCATTTCACTACTCCAAATGAGTAGGTCAATATTGGTATAGCATAAGTATTTATAGCTTTTGTTTTGTTTCTTGCTGTCAATTCTGTTTTTAGTATTTTTGTTAGTCTTTGTCTATATTTTTCTTTTAGTTCTTCTTTAATATTTGTATTATCTATTCCTATTTTTTGTCTGTATCCTAGATATTTATAGGCATCTGTTTTTTCCATCGCTTCTATGCAGTCGCTGTGGTTATCCAAGATGTAACCTTTTTGTTTAGTGTATTTTCCCTTGACTATGCTATTTTTCTTACATTTGTCAGTTGCAAAGAAAGGTTTATTAGTTCTTGACCTAGGATTCAATATTAGTAAAAAAATCTTCTTCAGAAGTAATGGGCCTTGTTACACTAAATGATGACAAGAGCTACTCGGCTTCATCTAATCTAATGTACCATTATGTAGCGTAACAAGGCCCACTACTTCTGAAGAATATATTTTTACAAATATCGAAACCTATGTCAAGGGCTAATAAACCCTCATTTTCAACTGGTTGGCTGACTTTTCAGCTTCTTCTGATTATTTTGTGTTAATCTGAATGCAGTTGCCATTTTTTTGTCATCAAACTTCATTTGCAGTTCTTTCCAGGTCATTTTCACGTATGATATCACCCAAGTATTTAAATTGGAAAACCCTTTTATTTTTCAATATTTCATGTTCAAAAACTTTGAAGCTTATTTATTGCATCTCATATATTCTGTTTTCTTTTTCTTTTTTTTTTTTTTTTTTTCAAATGATATTTGCATTCCTACTTTTTCCACAAATTCTTTATGAATTTCAATTTGTTTTTGAGCTGTGGTAATATCCCTAGATAGAACTGCCATATCTTCTGCAAAGGCAAGGCAATCTACTCTAATATTACTTCTACCTCAATTGGTTGATTGATATATATTCTGACTCGACTTTTGCTCCAACATTCTGTGATTACCTTTCCCAAAACTCAGTTAAATAGTAATGGCGGAGAGTCCATCTCCCTGTCTAACACCAGTCTTTATATCAAATGGTTCAAAAGTTTCTCCCATAAAGTTAACTTTAGAGCTAGTGGCAGTTAACATTTCCTTAATCAGTGTTAGAATTTTACTATCCCGTGTTCCTTTAAATTTTAGAATAGAGATTCATAATCAACTGAGTCATAGGCCTTTTTACAACCAAAAATGTAAATACAATATTGTTACAAGAAATCCTTTGTTGCCTAAGGATTAGTTTTAAATTCAGAATTTGTTCCAGGCAGGATCCGTTTGGTCTGAAGCCTGCTTAGTAATAATACCAGGTGCAGAAAGCTGGCTATAACCCAAATCTGACAGCAGCAGATTTTTGGACTAAAACTAAGAGCATATCAAAAGGATAGACTAATAGAAAATGGAGGGTGTATATTTGTTGCAGTAGACAAGAACCTCAAATACATCAATTATTTAGAAATTGAATCTGTTTGAGCAAGAATAAGTATCAAGACAGGATAGAAACTTATAATTGGGTCATACTATCAAACACTATACAAACAACCAAATGTAACCAAAAACTCACTAGTACTTATGTTCACCAGTCATACTGTCATAACTGGAGGAAACTTTTAATCATTCAACAATCAGCTGGAATAATTAAGTAAGCGGTGGACATAACAAGACATCTTCTGGTACAGTACTAAATGCTTTTCCTGAAAACTACTTAGAACAAATAGTTTAGAAGCCCACTCACTCACAACAGAAATATATTTGTTCTCATAAAAAAGATAAACTTGATTTAAGGAAGTTAAACAATGATATTGGTATCAGCGATTGTAAGGCAGTTATAGCGAGGTGGTTATGAAAGTACAAAGGGCAAATAAAACAAGCAAAAAGTTTTATATGTTTAGTAGAGTAGATAAAGTTTTCTGTGTTTGGTAAAGTAGATAAAGAAGAAGTAGTGTTAAACTTGAAAACTTTAGCTCTGGCATAAGCATATAGAGGAACTGTGACACAAATTAAAAAAAAAAAAGGGGCAAAGTATCTATTAGGCATATTACGTATGTAGTATGTGGACAGTTGGGAATGTGGGTCTCATGGGGAGTGTGCAAGGGATAAGTCCCTGCAGTCGCGCTATTTATCTGTGTCCTCGGTGGCTCAGCTGGATAGATCATCTGCCATGTAAGCAGGAGATCTGGTTCGAGTCCCAGTCGGGGCACACATTTTCCGCTGTCCCCATCAAAGTATGTCAACAAAGCCTGTCGGAAGCTGAGGGTTTCAATTAATTATCATTAAAAAAAATAGTTGACCAAGCATTGGATAGATGTGCAGATAAGACAAAACATTTTGATCACCTCCTTAATACCATGTTGGTCCATCTTTCAAACACAATACACCATCAATTCTGGCCTTGTGACACAAACAGTTGTCCTGTTGGAAAATGCCATTGCCACTGTGGAACATATTAAGCACGGTGCTCTGCAGTAATGTTCACATTGTCCATGGTTTGGTGCCTTTGATTACTACCACAGGTCCCATGGAAGCCAAGTGAATGTCTCTGATAGTATAATCTTGTCCTCATTGGCCGACATCCCTGATATGGTGCTTGTTTCAAGCAGCTGTTTGCCTGGGTGACAGAATTTCCAGACGTGACCATTGACCTGGTGTAACAAATGGTTCATCTGACCAAGTGAATGTTTCCAGTGATCTACAGTCAATACTTCTACATCTACATCTACATCTACATGACTACTCTGCAATTCACATTTAAGTACTTGGCAGAGGGTTCATCGAACCACAATCATACTATCTCTCTACTATTCCACTCCCGAACAGCGCACGGGAAAAACGAACACCTAAACCTTTCTGTTCGAGCTCTGATTTCTCTTATTTTATTTTGATGATCATTCCTACCTATGTAGGTTGGGCTCAACAAAATATTTTCGCATTCGGAAGAGAAAGTTAGTGACTGAAAAGGTCTCGCCGCGATGAAAAACGTCTTTGCTGTAATGACTTCCATCCCAACTCGTGTATCATATCTGCCACACTCTCTCCCCTATTACATGATAATACAAAATGAGCTGCCCTTTTTTGCACCCTTTCCCCTGTCAATCCCACCTGGTAAGGATACCACACCGCGCAGCAATATTCTAACAGAGGACGAACGAGTGTAGTGTAAGCTGTCTCTTTAGTGGACTTGTTGCATCTTCTAAGTGTCCTGCCAATTAAACGCAACCTTTGGCTCGCCTTCCCCACAATATTATCTATGTGGTCCTTCCAACTGAAGTTGTTCATAATTTTAACACTCAGGTACTTAGTTGAATTGACAGTCTTGAGAATTGTACTATTTATCGAGTAATCGAATTCCAACGGATTTCTTTTGGAACTCATGTGGACCGTCTCACACTTTTCGTTATTTAGCGTCAACTGCCACCTGACACATCATACAGCAATCTTTTCTAAATCGCTTTGCAGCTGATACTGGTCTTCGGATGACCTTACTAGACGGTAAATTACAGCATCATCTGCGAACAATTTAAGAGAACTGCTCAGATTGTCACCCAGGTCATTTATATAGATCAGGAACAGCAGAGGTCCCAGGACGCTTCCCTGGGGAACACCTGATATCACTTCAGTTTCTACGAACTGCAACCTTCCTGACAGGAAATCATGAATCCAGTCACACAACTGAGATGATACCCCATAGGTCCGCAGCTTGATTAGAAGTCGCTTGTGAGGAACGGTGTCAAAAGCTTTCCGGAAATCTAGAAATACAGAATCAACTTGAGATCCCCTGTCGATAGTGGCCATTACTTCGTGCGAATAGAGAGCTAGCTGCGTTGCACAAGAGCAATGTTTTCTGAAGCCATGCTGATTACGTGTCAATAGATCGTTCCCTTTGAGGTGATTCATAATGTTTGAATACAGTATATGCTCCAAAACTCTACCGCAAACCGACGTCAATGATATAGGTCTGTAGTTAAATGGATTACTCCTACTACCCTTCTTAAACACTGGTGCGACCTGCGCAATTTTCCAATATGTAGGTACAGATCTATCAGTGAGGAGCGGTTGTATACGAGTGCTAAGTAGGGAGCTATAGTATCAGCGTAATCTGAAAGGAACCTAATCGGTATACAATCTGGACCTGAAGACTTGCCCGTATCAAGCGATCTGAGTTGCTTCGCAACCCCTAAGGTATCTACTTCTAAGAAACTCATGCTAGCAGATGTTTGTGTTTCAAATTCTGGAATATTCCATTCGTCTTCCCTGGTGAAGGAATTTCGGAAAACTGCGTTCAATAACTCCGCTTTAGCGGCACAGTCGTCGGTAACAGTACCATCGGCACTGCGCAGCGAAGGTATTGACTGCGTCTTGCCACTTGTGTACTTTACATACAACCAGAATTTCTTCGGATTTTCCAAATTTCGAGACAATGTTTCGTTGTGGAACCTATTAAAGGCATCTTGCATCGAAGTCTGTGCCAAATTTCGTGCGTCTGTAAATTTTAGCCCATCTTCGGGATTTCGCGTTCTTCTGAACTTCGCATGCTTTTTCCGTTGCCTCTGCAACAGTGTTCGGACCTTGATGACCCTGTGCCCGCTGCAGTCATAACTGACAATGTCACTAGATCAAAATGAGAACACAGGGATCATTTATTGTGAAGCTCCATGATCAACAACATGCACTGAATGGTGTGCTCTGAAACAGCTGTACCTGCACCAGCATTGTACTCTGTTATCAGATCTGTGACATATTGCCATCCATCCTGTTTTACAGAGCCAACAAGCCTCTGACCTCCACATTCTGTGGTGAGGCATGGGTGTTCAACACCTTGTCACCTAATCATGGTTTCACTGTCCTTCAACCACTTTCCATACATATTCATGACAGCAGCAGGCAAACAGCCAACTAATTTCACAATATCCAAGATAAACATTCCCAGGCATTGAGCCATAACAATGTGTTCTTTGGCAAAGTTATTTACGTCATGGGATTCTCCCATTTATGGCTTTTATCATCACTACAGCCACTCCCCATTCATCTCTGCTCCAGTTATATACAATTTTCTTACCACGTTATGTGCCCAAAATGACACCAGGCAGCATTCAGTCTCTCAGCAAGAAGTGGTCATAATATTTTGGCTCATCAGTCTATGTACACAGTAGAACAATTCGTGATGGGAGGGAATCTGTACTGTAAAGAACTCTTAAAGAAACAGAGACAAATGCACAATAAGTTTAAAATAAAGTGTAGAACTATAGATACAGAAATGCTAAATGAAATGCATTTAGCTTTCAGAAGAGGCCTTGAATCACTACCATAGCAGAATATTATTGAAAGACCTCTCACAAAACCAAAAAGAAGTTCTGGTAAAAAGTGAAGGCTTTCATTTGGTGTCCAGGCATCCCATGGATGACACAGGGATTGAAACTGAGGATAGTGAAGTAGAACCAGAAATGCGACTACATCTTCAGATGATCCTTAACGAAGGAAGATACAGTTGTACTACCCAAGTTTAATTCTCTCAGCACTCCAAAGGAGGGTGATATAGATAATAGTGTCAGTAGTGTGAAGTAACAGCTGAAATCACTAAAACTGAACAATGACCAAGGGCCCAATAGAGCATGGACCACAATCTGTGTAGAATTTTTGATTGATTTAAAGTTTGGAAGGTAGGAGACAAGGTACTGGCAGAAGTAAAGCTGTGAGGACAGGTCATGAGTCGTGCTTGGGTAGCTCAGTTGGTAGAGCACTTGCTTGCGAAAGGCAAAGGTCCCAAGTTTGAGTCTCGGACCGGCACACAGTTTTAATCTGCCAGGAAGTTTCATATCAGCGCACACTCCGCTGCACAGTGAAAATCTCATTCTGGAAACTGCTAGATTGTTGGGAGGTAACATAGGTTGTGCCACTACCATCCAATGTCATTGGCAAACACCTGTTCTACAATCTTAGAACATAGTCTGCACTCAAACATAACGAGGTCAGTATACTGAACAGAATGAACATTCCATACAAGCCTGCGTGTATTCCAGTTGTGCAAAATGCAAGTTGTGCTTTTCTCACATGACATTATTAAAGCCATGAATCAAGGTAGTCTGGTAAATGCACTGTTTCTTGACTTCTGAAAAGCATTTGACTCACTATCATACCATTGTTTATTACTGAAAGTATTATCATATGTGGTATCAAATGAAATGTGTGACTGGACTAAGGAATTCATGGTAGGGTAAATTCAGCAAGTTATCTTGAATGGAGAGTCATCAACACAGCCCAAGGAAATGTCTTGGAACCCCTGCTATTTATTAGAGTCGACACAGTTGAATAAGTAATAGTGAGTAAGAGACATTTAGTGCCAGTAACTATATTTAAACTTCCAGGTAAAATACATCAAACACAACAACCAAGGAACATTATATTACACACATAAAACTCACAGCATACAACAGCACCAGAGAGGTCTATTATATTTCACATGCTGCACCATGTCACACGAAATATACTGTCCACACAATTGCAACACCCCCTTTGAACATATATTTTTTAGTTTGCCTTCACAATATAAACCAAATAGCCCCGCAGAGTTTCCAAACTTCTCTTTATCCAAGGGTTTTGTCAGAAGGTCAGCCAACATGTCTTCTGTGCGTAGGTAGTCCACGGCGATGTTCTGTCGCTCTGTGTGGTCCTGAATCAAATGGTGCCTTATATTAATGTGTTTTGTCCTAGCGCTAGTGACATCATTTTTAGCTAGGTTAATGGCTCGTTTATTGTCACAGAAGATCATTATAGGTTCCACGATTAAATGGAGTTCTATTTCACATATTAATGTTCTTAGCCACAATGCTTCCTATGTGATGCAAGATAGCGCCATATACTCGGCCTCCACAGTACTCAGTGCAACAGTTTTTTGCTTTTGACAGGACCATGAAATGAGACCACACCATTGATTTAAAGCAACAGCCAGTAGTGGAGTGCCTATCTCCCAATTCACTCCCCCAGTCTGCATCACTTGGGCCTTCTAGTTTTGCATTACCTTCTCTATGGTATCTTAATTCGTGGTTTGATATTCCTCTTAGATATCGGAATATCCTTTTCACAGTTTTCCAGTGCTTTTCCTTTGGGTCTCTGTAATATCTGATCACAATGGTGGCAATATCAGGTTGTGACGTTTGAGACAAATATAACAGGCTCCCTACTGCTTCTAAATATGGAATGTTCTTATCGCATTCCACTTCTGTCTCACTTATATTTAACATCACTCCTACTTCCATTGGAGTAGTTATGGGTTTACAATCACTCATGCCAAATTTCTTTAAGATTTTTTTTCTGTGTGTGGTGATTCATTTATGCTCAATTCTTGTCTCTTTTCATCCTTAGTGATCTGCATACCTAAATAACATTTAATTTCTCCCAAATCATGCACCTTAAACTTGGTTTGCAGCTGTTTCTTAAAACTTCTCATTTGCCTTTTATTTTCAGTCAGGATAAAGACATTGTTCACTTATATTTCCATTATTATCATCCTTTCTCTTTCCTTTTATAGTATATGCTGGGATCTGCCTTAGATTGCTTCATCTTCATATTTATTAGAGTTTTATCTAGACACTGATTCCAGCAATGTCCACTCTGAGTCTATAAATACTTTTTTGCGAAGCCAAATATTTTTCCTTTCCAGTCTTGTTTTCATGACTTCACTTGGTGGAATGATGTATATCTCCTCCTCCAATTTCCCTTTTAAATATGCCGTTTATACTTCCATATGGTGATTTGTTAAATTTTGTTTTGCTGCCAAGGCTAAAAGTTATCTAAATGAGGCATACTTGACTACAGGTGGAAAGGTTTCTTTGTAATCTACCTCTTGTTTTTGCAAATATCCTTTTATTACAAGTTGTGCTTTATATCTTGCTGATGAATTTTCAGGCCTCTTCAGAGTGAATACCCATCTTGCCTGTAATGGTTTCTTATCTGCTGGCGTATTTACCCATTCAAAGGTTTCGTTCTGAGATAAAGATTCCCAATTCCCTCTCCATCATTTCTTTCCATTCTTGAGAGTTTGGGCAGGTCATTGCCGCTTCTTCTTCTGTTGCTGACTCATCATGAACAAATTGGCTGCATACATCACCAAATCCATATATTCTTTCGATTTTGGTATGCAAGAAGAATGCCTTAAATTGTTCTCTTCCTTGTGTTCGTCCTCAAACTCACTGTCATCATCAATAGTCTCCATTTGCCTTTAACTGTCCTCTTCCTGTTCTTCACTTTCAATTTCTTCACATACGGTTTCACTCTCGGAACTAGGTGCAGTGGACTTAGTAGTCTTGCCCTCTTCAGAGTCCTTTCTATTTTCAAAGAGGACTACATCTCTGCTTGTAACTATCCTTTTATTCCATGGATCCATTAATTGGTAGCCCTTTGAATTCTCACAATAGCCTACAAAAATATACTTTTTAGCTTTTGGGTCCCATTTTCCTCTCAGTTGTTTTGGAATATGCGCCATTGCACCACAACCAAAAACCCTTTATTGCTTAGGTCAGGTTTCCTTCCTACACATATCACAAAGGGGGTTCTATTCCCGAATGCTTTTGTAGGTGCCTATTGTTCAAATATACAGCTGTTGATACCGCCTCTGCTCAGTGTCAGTTAGACCGTCAGTGAGAACGCACTGCGAGTTCCTGCTACTAATAAAGCAAGTACGCTGTTCGATTGTTACATATTTTTATGAGCTTCAAACAGGAGCGACTTATTTTCAGTTATCTGAGTAGTTACTAGTTTATTTTTGTAATTTCTTGCATGTTCGAGAGCTTACTAGGCACAACCTTTTATTTAAATAACAGTAAAGTGTACAGTACCATCATTGCTATCGACCCTCGTATCGTACAGGCTTTTGTTTGATTGGTTAGAAGAGCTCAGTGTCGGTTAGACCATCAGTGAGAGAGCACTTCAATTTCCCGGTGCTAATAAGGCAATTACACCATTTGTTTGTTGTATATTTTTACGAGTATCAAACAGGACCGACTGCAGTAATGGATAGGAACTGTGACTGTTATGTACAGATATGAGCTGAGTTGGCAACCCTTTGCTCACAGCTCCAGGCTGCATTGGCTTCCATCACACAGCTTGAGGCTGCTGCCAAGGGGCACCACTGTGGGGAATCGAACGCGGGGATGCGAGGGATGTCGAGCATGTCCCACGTGTCCTCCGATCAGTCCATTGCTGTGACCGCCCCGGGTACTGCCTGCACTGAGGCTGATCCCTCACCTGTGGTCATGTGGGAGATCATTCCAAAGTCTGGAAGGCACCAAAAAACATTCCGAGGGGCTGATCATAGGGACTCCCCAGTTCGTTTGATGATCATGTTTCAGGCGTTATCTGTGGCTGACGATGTCTCTGAGCCGGATGCAGTCATCCACCCTGTTCCAGAGGAAGCTTCTTGGCCCGCAAGATCTGGGCATTCACAGAGGGTGGGTTTACCGGTAGTTGGGAGCTCCAACATTAAGCGCATAATGGGGGCCCCTTAGGAACATGGCTGCCAAGGACGGGCAGGAAGCCATTGTGCACTCTATGTGCATTCCAGGGGGAGTCATTTCGAATGTGGAAAGGGTGCTTCCAGCTGCCATGAAGAGTACAGGGTGCAGCCAACTACAGGTGGTGGCTCATGTCGGTACTGATGACATGTTTAACTTTGGATAGGAGCAGATTCTGTCTGATTTTGGGTGGCTAGCGGAAATGATAAAGATTGCCAGTCTTGCTTCCGAGATTAAGGCGGAGCTCACCATCTGCTGCATCATCGATAGATCCAAATTTGGTTCTTTAGTGCAGAGGCGAGTGGAGGGTCTGAATCAGAGGCTCAGGCGGTTCTGTGACCATGTAGGCTGCAGATTCCTTGACTTGTGCCATCGGGTGGTGAGTTTCCAGGTTCCACTTAATAGGTCAGGAGTCCACTACACACAGGAGGCAGCTACTTGGTTAGCGGGGGCTGTGTGGAAGGGACTGAGCGGTTTTTTACGTTAGGGGGCATCCATCTAAAAGTGGGCAGGTAAAACACAATAAGGTAGTTGTAGAAACGATTGGTATTGTAGTTGTAAATTGTCGTAGCTGTGTTGGGAAAGAACCAGACCTCCAAGCCCTAATAGAAAGCACTGAAGCTCAAATAGTTGTAGGTACAGAGAGCTGGCTAAAGCTGGAAATAAGTTCCGCTAAAATTTTTTCATACGTTCTAACAGTGTTCAGAAAGGATAGATTAAATACAGTGGGTGGTGGAGTATTTATTACTGTCAGAGGTAGTTTGCCGTGTAGCAAAATTGAAGTAGATAGTTCATGTGAAATAGTATGAGTAGAGGTTATATCTGACAATCAGACTGAACTATTAATTGCATTGTTTTACCAACCCCCCAACTCAGAAGACATAGTTGCTGAACAGTTCAAAGAAAACTTGAGTCTCATTTCAAATAAGTACCCCACTCATACAATTACAGTCGGTGGTGACTTCAATCTACCCTCGATATGCTGGAAAAATTATATGTTTAAAGCCGGCAGCAGGTGTAAAACATCATCCAAAATTGTACTGAATTCTTTCTCAGAAAATTATTTTGAACAATTACTTCATGAACCCACTCGAAGCATAAATGGTTGCAAAGCATACTTGACCTTTTAGCAACAAATAATCCTGGACAAATAATGAGTACTGTGACGAATACAGGGATTAGCAACCACAAGGCAGTTGCTGCTAGGCTGAATACCGTAACACCTACAATCATCAAAAAGAAACACAAAGTATTTACATTTAAAAAAGCTGATAAAAATGCTCTTAACGCCTTTTTAAGAGACAGTCTTTGCTTCTTCCAATCTGATCATGTAAGTGCAGAAAAGTTGTGGAATGTTTTCAAAGAGATAGTATCGACAGCAATTGGGAGGTACTACATAAATTAATAAGTGATAGTACTGATCCCCCATGGTACACAAAACAGGTCAGGCCATTATTACAGAAGCGATGAAAAAAGGATGACAAATTTAAAAGAATGCAAAATCCCCAAGATTGGCAAAATTTTACAGAAGTTCACAAAATAGTGCATACTGGAATGCGAGATGCTTTTAATAATTTCCACAACGAAATTCTGTCTTGAAATCTGGCAGAAAACCCAAAGAGATTCTGGTCATACATAAAGCACACCAGTGGCAAGACACAACCAATACCTTCACTGCGTGATAACAACAGTGAAGTCACTGATGACAGTGCCACTAAACCAGGGTTATTAAACACGGTTTTCCAAAACTCCTTCATCAAAGAAGATGAAGTAAATATTCCTGAATTCCAATTAAGAACAACTGCCAAGATGAAAAACATAAAAATAGATATCCTAGGTGCAAATAAGCAGCTTAAATCACTTAATAAAGGCAAGGCCTCCACTCCAGATTGTATACCAGTCAGGTTCCTCTCAGAGTATCCTGATAAAATAGCTCCATATTTAGCAATTGTATACAACCACTTGCTCACAGAAAGATCCGTACCTAAAGACTGGAAAATTGCTCAAGTCACACCAATACCCAAAAAGGGAAGTAGGAGTAATCCACTGAATTACAGACCTATATCACTAACGTCAATTTGCAGTATGGTTTTGGAACATATACTGTATTCAAACATTATGAAGTACTGGAAGGAGAATCAGCATTGGTCTTTTTTTTTTTTTTTGTTTTTTTTTTTGTTTTATTATTCGGTATTCGACCAATGCTGATTCTCCTTCCAATTCTATCCACTATTTGGTCGTGGTGCACAGAACACTCCATGGAGTCACCAATTAATTATGAAGAACCTCGAAGAAAATGATTTATTGATACAGTCAGCATGGATTCAGAAAATATCACTCTTGTGAAACACAATTAGCTCTTTATACTCATGAAGTAAGAAGTGCTATCGACAGGGGATGCCAAATTGATTCCATATTTTTAGATTTCCAGAAGGCTTCCGACACCGTTCCTCACAAGCTTCTTCTAACCAAACTGCGTGCCTACGGAGTATCACCTCAATTGTGTGACTGGATTCATGATTTCCTGTCAGGAGGGTCACAGTTTGTTGTAATACACAGAAAGTCATTGAGTAAAACAGAAGTAATATCCGGCATTCCCCAAGAAAGTGTTATAGGCCCTCTATTGTTCCTGATGTATGTTAACGACATAGGAGACACTCTGAGTAGCCGTCTTAGATTGTTTGCAGATGATGCTCTCATTTACAGTCTTGTAAAGTCATCAGATGGTCAAAACAACTTGCAAAATGATTTAGATAAGATATCTGTATGGTGCAAAAAGTGGCAATTGACCCAGAATAAGGAAAAGAGTGAAGTTATTCACATGAGTAAGAAATCAGCTAAATTTCGACTCTTCAATAAATCACACAAATCTGAAGGCTCTAAATTCAGCTAAATACTTAGAGATTGCAATTACAAATAACCTAAATTGTAACAATCACATAGATAATATTGTGGGTAGAGCAAACCAAAGACTGTGATTCATTGGCAGAAAACTTAGAAGGAGCAACAGGTCTACTAAAGAGACTGCTTACACCACACTTGTCCGCCCTATTCTGGAGTATTTCTGTGCGGTGTGGAATCTGAATCAGGTGAGACTGATGGATGACATCGAAAAAGTACAAAGAAGGGCAGCTCGTTTTGTATTATCGTGAAAATGGGGAGATAATGTCACAGACATGATACGTGAATTGGAATGGTAATCATTAAAACAAAGGTCTTTTTCATTGCAACGGGATCTTCTCATGAAATTTCAAACATCAGTTTTCTCCTCTGATTGCAAAAACATTCTGTTGGCACCCACCTACATAGGGAGAAATGATCATCACGATAAAAAAGAGAAATTAGGGCTCGCAGAGAAAAATTTAAGTGCTCATTTTTCCCGCATGTTGTTTGAGAGTGGAACGGTAGAGAGACAGCTTGAAGGTGATTCGCTGAACTCTCTGCTAGGCACTTTATTGTAAATAGCAGAGTAATCACGTAGATGTAGATAATCTTTTGATAATCCAGCATCAGTTATCATGCTCCTTGCTTTCTTGATAATGGTCCTATTAGCCCTCTCAGCATCCTCATTTTGAGATGGGCTGTACCTTATGGTAGTTTGATGCCTGATTCCCATTTTTGCCTGAAACATCGCCAATTTTTGGTTAATATATTCTCTCCCATTATCAGACCTGATGATCTTAATCTTTTTTCCAGTGCAACTTTCAATCATATTACAATATTGCTCAAAAGTGTCACTCACTTGGTCTTTGGAACTAAGAAAATAAACATGAGTATATCATTAATAATCATCAATAAACATAAGAAAATAATAACTCCCACCTATGGATTTGCACTCCATTGGGCAACACACATCTGTATGGATTAACTGTAAGACTTTTACTAGTCTTAAAGGGTAGCCTCATTTGTTTTCCTTTTATGCATATCTCACAAGGGTCCTTGGATACACTGTTATTCTGTATTCCCTTTGCCATATCACTTATTAAAGACATACTCTAACTATTTAGGTGTCTAAGTCTGTGGTGCCATAAAAAACCTTCCACTGAGTATACTGAATGACTAATATTTCTATGTTTACTGTTGATGGTATCCAACATAAAAGTGCCCCTTTTGTTACTCGCTGTAGTTATAACTTCACCATTTTCATTGATTACTCTTGCTCCCTGTATGTCAAAAGTGATTGTATTTCCCTTCATGACAATTCTCTCTACAGACAGTAGGTTAGTCACAACATTCTTTCCATAATGAACATCATGTGCTGCAACCATATCAGGTTCACCATTTACACTTAAATGTAGACCTAGTTTGCCAACCTCATACCTCTTCTGCTGAGTGTCTGACCTTGGGTTTGCTTATTCTCTGCACTGAGATGCAATATGCCCATTCTTGAAATTCTGTTGCACCTCACTGATTTCTGCCTTTTGTTTTCTGAATAAAGGAAGATGCAGTTTCCTTCTCCAATATATGACAGCTTGAAATACTCTTTACATCCTGTAGGATTTTCACTTTAACACTGTTGCCTATAATCATTATACCTGAGCTTTCCAGCCCCATAATCATAGGCCCATACCTTTCGGCCAGTCCTGCCAACAGTAGCATCTCTATCCATTCGTCAGTGATCTCAAACACAATGTCTCTCAGTCGGGGTGATGTGGCTATTATTTTGTTGACATATTTGTCTACACTCTTGCACTTGTCCAGCTGAGTGATAATTAACTCACATAATAATCCTACTTTCCTTGTAAGACCTCCAGCTACTATGAGATTGAAACTCAAAATAAGCCAAAAATTGATTATTTTAGGACGCTACAAACAGACATGTTTACGGTGTTCATGGCATGAATGAAAAATATAACACTTTTGCTAATAAAGTGCTTATCTTATTTTAACACTGTTCTGCCCCAAAACTAACCAATGTTAGAGCAAAGTCTACAAAGAAGCCATGGATTACTCAAGGAATAGAGGTATCTTGTAAAACAAAAAGAAAACTATATCTGTCAGTCTGAAACAATTCTGATGTTGATGCTATAGCACATTAGTGTGCTATGTCAGTATTGTGTTCAGTGCCGTTCTCCAGTGACATCAAGTGCTGTGGTTTTAATCATGTACTTGGCTTGTACACAGTTTTGCTGTCCATGATTGTTCTGTGCTACAAAGCCCATCTCATGGCTGCTTTAATCATTCTGCAACTTTTATCCTCCAGCTGCTCTTTGCATTGTGTCTTTTTAATCCTTGTCGTGTGTGGTTTTTTGTGTTAACTACTTTTTTAGATTTTTATCTCTGTTTTCACAGTCCCCCTATTATATGCTCTCTCCCATTATGTTCCCCCTTTCTTTTTCTCTGTTCCACCACATTTTTTCCTTTCTGCTGTTTTAAATGTCTTCTTGTTCTACCTAATATCTCTCAGATGAAGAGCAGCACCTATGCTGATGCCAGCCCACCCCAGGTGGGGGAATTGAAATAAAGAAAAAACAGAGGCAGTGGTACAGTGGGTCACTGTTCTAATATTATCATTATTATCTTCTTTCCTTTCTCAGACCTTAGGTCTGGTTAAAAATGGAAAGTGTCGTGGACCTTGATCAAGTGTGATTTCCTTTTAACTGTACGGTATATGTTACATTGCATTTAGGAACTTTTGGGTAATTGAACATGTATCAATAATTACAGATTTCTGTAGTTGTATATATAAGTTTGGATGTAGCTCTATTGCGTTGATGTACTGGTGAATATTGTGTTGTATGACTCCTGTAGTTGATAGTATAATTGGTAGAATGTCAACTTTATCCTGATGCCACATATCCTCCTGTTTTCTTTTGTATATTTGTTGTATTGGGTATGGATATTTCGATTAGTTGTGTTGATTTCTTCTTTTTATTGGTGAGTATGATGTCAGGTTTGTTATGTGGTGTTGTTTTATCTGTTATAATGGTTCTGTTCCAGTATAATTTGTATTCATCATTCTCCAGTACATTTTGTGGTGCATACTTGTATGTGGGGACATGTTGTTTTATTAGTTTATGTTGTATGGCAAGTTGTTGATGTATTATTTTTGCTACTTTGTCGTGTCTTCTGGGGTATTCTGTATTTGCTAGTATTGTACTTCTGCTTGTTATGTGATCTACTGTTTCTGTTAACATAACAAGCGGATTTAAAATACTAGGAAATACAGAATACCCTAGAAGACATGACAATGTAGCAAAAATAATACATCAGTAACTTGCCATATTATTATTATTATTATTATTATTATTATTATTATTATTACCCATCCTTATGTTCCTCCCAGTAGCAGCTATTCACTGATAGATCAGTGGGAGGCTAGTGCCCTATACTTCAGTGATAACTTCCTATCTTATTATTATTATTATTATTATTATTATTATTATTATTATTATTATTATTACCAGCACCACCACTCATCTTTCCCATATAGGGCTACTGGCTAGAATGGTTGGAGCAATACTTGAGTGCTAGACTACCGGTACCAGCAAAAATATGCACTCCACGTCTAGCAGTTATTGATGAAACTGCATGGGACTACTGTCTAGTGCTTGATCAATGGCAACTCAAGTTGTTTACATAAACAATGTACCACACTGCATGCTAAATAAAGATTTACATCCA
The DNA here is from genome assembly GCF_023897955.1 of Schistocerca gregaria. Lineage (NCBI taxonomy): Eukaryota > Metazoa > Arthropoda > Insecta > Orthoptera > Acrididae > Schistocerca > Schistocerca gregaria. The sequence continues at coordinate 799,345,718 of NC_064920.1, forward strand.
TCCTATACAGCAGCCCAGCACAGACTGAATCCATTCCCCATGAATTTCCTGGTGGGTAGGGGAGGGGAAGTGGGAGGAGGAAGGGAGGAGTTGGGAGTTAGTGATGAGAAACAGTGCACTCTGCTGGTGGTGTTGCAAACTAGGTGAGTTGGTCTCTGGACCTCAAGGTGAACGCACAAAATTTGATATTCCCACAAATTAATTTGAATTTCCACCATTTAGAGGGGAGATGAAAGGTAGTGGGGAGGGTGGTGGGGGGCGGGGGGAAAACCCATTGTATCATCAGGGGTGGAGGTGCCCTGGAATGTAGGCAACCCATCCTTTGCCCCACTACTCATAGCTAACAGATCGCCATCTGTGTCTACCCTTTAATAGGGAATGCTCACAGCCAGAAGACTCAGTGTGGTGCAGACATGTGACGTGAGCAGGCAACCATGCCATAGAGATGCACTAGTGCTTCCTACAGCCAACTGAGCAAGTTTGAAAGAGTCAAATTGTGGCCTTCAGTATGGCGAGATGGTCCTTCCAGAGCACTGCTACACAAGTTGAATGTGCTGTGTCAGTTATGCAACAATGCTGGTATCAGTGGTCACACGAATATTCTCACATCGTTAGATGAGTTTCTGGGTGTCAATGCAGCACAGACCATAGTCAGAATCATCGTGTTGTAAGGGCAGCAGTGGCAGATCGTACAGCTACCACAGCACAGGTAAGGGGGCTTATGCGCCCAGACATGTCAACACGAACTGTTGTGAACCAGTTATTGGCAGCAGCACTACAGGCCCGCACACTTCTAGTCAGTCTTCCACTCGTGCCACACCATCGACGTGCACAGTGTGACTGGTGCCGTCAAAGTCACTTATAAGATGGAATGGAGACAAAAGCAGATTCTGCCTGCATGAAAGTGATTGTCATTTGCATATTTGACGTATACCTGGTGAGTAGTGTCTCACAGAGTGCAAAATACGTTGGCCCCAGCCCAGGCCTTATGGTCTTGGGTGTGATAAGCTACAACTCTTGTACATCTTTGGTGTTTCTGGATGGGATGCTAACCAGCGCTCAGTATGCTGCTAGAACCATTCTTTTGCCATTCTTGCAACAGGATAATGCTCGCCCACAAACTGCCCATGAAATTCAATGGGCTCTGCAAGACATGCAGCAACTTGCCTCCAATCGAGCACGCATGGAATGTGATGGAATGAGAAGTGAATCATGCAACTCATCACCAACGACCCTTAAGCTAGGTTTACACTAGCAAGTCGGCTGCAGAAGTTATTGCAAGCTGCTTGCAGCTTTGTTTATACAGCAGCACAAGACTCAAGCAAGATTCTTCCACAAGTTCTTTGGCAAGAAACTTGCGTCATCAACTTGCTGATACTGTTTACATATGCTTTCAGTACCACTACGACTGTGAGCCAAAGTATAAAATGACAAGTAGGTGGGTGGGATATGCTACAGCTCTTGTAATTGCAATGAAAAACATGAAAAAGAAAAACAGAAGCATTTGGGTTAGAGTGGATAATGAGAAGATCGCAGAATGGTGCCCATAATAACCTTTTGAAAGAACTTAGTATCGAGAGCATGGATACTTATGAAAAGTTCTGCAGAATGTTCTCAAATCATCTGGAGTGTTTGTTGACGTTAATAGCGCCTGTCATATAAAAATGAGACACAAACTTCCGTACTGCTATTTCAGCAAAGGAACGTTTGCTAGTCACTCTACGATCTATAGCTACAGGTGGGCTACGAATAAAATAGGCCTTTCATTTATTTATGTGGAACATACAACCAAAAAAAGTTTGAATTCTGAAAGCTTTTCTTTGTAGGAGACTCATACAAGTCCCTAATGTACTTGTTTCATATTCCTGTCAGCACGATTGGTATGTGAAAACACAATAGTGAAATTAAATTTTTATTGAAATAAACTGCATTTTACAGAATGATATGCTTATAAAAATGATTTTTTTCTGTTTCTCATAAAATGGAAAGTGACAAGCTAATTAAACAGAACATGTAATGATTACACATCGTCTTTTTCTAGACTCCTAAAACTACTAGCGAGTGGATGCAGGTCGCGAAGGGGTTGTGTCTCCAAGTTATACTACTTTTTCTGTGTACTTCTTTCACAGATGTGTCGAATATCGACGAGATTTCATTTAATGCGCTCATCTCCTTCACTCCATCCTTTACGTCCCGATTATGCACGTCCCATATTTCAATGTATTATAGCTCTCCACGGCTTCAATAAAATGTTCTGTATCCTGATTCATCCATTCCCATTTCTCCTCCATTTCTGAAATTTGTTCCAATCTAATGCGTAAGAAAGTTGTATAAAATTAAATCACCACATTAAGTAAAATGTTAAACATGAATGTTATGCAGACGACATACTTACTATATCTTGCGCTTGCTACTTGCAAGAAATAGAAATAAATCCTAAAAGCTGCAAGTTACTTGCAGATACGTCTTGCGTGGTGTTCACACTGGAAGCGGGAAACGTGCAGCAGGTCACTTCCGCAATAAATTGCTACGGTCGCAAGTCGACTTGGCGATATGTTTACACTCGCAAATCGCGCGGCAAGTTCCTCCGCGCAAGTAAATTGCTGCAATAACATGCTAGTGTAAACCACAGTCTATTATATTAGACTGTGGTGTAAACCGAGCATTACAGAACTAAGTGAACAGATCAAGCAGGTGTGGCGTGACGTATCCCAGGACAGTTTTCGTTATCTGTAGGATCAACAGAATGCCAGAGTCAGCACCTACATTACCGCCCATGGAGGCTGCACCGGTGTGCTAACATGGGTGTTACTGCATGACTCAATATCTGATACCTCAGATCTACTTGTGCTATTGCTCTCTAAATGTAATCATTACATGTACTCCTTATTCACTGTTGCAACAATAAACCTTGACTGATATGAAACCTCTAAAAGATTGCACTATTTTTTTTTTCTGGCAGTGTATATTACAGTACCAGTTGCTGTTTGCCTATCGAACGGCTCCCACGAGCAAAAATTTAATAATTTAAAATGTTGTCGTACTCTGCTCCTAATTTTATGTTAAATGTCTAACACAGTAAGAGAAGTATTACAGTAAAAAACTTCGTGTTTGTCTTGAGACAGTGTAACTGCCGCCTCGCAAAGCTCCAGACTATATTCATTTTGTATTTGAGAATGAGGGTACAACTTAGTGATTCCCAACAAACAACATATAATTTCATGACCTTACGAAATGATTCTCTGGCTGATGCCCCTCAAAAAATGATGAAATGAAGAAAGTTTATCGCTTACTACATTTTCGGTCTTCATGCAGTTGAATTTCAGCATCAGGTACAACGTTTCAATGTTTTACTTCTTTACTACTAACTCTATTTAGAACACACTTTGCAGACAGTATCTGCATATATCACTGAATGTAGCCTACCTGCAAAATTATATCGCCGTACTACGTATAGTTCAGGAGATATGACATCATACACATTCAGACACATGAAAAACTTGCTTTTACTTAATGGAGCCCAAGGTATGCAGACTATATTCATCCAGGCTTTCATATGTAGAGCACTTAGCGCCATCCAACAAACTAAGTAATATTTCAAACCTTTCTTAAACTTGCTTAATGTCAAATATTTAACACATTACTGGTAACATGTTTGTGAAGTAACCACACTTTGAAGCTGTTTTATGCGTGGGAGTTCGATTCTTCAAGAATCGGTGGTTACTGATAAATCGCTGCTTCGTTGGATGTCGTAATTTCAAATGAGTTGGTTTTCTGACATTTTCAACGGCATTGGCGTTCTACAAAGACGGTTCGCCATGCTTTATAACTTATTACAACAGACTCGACAATGTAATTAAGTGCAGTGCAAAACCCCAAAAATTGATTTCTCTCTCTTTCTGTCCAATAACGCAAAAACGCACTAGCTATATCTGAGCTACAACATTTGTCTCAAACAAGCTAAATGCCCTTGCATTATGTTCTTCAAAGCTTTAAACCAAATTCAGTCCAGATACGTAACACAAATCGTTAGGAGAGCTACGTACAATAACCGAAATACTTCTGAACGGATTCTGTCAGTAACAGCGGTGTAATGACAGTCAAAAATATACAGATCGCTCGCGCTAACATTTCGCTGTACCGGTCACCTGACCTCGAAGCAAAGTACGTAACGACAAAAATCCTGTTCCGCATATATTTTAATGCTCATTCCAGATTTATATATACTCAAAATATTCTTTCAGCAGTAATACAGGGTAGCGGTCTGCACATGTCGGTGGTGGTCTGCTGATAACATCAAGCTATTCCGTACTGCGCGCCTCACAGGTCAGTGAAATTAGTTTGTTTCGCCCAAGTTCGGCGCACTTCTTAAGTTTGGAGATGTAGCCGTTTTTATGAGTCTATGATTTGCTTTGATTTTGATCTGATTTTTATTTGGCCCTATAAAATTACTTTTTGTACAAAGATTGCACTGCAATGTAGGACAAGTCAATGAATACAATATCATATGGCCAGAAAGAGTAGAAAACCGAACGATACTCTAAACAACATAAATACAAGATATTATATGTACGCCTAGATATAAGTAAAGTATTACACAGCCTATCTTTAGGAACAACGTTCTCATATCCCTAACTTAATGTACCGAGTGCTAATCGTGAAAGAAATAAAAGACTAAAAATGAGATACAGTTTCGTTTCTGGTTTGGTTCGTTCTTTATTGGTATCCGGTTGCCTGACCATACAACAATTCATTCAGTTTCATTACTGAAAACACCAATGCAAACATACTGGATGAGCGAAAGGACCTGTAGGATATACTGTTTTGCTTGAGATATTGAATAAAAAATGAATAATTCTGATGTTGTATTGGTAACAAACACAAAGGAATAATTTCTCTTTGTGACAATCACTATGTGCTTTGAACTCAAAGACACAATTTCATAAGACATATTCACTCTTCACAGACGCATAATGGACAACAATGGAACACTCTAAATTAGTCCGAATACTCTTAAAATTCGCTGTTTCATACTCCTTCAACGAAGCCTAGTGATCGAAATGAAACCAGGACTATAATGTAAAGAAGTCCTTGGAAATTTACGTGCTTGCAACGGAGACGATTTTTGTTCAATCCAATGCCGTGCTATCCGTGGCGATGGCTTTCTGTGGTGGCTATTGCTGTTGCAGCATACGATCAAGAGATGTGTGTTCTCGGCCCCTGCCTCGATCCAGTATATAGAGATTTCACACCGACTTTCGGCTCGTTTTTGCTAGTTGTTACAGTCTCCTGCCACCTTGCCAGCTGCAACCTATATCCGACGTCACTGAGGAAGCTGCCATCGCCTTTACGATATCTATATGATGTGAGTTTTATCGCAACCAAGTAACAACTGATGACATAAAGTTCAGAACTTGCTTACTAAACCTTTAGGCTTACTTAGTTCTGTTCCACCCGGCTAAGCCGTTTGTTGTTCAAAGCATTCTCTCTCTCTCTCTCTCTCTCTCTCTCTCTCTCTCTCTTTTTTTTTTTTTAGACCTCATCAATTAACAAAAAGGAAGCTAATGACTCATACATACTGAAAGAGATAGAATATCGTTTTGTGCCTAATATTCAATTAATAATTCATGGTTAGTATTCATGTCAGTTTTCACTTTAGGAAAAGTACCACATCATGTCAGCAACAAAAATGTCACGATCGGCAGCAGTCATCAGATAATAGCACCTAAAATTTTTGCACGCAAAGAAAACATGAGCTGTAGAATTTCGTTGCGTATGTGCTCCTTAGTGGTCTTAGTAGCAATACAAAGGAACGCATGAGGAAGATGAGAAGAAAAATGGTTATGTAATTAAATTTCAAACGGTGTAGCGCTACCATATAGCTCACAGTAACAAAATGAGAGTATGGTATTATTAAAGTCGAAAAACAGCTCAATATGATTAATTAGCCAATGTCTCTCCAATTATAAACATTCCAGATATAAGTTTGCTTTTCCTGCAGTTCTTCGTTAAAATATAGGTGGTAATTTTAAATGTCACATCAGGGACAGCTCAAAATGGCAAGCTGCAGGAAAACATTGTTGTCTCAGTCAGTGTATTTGTTATGATCCTATTCTAAAAGAACTATCAGTATACGTACAAGCTGTAGCACAGGTAAGTGATATGACTGCAGGAAACCCAAAAAAGCGTTAATAATACTACATAGGTTGAAAATTAAATACATACTTTTCAGTGGAATCTGTGAGAAATGTGTTCCCAAAGCTCCTGAACTCGTCAGTTGTTCTGGTAAACAGCAGGTTTGTATGGTGTGACGTAAAACTGATATCAGTCTCCTATCACGAAGCAGGTACCAATAGATACACGAAAGAAAAGTGTGATTTGCTTCACTTCTTCCGCCCCTCACTCCTACATTTAATCAGTAAAGTGAGTACTAACATGACTTTCCTGCAGCTACTTGGCTGACATGTGTCATTTGTACAAATACTGCAAATTGCCTATCTTCATTTAAAAATAACTATTGTCAAAATAATTGTACAGGCTTAATAAAGAATGTGCATTCAAGTAGCATTGTCTTGTTAGAGGACAGTTAGTTGCTACCTGATATTTATTTTGCATTTTCAGGTATTGGCGGTATTATACCTGAGCACTTTTGCTGTAAGATACCTTTGGATACCTATGAAAACGTTTGCGAAGTACATTACAGCACTGGTTATTAGTGTGGTAAGTATTACTTCATTACTTCAGTTTTGGTGCAGATATTATTGTATCATGGCAACTACTATTCTAGAAACTATGTACTATGCACAAAAAATTCAATAGGAGGATTAATGAAGAAAGTAAAGCGCCGAATTTTTTTTCTTTAACAATTCTTTATTGAACAAATGAGAATTACACACACGAAAGAATGGTGTTTTATTTACACTTTTTTCCATGTAATCTCCATCCCTTTCTATGGCCTTCCTCCCGCATGAAACAAGGGCATGTAAGCCCTGTTGGTACCAATGCTTGTCCTGGTGGCGGAGCCAGTGCTTCACTGTGTGAATCACGTCATCATTGACAAAGCAATGCAAACTGCCTAGGCGTAACGTGTCTGTGCTTGTGAATGACAACATCATGTCCTTGTGAATGACAACATCAGCTTACTGAAACATGTCAGGTGGACAGCCGTGGGTGGTCTACCCAACCCATGTAGCTCCTCTGAACCACCTTCTGATGACCTCATCCTCTGTGCCCAGCGACTAACTGTACTTTTGTCGAAAAACAGATGCTTTGTAGACTTTACACAAGCGTTTGTGAATATTTCTCACAGTTTCTTTCTCCGCGGTAAGAAATTCAGTGATGGCATGTTACTTGTGATGTACCTCACCTACAGACGCCATTTTGAAATTGTTCTGCAGCACGCTATCTGTCGGAATTGACTGAAACTTGGCACGCTCAATCAGGAGATTTAAAATAATACATATGTAACGTTTTGAACTCATATCATTGTTTTTGGGGTTGAAAAAAATGTGGTGCACTACTTTGTGGGCAACCCTCATATCCTAAAAAAAGTCAAGACGGAGTATTTTTAGGCATAAAACAAATAAACAGGCCAAGGAAAATAATATTGAACTTCCAGATGACAATGGCAACATGATAAATGATTTGAAATTCACATCATTGGCTATTAAATTGAATGAATTTTTCTTAAAAGTGTGTAGCTGAAAACACATGTAGGGACAATGGACAAGTGGAAGAAAAAATGATAACCTTACTTCCACAGGCAATGCATACCTCACTACCAGACATAACTTTTACCAACTCATATGGAAGACAGTTAACAAAAACCATTACGTCACTAAAAAGTGTTAACTCTTCTGGCCATGATGGGATTTCAGCTTAATTAAGAAATTATTTTGCTGACTTGGTGGCACTACCCTTGATTTAGGTTCTAACCAGTCAATGAGTAAAGCTGTATTTGCAGAAAGATTGAAGTACCATATATAGCACTAACACCAATATACAGAAGTTGAGATAAGCAAGTGATCTCTAATTACAGGCCTATCAACCTCCTCCTCTATTCTCAAAATTATTGTGAGAAGGTAGCTCCCAAGAATACCAAACCATTTTTCCGCGGATAACCATAATTAACAATAGGGCATTTTAGCCTCCATGAAGGCAGTTCTACTGAGAAGTTAGTGTATCATCTAACAAGCTCTCAATTCTAATATATCTGAGCAATAAAAATTAGCATGTTGAATTCTGTTTGTCCAAGGTCTTTGATTGTGTTGATCACAAAATTCTGGTATGTAAATTAAAATGCCATGGCATAAGACATATTTCACTTGCTTTGATGGAGTCATGCCCTAACAATAAAAAAAAAGATCACATTAGCTGATGATGGACAGGAAGTAAGATTAAATGCGGAGTGGGGAAACACTAAAAATGATGTGCTTCTTGATTTAGTCCTGGGCCTGCTCCTGTTCTTGGTACAAATAAATGATTTACTTGGGACATTGGAGGACTATTACAAAACTGTAATGTTTGCTGATGACTCAAGTACATTGATAAAATGCCCAAACTCATCCAACAGGCAAAGCTAAGAGAATAGTGGATCAGGCCAATAGATAGTTCACAGCCAACAACTTAACCCTTATTTTTTGTATTTATTAATGTATTTGAATCCTCATATCACATAACTCCAAACAATTAAGAAAAGATGTTTGAGATGTATTTATTATTAGTTTATTTCTTCCAAACCTGACATTTACCTGGTCTTTAGCTTTATTTATGCTTTCTTGTAGTTGTACCATATTGGGGTTTTCCCTCCAACAAGGATGCTAGTGTCATCTGCAAACAAAGTATTTATTTGTCACTCAATGTTTAGATCTAGGTCATTTATGTACAGAAGGCAAGGATAGGCTCAAGTTTGAATCCTTGAGGGACTCCACTTTTATTATTCCTGCAACTGAAAAACATATTCTAGTGCTCTTATTTATTTCATATGTTATTATTATTCCTTTCTGTTTCTGATTTGTTAAGTATGAGGAGAACCATTTCAATACAGTGCCACACTTTTGAAACTCTTCCAACTGGATTCTGTGGTCCAAGATGTCAAAAGCTTTGCCTAAATCTAAGCAAACACTAGCAGCACTTTGTTTTTTTGTTATGTATGTCTAGAGCATTTTGTAGGAAATTATAAATGGCACTAGTCATTGATCTATTTTTCCAGGAATCATGCTGGGCATCAGTGAGGATTTTGTTCTTGTCCATAAATTTCATTAACCTGTTATACATGATTCCTTAGTGAGTTTTGCAAAAACTGATAACATTGAGTCTGGTGTGGAATTTTCCAAATTTGATTTGTCACCCTTTTATGAACAGGTGTCACTTTGGTAGTTTTAAGATAGTCAGGAAATGTCACAGTCAAGAATGATGAGTTGATTATCTATGCAAGGTGTTTTTCAATGTTTATAATAATTTCCTCTATGATGAAGTCTGGAATACCATCAGTTCTTGAGGACTTTTTTTTAAGGTTCTTGCTATGTGAATGATTTCATTCAGGGTGATTTAATAGAGACAGATTCAGTGGAGGAAAGAATTTACTTTGTTCTGTTGGTTGCTTGTGCTATCTCTCTTGTTCTTGATTATTAGGTCTTTTTTATTTCCTGCTTAGTGCTGCCTGAAGAAATTTGCAGTCTGTTGGGGGTTAGTAGCTCTAATTTTGTCACAGTTCATGGTGACATGTTCCTTTTGCTACTTCCTTCATGGTTAATTACTTTAGATATTGCTTAACTTTTATTTTCTGACTCTGGTATGAACTCATCATCATCCATTATTTATAATAATAATAATAATAATAATAATAATAAGTGACCCACCACAAAGGAATTACATGAATGTGACAGAAATTATTAGATGTGATGTATATGTACAAACAAATGATTACAATTTCAGAAAAGTGGATGATTTATTCAAGAGAAAGAGTGTCACAATTTTGAGCAAGCTATTAACACATTAGTCCACCTCTGGCCCTTACCCAAGCAGTTATTCAGCTTGGTGCTGACTAATTTTTTGGGTATCTTCCTGAGGGATATTGTGCCAAATTCTGTACAATTGATGCACTAGATCATCAAAATCCCAAGATGGTTGGAGGGCCATGCATATGTTGCTTCAAACACTCCCAACTGGGGAGACCTGGCTGGCCAAGGTCGGGTTTGACAAGTGTGAAGGGAAGCAATAGAAACTCTCACCCTGTGTGGGTGGTGGTTCTCTTGCTAAAATGTAAACCCAGGATGGCTTGCCATTAAGGGCAATAAAATAGGACATAGAATAATGTTGATGTACCACTGTGCTGTAAGGATGCCATGAATGACAACCAAAGGGACCCTGTTATGAAATGAAGTCGCACCCCTGACCACCACTCTAGGTTGTCAGGCTGTATGGCAGACAATTGTCAAATTAGTATCCCACAACTGCCTGGGGTGTGTCCAGACATGTCTTTGTCTTGAAATCTCATTGACTGGAGTAGAATTGTCTTCAGTGATGAGTCCTGCCTCATGAGCCCCAGTAACCAGCGAAGATGTGTCTGCAGACACCCATACAGCTGTGGGGTACCAACCTGACTGCCACCTTCCATACAGCCTGACAACCAGGATTGATGGTCAGGGGTGCCAATTCATTTCATAGCAGGTCCCTTTAGTTGTCATCCATTGCACCACTGCAACACAGTGGTACGTCGATAATATTCTATGTCCTGTTTTATTGTCCTTCACAGCAAGCCATCTGGACTTACATTTCATTGAGATAATGCTCACCTGCACATGGCATGAGTTTCTACTGCCTGTCTTCATGCTTGGCAGCCCTACCTTGGCCAGCAAGATTGCTGGATCTCTCCACAATTGAGAATATTTGGAGCATTGTGGGTAGCTACCTCCAACCAGGTTTGGATTTTGACAATCTAATGTGCCAGTTGGACAAAATGTGGTATGATATCCCTCAGAAGCAACTATACAACCAAATAACTGATTACATTAAGGCCAAAGGTGGACCAGCATGTTATTGACCTGCTCCATTTGAAAAGCTTTTTCTCTTGAATAAGTCATCCTTTTTTTTTCTAAAACTGTAATCATTTGTTAGTCTGTACATGTCAATCTCATCTACAAACTTCTGTCCAATTTGGATAATTCCTTCATGTTTCTTTCTCTTCTTTTTTTCTTGTCTTATAAAGTGTATAAGTATTAAGGAGATTATGAATTAGAAGGTTCGGAAAGAACTTCCTATTGTGGTACAAAATTCTATAACCGGTTGCCAGTGAACATTAAGCAGGAAACTGGAAATACCCAGGTACTTAACAACCAAGTAAAAGACTACCTCTTTAGTCATTTCTTCTCAAATTTATCAGAATATCTTGACTTAGGAGTGTAACTTCTGCATAACTGTAATATTTGTAGTATGTGGGTCATGACTTTGCTAGTATGTAGCCAGCTGTAGTCTATGTAAAGTTACAGTAATGCTTTGTGTAAAGAATTACTTAAAAACAGTACCTGAGTAGTCCCAGTGTGGGAAGATGAGCAGTGGCTTTTTTGAAAGCAGCTGTTTTCTCCTAACATAGTTGTGTAAAGTAATCAAGAAGTGGGTAATAGTTTATTGTTAGTATACTTTACCAAAGAAGCCAGCAGTGCTTGTCTCTTCCTGTTAATCTAGAACTTAATTCATTCTACAGCCCCACAGGCTCTCCTTCAGGGTGAGACTTACAAAATACAATGTGTGAATGAGTGAATAACTATGTAACATGCCTTTCAATAAATGTTTCGGTGACATCATTACAAGGATTAGTGTTGAAAATTGTGTTCAGTGATTTTTGCTTAATGGTTCATACATCCATTCATTGTGAGGAACCCTCGATTATCTGTAACAAGTCAAATGTACATTGACAGAAACAAGTAAGTCAGAAACTAGCTATAAAATAAAGAGGATCTGAAATACAGATTTTCAATAGCAAGAAAGGCTGTTTTGAAGAAGAGAAATACTTCAACATCTAATACTAATTTTCCTTGTTTAGAATGTGGCCGTACACAGAAGTGAAACATGGGTACTAAACATTACAGAAATGACATATGCTAGAAATTAATAGCATACAATGTACTGAATAAAGTAAGGGATTAAGTAAGTGGATTAATTTTGTTCCACATATTCTATAAAGACAACTTCTTTTGACAATGTGGAGATATTGACCTAGAGGCAGAAGAGAGCCTGGAAGAGGCTAGCTGATAGTTTGAGATCTTCTAATGAAGGTTCGCCAATTAATTCAGAGAGAGTGAAATCATATCACTAACAATGTTAAAACTGCAATAGTCAAGTGCCGAAGCATTCGTAACAGAGTTCCTGAATGTACTGCCTACCAGGAAAGCTGTTGCACACAAATTATACTGGGAACCAAGACCTGTATGAAGCCCAAAATGGGAAGCTCCGAAATACTTAAGAAGACTTGGAACGTACAGTGAAAAGTCAGGTTAGACACCATAGGAGGGGGAGTGTTCTTTGCAATTGACAAAAGTAGTGTCTGCTGAGGTCGAAGTAATTGTAGGTAGTATGGACAGACAGTCTAGTGAAGTAGTTCTGAATATGTTTTCTGAAAACTGTCTGAGAAGCTAGCTTGACAACCCACACAATATAAGTATTATAGATCTTGTAGTGCGAATAGATGTGACATTATCAACAGTGCCAATATAGATACAGGGATTGGTGATTATGTCATCATAGTAGAAGGGTAGGAGAATTTTTATGTTGGAAACAGGAGACAGCAATTGTTAACATCCTACTTACACAGTGAGTGAATACCATTTAGTTCTAATACGGCGAACATAGCCGAAATAGGGCAAAGTTTAAACTGAATGCACAGAAATGATAATGGGCAAAAGTTAGCAGAAATTTATGTGTCTATAAAAAGATAGATGCGCGAAGTACATAGCTTCCGCCATCATCCGAGAGATCTTGCCAAGAGCCTGAGGAAATTCTGATCCTGCATAAAATCACTATGCAATTTGGAGGCTTCTATACAGTCATTCGTTAACTAGTCTGGTGTGACAGTAGAAGACAGTAAAATGGAAAGATGAAGTTTTAAATTTCGCATTTAAAAAAAAATCATTCATTCAGGAGGACTGTACAGATTTACCATCATTTGATGTCACAAAGCAGGGTGTATACGACCTGGGCCAACCGTGAGATCCGGGAAAAACCCGGGAATTTTTCATTGATTGTGCTTTCAGATAATTTTTTGTAATTTTGACTGGTAATAACCGATTCTCTAACAAAGGATACTGTATACCGCTACTGCAGAATAATACTGCAGCAATAAAACATGAACGAGAGAAAAAACGAAATTAAAACTTAAATTGCTAAGGAAATGCTCCATATACAGCAACAAAACACAGTGCTCATACAAGTGTCTGCCAACAGCAAAATGTGTCAATGGCTTTAGGAAGACTATGCAATGTTCGTAACAACAAATTGCCTCCGATGAGCATGACGTCACAACTATTTACATTAGATTCGTTTTAGCAGTTACGAGCGAGATCATGCGCATGCGCAGTTGAGTAGTACCTTCTCCGGCTTCTGGCTACAGGAATGTGGCTGTTGGTTGTGTAAGCAGTCGCAGCAAGCAGCTAGACGCTGCCGGGAAAAATTTTACTGAAGTGCCCAAGCTGCCAGATTCTTGCAAGCATAGCAGGCCCACTTCTAGGAGGGGGGTGGGGGGTAAATTCATACTCTTGAGAGAAAAAACCTTGCTTCGTAAAGCGACTAGCATCCAGCGCACGTTACTCTAGCGATTATTCATTCATATGACTTTGAAACGCATCCCTGTCGGTTTTTGAACATTTTTGAACACATTCTAAGTTGATTTCTGAATGAATCGTAAGTTGATTTGTGAATGCGTGCACAGTGTACATGATGTCTGTCAAGGGAATCCTCGTCGCATGTAGAAACAAACTTTCCTACAGCCAAAAGGTGCTATAGAAGCTGAGCGGAGTAAGGCCGAATGGATGAATGCCAACCGCTGTCAGATTGTGTGGTTGATTAGGTTTGCAAATGATGAGCGTTGTTATAATTACTAGCTAAATCCATAGATTCAGACTACAGGAGTGGAAATAAATGAATAACAGGTAAGAAAGATTACGTATTACCTTCTGGGTGTATCCAAGAAAATGAAATTTTGACAGAAAATTTTGGCCAGATCGCTATACTAGTAAGGGCCAGTTGTACAGTCCCCGGCTAGCAGCCGCATCAAGTTTTATTCTGGAAGAAGCGCGGAAAACACGTTGTACGAACATGTAGCAAGGCGTAACCGGAGAATAATCGCGAGATAAGTAAACCGGTGATTCTGGCAGAGTTACTGGAGTTAACCTGCGAATAAACTTTGACATTGGCAGGAATAGTTACAGAATTATAAGACTGTTTGTTAGAACGAGGAAGGAGAAGAAACCGGGACATCACATAAATTATGGAACAGTATGACAATTCCAAGTTTGTATAAAAATTTCTTACTACTACTTTTCGATCTCATACTTGAGAAACTGGAACGCATGAATGAAGTGTGAAACTATTTCCTAACGTAAAGCTTTTTGCTTGTAGCAGGCCTAATAGGCATTTGATACTGGTACTTGGTGATTTATATTCTGTCGTTACAAAAAAGACTGTTTGTGCCAAAACAGTCCCGTTTATTTGGTGTGTATTACAATTGTTGCAGTACTAGAAAGGCCTATGTTTTATCTAGCAGACAGTGACAAAATAGACGTAATCAGATCGGGAAACCACACCAGTCTTGGGTCCTATTTGCATTAACAGCTTTTTCAGTATTAGACAACTACATTTCGACTTTTCATGTAGCAAAACGTTTGACGAACTTTGATGAGGTAATAGATTCTTTCGCAGAAAGGAAAGCACGTCATGTAAAGCTGTAGCAGGATTAGAGAGAAAAAAAATTCTATGAGCTAAGGAATGAAGAAATGTGTATTGTCTTGCTTGTCTCATGTCTCTACTGGGTTTATGTATCCTATATTTAATTTAATTTTATGTCACACAAAGCAGCAAGTTGTTAGCTTATAGGGAATTTTCAGAAGAGTTCATAGAAAGAAAGAAAAAAAAGAAAGAAAGATGGACAGGATGTCAAACAAACCGGCCGATTGTAAGCAGGATAGGCACCACATGACATTTTAATTTCCACTGTCCTGAATATGGTTTGATGGCATCCATTACAAAATATACACGTTTCAATTCCATAGAGCGAAGTACAGTGACGTGTGATAGAAGAAATGCTGTGTGAGGAGGCGAGGCATTGCCCTTTGGCACACTTACGAGCAAATGACATGTCTTACATTTCCTCGAACACATATATTTTATGCATCAGACTCTTCAGAAATATGAGCGCTACAAAATGAACA
This sequence comes from Schistocerca gregaria, assembly GCF_023897955.1. Lineage (NCBI taxonomy): Eukaryota > Metazoa > Arthropoda > Insecta > Orthoptera > Acrididae > Schistocerca > Schistocerca gregaria. The sequence continues at coordinate 799,361,140 of NC_064920.1, forward strand.
TATTTTTGAAAATTCTATTTTTTAAATATTTGGCGTCCTATGTCAAACGCTCGAGGGAGTGGCAGGGTATTGCCCCGGTTCGGGAGTACCGTAGATCTGGGGCTGATGCGCAGAGCAGTCTGAAAGTGGGGAACTGGGTAGTCTCCACGTGACCCATGTTTACATTTAGTGATTGTGCTGTTTCCTCTCCGTTTACTGCTCTCACATCAAATGAAAAGAAAACAGATTTCTGTGGCCTGCAGCTATCAAGTGAATTAAAATACATTCACATAATAACGGAAGGCTAAAATGTGTTATTAGTTGCAGATTTTATTTTATTTCCACCTTTCTGACAGTCAAGCATTAATTGCCTTGCAGAACAATGAAGTTATTTTTGTCGGTTTGGTAAAGAAATTTTATTTTATTAATCTTTTCCGCTGAGGCAGATAATATATTTGAAACGAAGTGTTTAATTCCACACGCTGTTCGCTGCATTTCAAGTGCATGTTTTCAACTTCTAGCACGTATGACATTATGCCATAATAAAGAACCAAACATGAGATAACACAGTACTGGTACTCCAAGAAAATTTACGTCCCGTAAACAACACTGAAAAGCTTAATATCAGGCCATGGCCTTCTTAAATGGGAATCTGGACATACGAATGTGCACTTTAGATGTGCACATTATAGTATAAGATGGGGCTTACAGACTAATTTCCATAACGTCAGTTTGCTTCAGAATTCTTGAGCGTATTCTGTGTCTGAATTGTAATAAATTTCCTTGAGACAGAATAGCTTGTGCCCTTTTCTCACATCATCCTGCGAACCATGGATGAAGGGAACAGGTAGATTCAATATTCTTACATTTCTAGAAAGTGGTCAATACAGTGCCCCAATGCAGACTATTAACGAAGGTTCTGAGATATGTAAGTGGATCAAAGATTTTAGAAATAACAGAACCCAGTATGTTGTCCTGGATGGCAAGTGTTCATCAGAGACGAGGGTGCCACACAGAGTGCCCCAGGGAAGTGTGATAGGACCACCAGTGTTCTCTACATGCATAAATGATCTGCATGAGTAGCAGTTTATGGCTGATTGCTGATGACACTCTGATGTACAGGAGGGTGTTATCATTGATTGACTGTATGAGTATGCAGTATGACCTATAATTCCTTGTTGGTATGATAATTGGCATCTTGCTCTAAATGTACAAAATATAAATTAATGCACATGAGTACAAAAAACAATTCTGAAACATTTCAGTAGAATATTAATAGTGTGCATCTTATTACATTCATGTCAATTAAATATCTAGGTATAATGTTGCAAAGCAATATGAAGTGGAACATTCACATATGGTCGGTCATAGTAAAGGCAAATGGTTGAGTTTGAATTATTTGGAGAATTCTAGGAAGATGTTGCTCATTTATAAAGGACATCGCATACAGAACACTAGTGCCACCCATTTTTGAGTACTGTTTGGGTGTTTAGGATCCTTACCAGGTTGGATTAAAAGGAGACACCAAAGCAACTCAGTGGTGCGCAGCTAGATTTGTTACCAATGAGTGTGAGCAACATGGAAGCATTATGGGCACATAATGCTATTGAGAAAATTTAGAGAACCGCGAGTTGCAGCTTATTGCAGAACTTTTTTTTTTTTTTTTTTTTAATAGAAGGTGGAGAGGGGAAGAATGTAAAGGAAAAGGGAAGGATCACTGCTGTCAGCCGCATTGGGACATTACGTGGAATCAGTGGTGATGAAGGAAAATGTATACCAGACAAGAATTTGAACCAGGGATCTCTAGCTTATTATGCAGGTGCAGTAACCACTGTGCCATCCAGGACACAGTGTTATTGCAACTGCGTGGACTATCTTGGCCTGCTCCACAGCCGATCCACACTCCCATAGAGTGCCACACTTTTCCAAGATTCCCACAGGAGGCCAGACGTGTTTGTGCATACGCACTGAAGAATGTGGATTCATTGCCCAGTTAGGCCTATCAAATTATATGAATGTGTGGTGTCTGTTCTTTTGGACTGTCTGAAAGAACAGACACCGCACATTCATACAATCCTATTGCTTCCAATGTAAATTTCGTGTAAGGTCTGTGAAGAAATTTGGACTTGTACAGAGACATATAAACAGTTGTTTTTGGCTTGAGTGGTGCTGGTGATGGCAGTGGTGATTATTGTAGCACATTGTGAGTGATTCATTAGTTATAATTATGAGATACAGTTTATGATCTAAATTTAATTGATTGCTATTTCATTATTATAATCTGCTGTTGTAGTTAAAATACTTAGTAGATGTTTTACATCTAAACTATTGAATCTCGCAACGCTTTGCCATTGCTAAATATATGTGGGAATTGTATATTTGTCCAAATCTCCTTCCCCCGCCCCCTCTCTCTCTGTCTCTTCTTGGTCTATCTCCTCTTCTTCACCCACTCCCTCTCTTTGTTCACCTCCGGCTCCTCTGCCTTCTTACTGCCCATCTCCCCGCTCCCTTGCAATCTCTCTCCATCATCTCCTCACCCTCACCCCCCCCCCCCCCCTCACCTCTGCCCATCTCCTCTTCCCTCCTCTTCTCTATTTTCTCCTCCTTCCCCTCTCTGTTCATCTCCTCTTCCAGTCTCTCTCTCTCTGTGACCCTATGCATTGTTTATTGTTATTACTATGAAACATTTATTAGGAAATGAAGTCACTTAAAATGAACTGGTAAGTCAGTAGTGATGATTAACATAAGAGTTACAGGAGAGGCTTCTGCAGCTGCTGGGTGTGTGTGTATAGTAGCTTCAGTGAAAGTATTCCTCATAGTTTTAATCTTTGAATGGATAGGATCGCAAAGTTTTGGATGTTCCAGATTGCATAATAGTATTCCTGGTAATAAGTTGGTAACTCACAAGTACAACTTTCCTTTTTCCTTTTAAAACTGGCTGTGAGTAAGCAAAGAATACACACACTGCTGTATATACAGTATCTGTTTAAAATTATATATAAGGAAAAGAAATATATGTAGAAGAAACAATTTCTCTAATGGTTTAAATGCCCTGATATCTAAGTTAAAACTTACCGTAAGAAAGAAAACAAAACCACATATTTTCACAGGAAAGTAATTACTCTCCTGCAGTTGGTTTTAACATAAAACACCATATTTTTCTTAAACTGAGCCTATGTCCGTCCGAATATCAGTACAGTGTTGTCTTAAGGTTTGAAGTAAAATGGCCAATAACTTTTTGAAACCAAAGTTTCCTGTATGAAGTGTTTCCTCTCTCTCTCTCTCTTTCTCTTTCTCATCTCCCTCACCCCTTATTGGCAGGGGTTGGGCTGTCAACAGTATAATTCTCTGCTCTTCAGCCAAGCAAATTAAAAAAAAATGTAATGAGACTATATGAACAAAATTTGAGGCATTTTAGAGCAAAAATAAAAGGACAGCTGGGAGAAAAATATCTGAAAATATATACATTTTAAAAACATAGCACAGACGAGTAAGATTCTTCTGATAAAACACTGAAGCACTGAAATTTTACTTAAAATATGTAGGAAATACACTAGGGTTAGCAGTATTGCTGAAGGTGAGAGTAATTTACATAGGGCTGAAGGAAAGGGGTAGAAAGATAGGGGTCCGTGAAGTAGGGAAAATATGGAAATGAGATGTAGAAGTTGAGGTGGAGAGTGGGTAATACAGTTGGTGGGAAAGAAAGAGGGTGAGAAGTAGTGTGTCATGTGGGTAGGGCAATGATTGCAGTAGGAAAGGAATGGGGATGGATGGAAAAAGAAAGTAGGGATGAACCCTAATGTGCAATGGGATGGGCGGGGAAGAGTTAAAGTTGGTTGGGAGGATAAATATTGGGGTGAGTCTCATTGTCTGGGAGAGGAAGTTGGTTGAAGTTGCATTGGGATAGGATATGGAGTGTGTGTAGGTGTAGGGATGGAGAGATGTGTTTCAAAAGGTGTGGCAACATTCCAGGATTGGTGATCAGAGAGGAGACAATGGGGTGATTGGAATCAAGTTTGTGGATGAAGATGCGAAGGTGTTTGATGTTGATGAAGAGGGCTGGAAACCTGTTGAGATGGTGGAGGATCCAGGTGTGTGTATTTGTGTGTGTGTGTGTGTGTGTGTGTGTGTGTGTGTGTGTGTGTGTGTGTGTGTGTGTGTGTGTACCATACATATTTTAAAAAAATTGTAGCCTATGTCTGTATGGATGTTTATTAGAGTATTGTAAAAAAATTTGAAGTAAATCAGTCAACAACTTTCAGAGGTTTTCGCTGTTAATCTTTCCCCGTTACAGAATATATAAATAAAGTGGTGGAAATTAGTATAAAGGCATGTGGTTATTTGTGGGAAGAAATATGTTTATTTATGTATTTGTTACTGCACACATTTTTCCTATGGTTTATAACAAAGCAAAACAAAATACATTCTCATTTCACAATTAGAATTAGGCCAAGTACTTAAAAACTGAAAAAAAGGGCGGTCTTTCAAGCAGGGAGAGGAGGAAGTTCTTATGTAGGCATGTCTGCTAGATGATGAACACAAGGGTTAATGTCAACAGTTTGCTGCAGTTTCAGTTTGGAGATGTGTTTGCTAACATCGTACGACAGTTATTGTTATAATGCCGTATGGAAATCCTCTATCAGGTGATGAGCAAGTAAGTATTAAGGTGTACAAAGTCGATCTAATCACCATATTGCTAAGAAATTAGGGTGTTCCAGTGGAGTTGTTGACAATTTTGCCAGACTGTGTGGACTTTATGGCAAAAATGGCTGAACACGAAAACTGTTGACATATCAGGTATGTGTTTGATTCAGCATAAACCAAAAGTCAGTGGCTAGGGTTCAAATCATGGCTGATTTGCAGCCATCAGTCACTTTCAGATGTGTTCAACAAATCCTGGCTCAAGATTTGAATATGGCATTCAAGAAATGGTTCCATAAGCTAGCTTTAAACAATGCATGTAAGGATGTTTGACTGAAGTTTGCAGAACAACATAATGTAGAATGGAAGAAAGTAATTTTTATTGGGATGGAACAGATGGTTTTCAATGTTACTGGCATGATCTTTGCCAGCGGGACACGTTTTGATGAGTAGGAACTTCGGCGGTGGCAGCATTGTGATCTGGGCAGCATTTTGTGTTAAAGGCACATCCAACATAGCATGGCTGCACCCCAAAATGAAGTCCAGTGACTGTATAAGAATGCAGGAAATCGAATTGGTTCATATGTATGAGAAATTTGATGATGATAATGTAGTATTCCAACACGATAACACTGTGATGCACAGGTCTGCCAAGACAAAGTCATGTTTCAAGATTAAGGAATTCCAATTCTGTGGTGGCCTGTGAGAAGTCCAGATTTATGTCTCATGGTAAATCTGTGAGGGATCTTAGCATGTTGCATTTATTGCAGTGGATGACAGTTTGAGACTGTGGCTGAGCAGAAAATTTGCAATTCAAATGGAGTGAACCTCAATCTTGAAAGAAGAGATCATTGCCGGTATACAATCAATGCCTAAGAGGATTTTTGCAATTATTATGAACAATATAGGTTCAACTAAATACTAGGTCATAGTTGTGATATAATAGATAATTACTTTATTCTGATACCAATTCTGAAGTGACTTTATATTAATTTCCATTCCTTAAGGTTGTCTTGTGCCTTTAAATTTCTGAAGTACCAATGCTAATGGTAAAATGAGAATGTATTTTGATTTGTTTTGTTGTAAACTGTATGGGGAAAATACATACAATACCAAAAAGATAAATAAACATATTTTTTCCACAAATAACTGTGTGACTTTATACTAATTTCCACCACCGTATTTATTCATGTACCACGTACGTAAAAAAAAAAAAAAAAAAAAAAAAAAAAAAAAATATTGGTACAGAAGTTTTTGAGACTACAACTTGTCTTTATATAGCAGTGTAGATTACTGAAAAAGTTAGTTTGGTGTAGTAACAAGTTGTCATCAGTAAATGTTGCACCATGATGTGAAGAATTATACCATGGGAAACAAATATTAACACTTACCTCTCAATTCATATTTTCTGTGATGATTTTTGTTTCTAACAACCTATCTCTTTTTAAAACTAATAGTGAATGTCATGATCATAATACTAGGTCTAAAAATGATCTACACAGGGATCTGAAACATTTAAGTCTTGTTCAGAAAGGTGTTCATTATTCAGCCACAAAAATTTTCAACTCCCTTCCATCAGGTATTAAAGATCACATTAATGTCTTACCTACTTTTAAATGTAAATTGAGAGAATACCTAATGGTAAATTCCTTCTATTCTCTTGATGAGTATCTACAGATAAAGCAATGATTTTTTATACTGATAAAAATTTGTTTGCTATAGATCACATTAACTGTTTAATTTGGAAAATGTACTATATTTCCTTTTTAGGTATTGTTTTATATTACTTGAGCTATACCTTTGATTTGATTTTAACCTACAAACTTATTCATAATCTTATGGTACATTTTTGTCATTTTATATATGTGTATTATTTGTTTAATTTGGAAAATGTACTATATTTCCTTTTTAGGTATTGTTTTATATTACTTGAGCTACACCTTTGATTTGATTTTAACCTACAAACTTATTCATAATCTTATGGCACATTTTTGTCATTTTATATATGTGTATTATATCTGTTGTATGTAATCATGACTCATTCCACATCCTTGTGATTTATCACAATACGGATTAATGGAATACGAAATAAATAAAAATAAAAAAATAAAATAAATAAAAAATAAAACAATCCAAAGTACTTTGTGACAATAAATTAACGTTAAATTCTTTACAAAAAAAATTAGTCTGTGTAGCTCCTTGCACCAGTTGGGTGAAACAGAGGCTATTTCCTGCAGATTATCTATATGGTGTTAGTTTTACTGCTGTGTGCTTTGCTAGATCCACTGTTATGGTACAGCAGTCAAATAGCTATTCAGCACAATATTCACTAATGTTTAGAGTCATGAACTTAAAATGTTTGTTTATACAGCAGTCCCCTTTTCATTTACTGGTTGCTTGCTTGTATGATATTATCTTGTATCCTTTTCCATTATTTTCAAATAGTGTTTGAATACATATAGTACATCTGCTGACATTGTAATTCATTGTTCATTTTCCTATATTGATGTTACTAGTTTATAAGTTTTGTTTATCCTTTTTAATGTTTTTTAATTCATAAATTACTATTACTTTTGTGACAGGGATTTGCTGGCCCACATGTGAGGTGAAATTTTTACGATATGATATTGAAATGACTATGTTTTTCAGAAATATGACATGCCTGTCAAGGAACATTTCATTGTATTTGTGAATAACACAGACATTGCAATATCGTATTTATCCACTGACACCAGACATGCGACTTTCAGTAAAAATGTCTGACTTTTATAAAAGTGTACAGATGCAGGTTGTAGACACATGGTTGATGACATCTGGAAAGTTTGGGTCTGGCCATGATCCATGCTCAGGTAGCCTAATGGTAAGATGATCACTCATTATAAGCGAGAAATCCAACTTTGGGTCCAAGTCCAGCACAAATTTTCATTGTCGTCATTCCATTATACAGCTGGTGGTTGTCCATATTTGCAACTGTGAATACATTTAATGTGAAACATTTAGTACCGCCAATAGGCACCCATAAAAGTACATGACACTATTCCAACTTTTAAAACTGTTATTTCCTGTTTTGGAGAGGAGGGGCTGAGGGATAAGTTGGGAAGGTAAATGAGAGGGACCTTCCAGTTGTAAGGGAAGACAAAGATGACCAAATGAGTCAGTTATATCCACATGTGACTCTCTCTCACACTTGAGTCTTCTCTCCCCTCATCCTCACAACAATTGGACCCCTCTCAGTTTTGTGTTTGAGTGATTGATTGACCTGTCCTTCCTTTTTTTCCTTCCTCAACCTATCTCCCTCTGCTCCCAAAGGAGACTAATAGTCCCAAAACATAGGATAGTGTCAGATATCTTTACGTGTCTATCATTAGTACTAAAACAATGGAAAATCCAGGTTGGAATGAAGCAATATTACAAAAGGGATAGTGCTACTCACCATATAGCCAACAGGGCCTTTGTCAAAAATAGACAACATACTTGTTGAAACCAAGTTATTAAACCTCACTCCATTTCATCATAGGGCAAAGGTCTTATCTACATATGCTTCAAATTTCCGCACTTCTCAGCAGCTTTCATTGTGGATGTTTGGTTTTTCAGTATAGTGTTGAGAGTTGAGGGTACCAGTTCCAGTTGCTTAGCTAGTTCCACCCAACTCATACGAATATTAGCCTGTACTTGTCTAATAATTGAAACTTTTTCTTCTATAGAAATCTTCTTCCACTTGTCTGCCAAGTCCATTGTTCAGTGAAAACACTTCCAAAAATGTTACATTGCCATCCTACACTTTCCTCCAATACAATACACTACACTGCACTACATCTATTGTTTCCACTACAGATGTTCAGCATTTTCTCATGTTAAAAACAATAAAATGGCACCAATGATACAGATGGCATGCTTGATGTGTGCCATGTCTTACGCGACTGTAGCTGATGCTGATGTGTGTCTCATGCTGAACACGCCTTTTGGAGGCTGTGCATATCCACAGAATGGAAAATGAAGCATCTACACCCAGTGGCTTAAATGTTATAAAAAGGGGAATAATTGAGTAGGGTTCCAAAAAATATGGGCTTTACATGGAGGAAATCATTGTATGAAGGCAACATAGTACAGAGGAAAATTTAGCATTGTGAGTATGGGCTTTTGGTTAGGATGGGGAAAAATGGACTACCATAGAGGAAAGTATTGTATGGAGGAATGTTATAAAGATGTTTCACGATATATTGCAGACTGGTGCTCAGGGCTTGAACCCAAGACCCCTTGGAGACACCCAGTGACCAGATGAAGTCACTCTGGAGGTGGTCACTCTTGATGGGTACAGCTCAAAATCATCAGGTCTAACAGTGGTTCATAGACTATCCATTAGTGGATGAAGTGGATGGACGTAAATGAAGATGATTGACTCACTTGGCACCATCAGCTGGTATGGAGTGAGTCTCAGCATTAGTAGTACTTAACGACAAGATATTGCTAGGGTCTGAGCAGTGAATTTTTATATTGGTTCTGTTTGTTGCGACAGGGTCTCACTTTTTGTGACATCAAGGACAATGGCAGCACAGCAAGAGGAAATATAGCATGCCAGTGCGGTGGAGTGAGGTGGTGCACTATGCTGTTCAGCAGTATTCCATTGCCAGCACCGAGCGAGGTGGTGCAGTGGTTAGCACACTGGATTCGCATTCGGGAGGATGACGGTTCAATCCCGTCTCCAGCCACCCTGATTTAGGTTTTCCGTGATTTCCATAAATCGCTTTAGGCAAATGCTGGGATGGTTCCTTTGAAAGGGCATGGCCGATTTCCTTCTCCATCCTTCCCTCACCTGAGCTTGCACTCCGTCTCTAATGACCTCGTTGTCGACGGGATGTTAAACACTAATCTCCTCCTCCTCCATTGCCAGCAGCAGAATGCCAGAGCTTGGTTGCCTTGCCACAAGTTGTGAATACTGCATAGAGGGGTGTTGCCACAACACTCCTCCCACCTTAAGAAGATCCAGTCCACCAGATCCCAGACTGCTGCTAAATCTATGAATAATCTAAAATAATGTATTACTATTTACGTTGTCTTACACTTTTATGTACAGTTTGCTTTTCTCCCTTGTTCACTCTGCCACATCAAGTACAGAGACTGGGATATTCAAAATTTCTTAAATCTTTTCACTAATTCACTCAGTCAGTATATAATGAATTGGAGATTCAGAGAGGCAGATGGTTCTCTGCCATAGATAGATATAGGCTACGTACAGAGGACTGGGATTAAGACCCTACCCAAAGACGAAATCCCTGTTACCATATCCTGTGCTGGTATCTGCTGCATTGCTATCAAGAAAGAAACATTCCTCTTTTTAAATGTTATAAGCTATCTGCCTGATTAAAGGATCATTCCATGCTCTGACCTGTCGAATGACATTTTTGTTTTTCCTGATGATGACATTTTCCTGAGTAGTCCCCATCTGGACATCTGAATGGGGAAAAGACCTTTTACCAAAAACACACCATTATCTTTAAGCCAAACAGTGGAGGTGTATGCTGTCAAGAAAAAAACATGGCTGTAGAGCTTCTCCTTCCTTTTCAGTCATTTGCATTACCAACACAGCAAGGCCATATTGGCTAAAGTTAAAAGGCCAGATAAGTCAATCATTCAGATTTACACTTTTGAAAAGACCCCACTTCAGGAACCACAGGTTAGTCTGGCCTCACAACAGATATCACTTGATTATAATTGCATATGTGGTACGGTTATCTTATGGTTCATGTTTTCTCCAAAATAATGGGTAGAGTTTTGTACTATGTTTCAAAGCTACATCAAATAAAAAGATAAACATTATTACCACAGGGTCAGCATGGATATAACAAATTTAAGTATATGTCTGCAGAAAAGTAAAAGTATTTAGAAGTGTTCTTTAAAGCATTGGATGATGGAGAACATGTTACTGGTGTTTTTGTAGATCTGTCAAAAGCACTTACATAGTTTAACATGACATTTTAATTCACAAATTATTCCACAAAGGTAAATAAGATATTACATAGAAGACAAGCAGCAAATGTTGATATTAATGTATGATTCAATTTATGGAGGGTTATTAAAACAACAACACATTTATCCAGCAAATCACTGATTAAGTTAGAAGTACCATAGGGCTCTGGAATGTCTTACAGCTTAAAATCTGGTTTTGAAATCATAATGGCTTACCATTATAAAACCAAACTTAAGTCTTCCAGGTCTGTTTCGTGTATAAAGCCTTTTCTCATGATCATTATACCAAACATTTAGTGATGATTAAATAATGCTCTGTGCAAAATTCTACCAGGGGGCTAATAGGACTTCTATTATTTCTTCTCCAATGTGATGATGTAAATGATTTTATTCAAGCAAAAACACATTGACAGTCATACCTAGCCACGAGCAAGGTTGAACCACCTGAAGATGTCGGACAGCTGCTCCGAGGAAATATTGTGGAATTTGCACAACGTGATCCGGTGGCAAACCCGTGAAGACTATTAAAAAAAAATTACAATGTTTTAATAGCTTCTGTGGATAAAATGGCTATGGAGTCAGCAGTGATACTTCAATGTATCTTATTACTAAATGATTTTAATAGGACAATAGTAAATGAAGAATAAACTGTGTTCATGAATTTTTACCCTTCCAAAATTCTATAAGGATTTTATATAATAATACATTCTTTAAATTAGTTACAAAACTGAAGTTTTTTTTTTCTAACTACAAAAAATTTTAAAACCAGACTGTCATGTGAAATATCTTGAAGCAAAGCTTTCAAAAGCTTTTTATGCTTTTCATGTGTGAAGCCAAATTGCAAGTAGGTCAACAGTTATTCAGGCATATTGTGCATACATTGATTCATTAGTTTGGTATGGGCTGATCTTCCAGAGATACTCTATTCCCAGGGAAAAAAGTCTTTAGGATGCAAGGAAAAGCTCTCAGGACTATTTTAGGGTAAATAAACTTGAATCATGTAGAAACAATTCTATTCAGCTGAAAGTAATGAGCTTGGCTGGCCTTTACATATAAGAATGTATCCTGTCTGCAAATATGTATCTTTTAAAGAGAACTACAGAACTATGGCAAAATAGACATTTCCGTAGGCGCAACAGAAGAAGCGTCTATAATCCCCACAAAAAAAAGGGTCACACATAACAGTTCAATTATTCAGTAATTTCTGTATCTCCAATTTCATCATATGGTAATCTCATAACTCTCCTGGCTTCCGTCTCTGCTATCTCCCTGTCCCACAACCTCTTTCATCCTGCCCCATAACCCCATTTCAGTACACCCACACCCTCTTCTCCGCAGTCTCCTCTTACTTTATTTTGTCATACCCTGTCAATCCACTCTTCCATATCATCATCATCATGCACTGCTCAAACTAACCAGTGCCAATGCCAATGCATTGCATTCCTATCCCGTATGTCTGCTGCCTCTCTCCAGGCCACCCCAAACCTCCGTTCCATGCCCACAACCTTTCTCCCTTCTTCCATTCTAGATGACTTCACAACCCACTCACCTCAGTCCTCCTGCAGAACTGCAGTTCCAGCATTGCGTATTCACCTGGAACAATGTAGCGTACAGTCTTCTTTATATGTAGTGTACAGTGTTCTTTCTGTGCCCGTTGACAACTCAACACTTCTACTGTTTTGTGAGCTGTTACATTTATTTTTAACTTATGTTCTTTCTGCCAGACTTTCCTTACTATATTTTAAAGTAATGTAAGGTGTGTTGGTGTAAAGTAAAATAATTGTCTTCCAGCATTTGTTGTGCAGAAATCGTAAAAGACAAACTACTTTCTGGATGCCTTAGATAAAAATTCTGTGAGTACAAAATAATATTAAGTAGGAAATACTTCCTGGTGTTCTACAAAATTATATTCATTTAGTCATGAACTGGTTTTCAGCTTCTTAGGCCATCTGCTGTTGTCACCTGAAAAGTCCCTAAGAAGCCAAGAACTGTTTCATAACCAAATAAATATAATTTTGCAGAAGTGTTTCTATTTCACATTATTATCAGGTTCTGTCTATCATTGACAGAACATTCAGTTAATGTTAAGGCTACAAAATGTTTATAAGTATCCATATGAAATATATATAATACATTTTAGTGAAGGTTTTGAACTTCCATTCTTCTTTAAAATACACAGGTGTGGCATTAGGACAACAGAGACTACTCTTCCTGCAGCACAGGTCATTGTCCGCAGTGTAAGAACAATCTGTCTGTATTTGTGTGTGGCTGTGTGCTGTAATTATTGTTCTGAGTAAGAAAGTCCTAAATTCTAGTTAGTTCATAAAAAATATATCTTTATTTTCCCAGTATCAGCAGAAATGTTAGAAATGTGGTTAGTTTGGAATATTATATAAAAACGGCAGTGAAATAGTGTAAGGAGAAGAACAGTGGCTTTTTTTCAAAGTAACTGCTTTTCTACTTTTGTATATAATATCTAATCAAGAAGTGATTCCCATTATTATCAATGTTTAGTATATTTACAGTGTTTGTAATTGGTTGTCAGTATATGTCACAGAAGTAGCTTGCAGTCGTTGCTTCTATCAGTTGATGTGTAATTTGACTCTTCCCACTTCCCAGAATGCTGTCCTTCATTATGGGGTTTATGAAACGCAGTGAGTGTCAGAATGAGTGAATGAATAAAACATATACAGAGGGGGTCCAGAAAAATGTAGACACTCTTTGATAGTTAATATTATTGGAACAAAATGACATACCATTACAATTCTTGCATGAGAGGAAGGTTATTTTATGTGTTGAAAGTGACTCTCATTTGTAGCCAAACAATGTTGATGCAGCTGAACTGTTGACCAATCTATGGCTGTCAGTGTTGCCAATATGATAGCCACACAGGACATCTCTATGGCTTCTCATAGCTTATTCAGTGTAGTTGACTTCTGTTGATAAACTTCATTTTTCAAGGTCCCCCTTAGGTAAAAGTCAAGAGGTATAAGGTTTGGGGAGACTGTGACCCACTGAGCAGTTCCTCTGTGACGTATCCACCACTCACAGTACTACATCTTTCAATCCAGGTTGTACTTGTTCATAGTGTGCAGCAATCCTGGAGTGTAGACTTGGCAATTCGCAAATTACAGAATTCGTCATATGCTTGATCAGCTCACTCCGCTTTCACATATACCTCGCTTCACAGGTATTTAGGTGGTCTATTAAAATGTTGTTGGGCAGATCTTTCCTTATACTCATCCTGAGCAGCACCTTCAGCTTCAAATTTACCTTGAATACAATAAATTGTTGTATGTGTTGGTCGCTAAGATCCAGTTACATTATACCATTGTGTTTTAGCTCCATCATGTTTTCATTCTTCCAGAGCCACTTCAATTTGGCCTTGCACTGCACAAATGACAATCTTACTTCATTCGTTGTTGCACTGTCACCTGCTGGAGAATGCATGCCAAAATCTGTTGAAAAAACAATGGACTATAGTACCGCACAAAATTGCAACCATACGCCACTTCGTTCCAATGGTATTAACTATCAAAGAGTGTCTACATTTTTCTAGACCACTCTGCATATAAACTGCTCAGCATCTCCTCTCCATGTTCATGGTTATTTTTATTCATTTCATTGTTCAGATACCACCCAGAATTTTTGGCTATTGTATTGAAATATGTGTTGCTAACAAATTTTATTTTGTTGCAGGTGTGTGTACTTGATTATTGTTCTTGTCTCCAAAATAATGAGGTATTTAATAAAAGTGTAGAAGCATTGTTAGCCTCTGAAGGTGAAATTCTTGTTTGTGCATTTATCATGGGATTTCTTGCTTTCAACTATCACAATGGATTGCAGGTAAATATTTAAATATTCTTGAACATAAGTTGCAAATAAGAATGGAAATTTATGAAAACAATAAGTACAAGAAGCTTTCACATTAAAAATTATGAACAGAAGCTAAATAATGAAAGGTATGATATTCCAACCATTTCTTTCATTAAAGATAAATTTGTGGTCCCACTTCACCTCTGGCATGCTGGAGATCTGTAAAGAAACTAAATAGTATTTGTATAGGTCCACATTCAGTGTAAATTGTAATGTTGTTGTCTTTACTATCAGAATCTGCACTCCTCTAAACATGATGTTTCATCAACAACTGGCCGTCATTCTCTGAGAGAGTTCCATCTGTATCTCACCAGATTGATGCCAGGCCAAAGCTGTTATATAAGCTGGGGAAAAAGGATGCACTGCTTGTAGTGAATTTGTGTAAGTGCTACTCCAATGAAATGTCTCAATATTAGAGATGGTAAAGTTCTTCACTGTAACACTATGTTATGTTAGTGGGAGCCGTTTCTCACAATCCAGAATTGAGATTTCAACCCTCTGATGACCAGGATAATGCTCACTGTTTTGAAGCAGACTAAAATGAGACCCACATCCTGCTTAAATACTTTGCTTCTACCAACAAAGTCCTCTACCAACATAGTTTTGATTAATTTCTTAAGGATAAGGACCCAAAAATAAGATGTGGCCGTAGCTAGCTTCATATCATTATATTTTATTTCATATCCATTAATTAGGTGATGTTCTATCACTGTGAATTCTCAGGTTTTTGTAGCATTGTTTAATGGAGCTCCACACATCTGTCCTGAGCAGTGCAGATATTCTAGGCAAAGTAAACTTTTCCACTGTAGCAAGGTATTTTATATATAGCTTTATATATAGCTTTGTTAGCACCATAATATCTCTATTAGAATCAAGAAGTGCCCCACTATTTCCTGGCAGAAGAAAGATATTCTGAATTTGATATATTCTTAAAAATCAAACAAATCTTTTAGAGGTATGTTACTAGCACACAGAAGTAATGCACAGTCTACATCCATCATCTTAAAACTCAGTCAATGGTCCAAATTGCAGGCTCAATGAATCTGCACCTCAGAATATCCATTCTTGTGAAATTCAGACTTCAGGAGTTCAATCTGCCCCCTTCTTAAACTGTCAGCTTCAGAGATGGTATTGCGCTCTTGATGCCATCTTCAGCTTATCACACGAAAATAAAGGTTAGCTGTCATAAGCAGGTTTGCAATAGACACCTTTATCCAAAGTTTCTTAGTTTGTAATGTAGACTAGTACATCCATAAAGAGGAGTTTGCCATCACTTTAAATTTCCATGGAAAACATATTGCCAGGATGAAGAGGATTCAAAAATTCAAAGCAGTGATTAAGAGCATGTAATTTATGTTACCAGATTACAAGGCTCATATTAAAGGAGAAACTCTGAGTGTCTCACAAATCCTTCACAAATTAGTAAGTGCTTGTGGGACATAATATATTACAATCAGTCTGTTGAAGAATATTTTTATTGGATAAAAGACAATTTAAGTTCTGCACATTATGGTTTCCGTATCCAGTTTTTCACTAAATACAACAAAAACAATACAAGTAAAGAGAGAAATATCAGCAAAATTACAAATAGATTCAGTGGACCTAAGCAGAATTATTTCAGACACGAATAAATTACAATTTGTTGGATTTCTACATCTACATCTGTACTTCACAAGCCACCTTACGGTGTTTGGTGGAGGGTACCTTGTTTACCACTGTCACTTCCCCTTTTCCTGTTCCATTTGCAAGTAGTTCATGGGAAGCATGATTGGCAGTAAGGCTCCATGTGGGATTGAATTGCTGGTTTTACCTTTATAGTCTTTTTGTCAGATACACATAGAAGAAAGCAATATATTTGTCGACTCTCCTAAGAATGTACGCTCCCAGAACTTCAATAGTAAACCACACCATGATGCAGAATGCCTCTCTTGCAGTGTCTGCCACTGGAGTTGGTTGATCATCTCAGTGACACTTTCATGCTTATTAAATGAACCTGTAATGCAACATCAAGACCAAGGTGAAGTACTTAAACAGTAAGCTCTGTTTCATAAGTGAAACATTATTATGATTATTATTACTATTTTATCCTTTTAGAAAAGTAATGCTATAGCCCTTCAGTGGGCCAGATCATGTAAAAACCCATTTTATTGCTGTAATCATAACATGCAGGGACAATTGCAGTATTCCCTGTATCAACTGTTAAAAGTGTTTCATCTTGAGCTTCTCTGTTAGAATGAATGGTTGCCCCTGTAGAAAGAAATAATATTCTGCAATGTGGAAGTTTAATCAGTGTATGGGGAGCCTGCCTCTTCTCTTCCCCCTTAGTCAGCTGTAAACAACTTGTTCCATAGCACTAAAAAATTCGTGCGATAATCATAAAATTTTAACTTTTCTCTAGAGCTGCTACTGAGCCAAGTTCTTATTTATGAGGTTAATTATGATCTGTTGGTAGGTGTCATCTTATAGAGTGGATGAGAAATCAGGTGGTCACATTTTGAAGCATGGATAATCTTGGCACTCTTGTAAGACCAAGTTAATTAATGTCCAATGTACAATCAGCTCTTTCCCAAAAAATTGTCAACAACAGTGACAAAAATTCAATGTGCAAATAAAATAAAATCTTTGTATATAGCATCCATCTGTCCATGTAAAATGTACTCTCTCACTGGAACTATATTTATTCACTTCTTTAATCATATTAACAATCCATGCTTTAATATGATTCTTTCATAATCTTTAAGATTTTATAATAATGCCATCGCTGCAATTTCCATGTGAGAATAACTGTATTCTGAGCATATTCCCTTCCTTCCTCACAATATTGATCATGTTTCTTCTGCAGAAATACTTGACATTGCTTATCAAACTTTTCTGGCATAACAACGCTTTGTATTTTTATTTTGTTTGTCACCAGATATTGAAGTCATCTTTTATAAGTAATCTGTCTTTTTGTCTGGTACAATGTTGTCGCTCAACTTTTCCTATCTTGTGCTAACTGAACACTTTCAGGAACATCTTTCACTTCTTTCAACATCATGTTGTAGGAAATTTTGGTGTTAAGTGAATTACTAGTCCCCTTTCTACTACTCCTAATCCTTCATCTTTGTCTTTGTTTTGTGTAGCCTTAAGCCATATTCTGTGCTAAGTGTACTGTTCATTCTTTTCAATGAGTCTTCTAAGTCTTCATTACTTTCATACAGGAGGACAATGTTTTCTGTGAACCGTAGTATTGGGATCTACGCCCCTTGTACCTTTATGCTTCTCCAAAAATCTTCTTTGACTTCCTTCATAGTTTCTTTGACATAAAAACTGGATAACAGTGGTAAACTGCAACCCTGTCTTTCATCCTTCTTAATGTGAATTTGCGTTTCTTGACCTTCCAATTTTATTACTCCCATTTGATTTTTTATGTTATACATTATTTGTCTGTCTCTGTACTTTAGCCTTATTCTTCTAAGGATTGTGAACATCTTATTCTGTGTCATTGTTGAAGGCTTTCTCAAAGTACGCAAATGCTAGGAATCTATCTTTAGTTTTCTTCATTTTGCCTTTTGTTATAAATTGTAATGTCATAATTGCTTCTGTGATACCTTTTCCCTTCCTGAAACCAAGCTGATATTTGTTAAATGTGAAATCAATTTTTATTTGTGTTCTTCTATAGATTATGCTGTTCAGCAGCTTACAAGTGTTACTTGTCCAACTAATTGTATAATTTTCCTACAGATCTGTGTGTGTCTTCTTTTGTGATGTGGTAATAATTCTTTTCTGCAAATTCAATTATAAGTCATCATTCCGAGCATTCTTGAGACCATTTCAAATAATCCTTAATTACTACACTTCATACCAATTTCAGTCCAGAGGTATATCATGAATTTCTAGAGACTTGTTTGAGCTCAAATCATTTAGCTCTCTGGCAAACTCTGAGCATATTAATGATCACATATTTCTTCCATATCAACCACTTCGTCCTCTTCTATTTCACTTTGGGGCAATTCCTCTTCATCCTTTAGGCATTTAATATACTCCTACCTTCTGTCTCCCTTTCCTTCTGCTTTTAATAGAGGCTTTTTGCATGCACCCTGTTGGTTAAACCCCTGTACGTTTATGTTCTCTGAAGTTGTGCTTAATATTTTTGCACATCATGTAATTTTTTCTACAAACTATCCTTAACAGAATCATTAACCGATATGTTCCTCTCAACAATTCTGATTTAGCCTAAGTGCACTTCTAGTAAATTTCATTCCTAAGCAAACTACAAGGCTGCCATCCTACTCTTTCTTAAAATTAATTTCATTTTCTTCTTTCATCCATTTCCTTTGTCAGCCATGATTTTTCACCTCTGCTTTTACAGCACCTGTGGTGTCCCTCCATCTTCTATTGAATCGCCCTTGACACTTTTTTACTTAGCCAATTGCTCACTGTCTTAGAGAACTTTCACTTAATCTCATTCTGTCCTAAATATTAGTATTCTATTTCACCATATACTCATTTTTCTTTATGCTCTTGAATTTCACTCTGCTGTTCATTATTTGTTTGTGGTCTCAGTACACTCACACCAGCATATGCTCACGGTCCTGAATTTGAGGTCTGAATCTTTGCTTAATCATCATGAAGTCCATTTGGTACCTCCCTGTGTCTCCAGGTCTTATCCACATACAATTTTGTCTCTTATGATTTTGGAGGGGAGTGTTTGTTATAACCAACCAAAATCTGTGGAAGAATTGCAGAAGCTTCTTCTCTCCTCTCCCCTCATATTCTTTACCACCAGCCTGTATACTCCAGTTCCTCACCTTCAATTTCCTTACCTATGCTAGCATTCCAATCATCATAAGTATATAAAATTTTCCTCTGTTCACATATTTATCAGTTCTGCTAATACCACACACATTGTCTTTACTTACTCAACATCAGCTTGTGATTGGGACATATAAACCTGTGCATTGATGGCTGTTGTTGGTTTAGAAAGGGATGGTCTCCATTTAAATACACTGGGGTCTGTAACATTCAGCAGGATGATTACAGATGTCTGCAGAATCTTCATAAGAAAGAGAAACTTTTTCCATATGTAACGGATTAGGAACAGGATGCGGGCAAAAAAAGTCAGGTAAGTGAGAACAGTATAATGTTGATTTCACTATTAACAGCTGCCTACACTTGACGAGGTGCTGCATCTGTAAAATGAATTGATCAACAGTTGCTAATGAACTTTCTACTGGAATCTCTGCAACATGTTCCTGTATACTGGCCTTCAGAACAGTTAGAGACCAGACACGTTCCTGCTAAACACATACTTTTAGTTACCCCAGAGCCAAAAGTCACATGGATCCAGATTAGGTGATCTTTCAGGCCTTGCATCTGGAAAACCTTTGGAGATTATAAGTTCACAGAAGGTTGCATCAAGCAGATCTTTCACTGTTTGAGCAACATGAAAACATTGGTTTTCACACAGTTACAATCTTCAGGAATAACATGCTATACAAGGCAGTCTCTATAACGTGCCAGAAGAATGGACTGAGAATAAAGGTGCTAGTTTATCCACACCACAGAGTCACATATGGTGAGTGCAGTCTCTCTTCGTGCACAACTTGTATTTTAACAGTATCCCAAATTTGGCAGTTCTATGTACTCTCTGCACCCCATAGTGTAAAATGAGCCTCGTCATTCCACAGAATATTGCCCACATGTCATCTACTTTGATCCATGCCAGAAACTGAAGAGCAAATTTCCAGCATTGCGGCAGATCATGAGGTTTCAGTTGGTGCATGATATGGATCTTGTCCAGGTACCAGTGTAAAATAGATGAAAAAACATTTTTTTTGCACTGTTGACCATGGGGTTGAAAATTCTCATGACACTGAACCAACACCAGCACTACCCAGTGAACCAGCTGCTTGATCAGTTACAACAACAGCAACCTTGTCAGTAACTTCCACTGGGATAGGACACCTTTCTCATCTAGGTGTCACACCAAGCTCACCTGTGTTCCCAAACCTCATTATCATCTTCTGTAAACCTTTTAATGACATCAGGACTCTCCTCAGACCTTTCAGTTAGCAATATTCACAATGCAGCACTATAATTGCTACCATTCACATAAAACCATTTCAGTAGCAGTGCATGGTCTCTGTTATTGGTAGCTGTACTATTCATTCACATGATGGCTTGTCAAATGACAGTGTGGATGACATACCATCATACAAACAGTGTACAGGTCTAGTTTTGCATCTGGTGGCCACAAATGAAACTAATTTTCCTCCAGCACAAATCAGCTCTGCAATAATGTGTCAACGTCTCTACCGAGTTTTGCTGTCATGTGATAATTAAAGTCCACACTGGACCTGTATGATTAGCTGAACTTTAACTATAACCATAATATATATTAGTCACATTTTTGCAAGCCATCAGGACAACACAGCTAACGTTTTACAGCTGGAGATTCTGCATGGTGTCTATTCTTTCAGACATGTCTGAAATAACAGACACCACACATTCATATAACACAACATAAGAAATAAGCACAGTTCCCACAAAGACCAGAATTAAAAGTAACAGACCACAGTCCATATATCAGTGGTTCATTGTGGTACAACAAATTCCCAGAATCCATAAAAGCACAAAACTAAAATCTTTCCTTGTAAATAAATATCTGTATCCACTGAAAGAATTTTAAGCTGTAAGTATTGCTTAATAAATCTTCACTGATGAAGCTATTATGTATTAAACTTTAGTAAGCAAATAACATTTGCAGAAGTCAAATCATTTGATGGCTACATGCAAAAATAAATGCAAACAAATAAATATCATCCCATCAGAATATCCATTCTGTATCCAGTATATTAGTAGAATTAAAAATAATACCTCCACATGAATTAATAAATGCTGCTGTCATTTGTGAAAATGAACATTGGTTGAGGGAGGATACACTAGTAACAAAAACATAGAGAACTATAAACTGGCAAGCTACACTTGCAGAAAGCAGTCTTGGTGTGGTAGAAATTACATGATTGTTAAAAAAAGGAATAGGGTCCAAGGCCATAGGATGACTTAAGTTATTGAACTGAGAAAATTTTTTGAAGTGTTTGCTATAGAAATATCAGATTCAGAATAACTGTAGTATGCAAACACAGGTTTCCTGACGTGGATATTAAAAACCTTCTTTAAAGGCTAGAAAATACATAATGCAAACTATAAAAAAAATAAAGCATACTCATTTGTGATGATCTCAACACAAACTTTAACAAATTACATAGGGCAAGAACTCAGATGCAGGGTGACAATTATTGAACTATATGAAATAAAATCATCATAACTTCTGAACAGTTTGTGTTAGAATGTTCAAACGGCACAGTTGGCCACGGGACATGATTGCAATTGGTATGGGTGGGGATGATTTGTTTAGCAACTAAACCACTTCTGTTTGGATGGGTTCATCAGTACACAAAATTGGCGCATTTGGGGGACTGAGAATCTGCATTTCGTGATCAAGAAGCCTCTACACCCTCAGTGGGTAACTGTGTGGTTAGCCGTGTACAGTCACGGAATAATCTGTACGATATTCCTTGATGGCAGGGTGACTGCTGAATGGTACATGAAGGTTTCGGATGATGAGTTCATCCCCATTTCCAGAGGGACCCTGATTTTGACAATATGTGGTTCAAGCAAAATGGAGCTCGACCCCACTGAAGCAGGAGAGTGTTTGATGTCCTGGAGGAGCACTTTGGAAACCCCATTCTATTTTTGGGACACCCAGAGTCCACTGGCACGGGCCTTGATTGGCCACCATATTCTCCGGATCTTACCTCTTGCGACTCATTTTTGTGGGGTTATATTAAAGATAAGGTGTACAACAATAATCCCAAAACCACTGCTGAACTGAAAGTACCATTCAGGAGGTCATCAACAGCATTAATCTTTCAACACTTCAGTGGGTCTACAGAATTTTGCTATTCATCTGCACCACATCATCGCCGAGGATGGCAGGCATATCGAACATGTCATAAACTAAATCGAAATATCTGTAGTGATATTTACATGTTGAATAAAGTGTGTGCACTCCAAATTCACTCTGTAATTACTGTGTCTTATTACCTAGAAGTTACAGTACCCTCTCCTAGATGAGACCTTTCTTGTACTAAGTACACTATAGATTAAATAATAATTAGTGCTGATGAGAATCAATACGAGGAGGAGGAGATTAGTGTTTAATGAGAATCAGTTCACATCAGAAATAGTAAAGACAGGGCTGGGAGATCTCTATAGTCAAACCACAAGTTTCTATTTTTAAAGCAATAAACTGCAGAATAGCAAGCCAACAAAGTACAGGAATAGACCTTACAGTGATTAGAAAGTTGAAGTATTTAGGCATTATTTGAATTAATTATCGTGGGAGCAAATTTATAGGCCAGACACTATATCTTGTAAATTTAATATTTATAGATAGAGTAAAATTGTATTTTGATATAGCTTACGAGGGGGGACCCAAAAGAAATCGGACTCTGAGGGTGCTGCCACTCATAGACGTAGTGCAGGGTTCTTACTCTAGATGGTGTTAGTAGAGACCTTCATGAAACAGCTGTGCAGACGGCGTCAGTGTAGAGCTGAACGTGCAAGTGTGGTATTGTCTTTCTCTGATTGTTGGCAGGTTACCTCTGTGAAGTCGTTATGGCAACTTTAAAAGAACAAATAGTGTGTGTGAAATTTGTTTCCTGCTTAAAATAACTGCAACAGAGACACGACAAACACTTCAGGAAGCTTTCCAGGAGGACACTATGAGCCGCACACAGGTTTTCGAGTGGTTTGGGCGCTTTAAACGTGGTGAGATGTGTGTTGAAGACCAAGATCGTTCTGGACGCCCTTCAACATCGCAAAATGAGGAGAACATTGAAAAGGTCCGCCAAAAGATCAACAAGGATCGTTGCCAAATGTTCGACCAAATTTCAGCAGAGACAGGAATCAGTTGGAGCTTTTGCCAGCGGATTTTGAGTGAGGATTTGCACATGAGATGTGTTGCTGCTAAATTTGTTCCACGCCTTCTCACACAGGAGCAAAAAACCATCCGCATGAATGTGTGTCAGGACTTGAAAACAGAGATTGCACGTGATCCAAACTTCTTGAACAAAGTCATTACAGGGGATGAGAGTTGG
Source organism: Schistocerca gregaria (assembly GCF_023897955.1). NCBI lineage: Eukaryota > Metazoa > Arthropoda > Insecta > Orthoptera > Acrididae > Schistocerca > Schistocerca gregaria. The sequence continues at coordinate 799,384,746 of NC_064920.1, forward strand.
TGTTATGGGTATGACCCAGAAACCAACCAGTCGTCAAGCCAGTGGAGGACTCCCAAATCTATCAGACCAATAAAAGCAAGACAAGTGAGGTCAAATGTGAAGACAATGATCATTGTCTTTTTTGATGTTCGTGGAATTGTGCTTCGGGAATTTGTACCCCCCCTGGCCAGACTGTTAACCAGCACTTTTACTTGGATGTTTTAAGGCATCTGTGAGAGGATGTGAGGAGGAAACACCCAGAAATTTGGCGATCAGGTTTCTGCATCACGACAATGCTCCAGCACACACAGCCTTACGAGTGACCCACTATTTGGCATCTCAGAGGTGGTCTGTCATTCCCCATGGTTTGTATTCACCAGATCTAGCCCCCTGTGACTTTTTCCTATTTCCACAAATGAAAAAAACGCAAAAAGGGGAGCGTTATGACAATGTTGAGGTGGTAAAAACAGCTTCACGAAGGGCACTGGACAATATCAAACTTGAAAAGTTCCAAACATGCTTCCAACTGTGGGAAAAGAGACTTGACAAGTGCATCGCGTGTAATGGAGAGTATTTTGAAGGTGACTGAAGTAATTTTGTAAAAAGGTTCATCAATAAATTTTTTATGACAACAATCCGCTTTCTTTTGGATCCCCCCTTGTACTATGACATTTTCTCCCATTCCCTATGGTGTGAGCAATGTACGGCCATTAACTTTGAGCATGGCTTACAAACATCTATAAAGGGGGTGGCCATACACTGTTGCTCCTTAGCCCAACAACACAACCTAATAATGTGAATACCAGAGCCTTATATTAGCCTTGACACATTAGCGAATAATTTAATAAAAGACATAAGGTGACAGACCTCGAGCTCTGTCCTGCAAGCTTATCTAAAGGTTTGGTCACATGATCACTCCTCGATTCAGTGTAAGTACTTTCAACCTGACCACCATTCATATTTTTCATAACAGTTTCATATAATAACTTGTGATAAAATACATAACAATCTTTACAGTACTTATTAATCTCTTAACAAACTCATTTGTCTGTTATCACATAAATTATCACATTTGGCACTCTAGTCAAAACACTAACTTTACCTATTTTATAAATCACAACTATAATCCAATACACATTGACGGTTATTGGAAATTAAGGAAAGAAACTCATCCTGACAAGATCATTTGTGTCTCTGTGGAGGAGTTCATAGTTATGGCATTATTTATGTAAATAAACTACACTTAAGAACCAAAGGAACTGGTATAGGCATGCATATTCAAATATAGAGGTATGTGAATTGGCAGAATATGGTGCTGTAGTCGGCAACAACTATATATACTGAAGAGCCAAATAAATTGGTACACCTGCCTGGTATAGTGCAGGGCCTCTACAAGCATGCAGATTTGCTGCAACACAACGTGGCATGGACTTGACCAATTTTCTGTAGTAGTGCTGGATGGAATTGACACAAGTAATCCTGCAGGGCTGTCCCTAAATCTGTAAGAGTGTGAAGGGGTGGAGACCTCTTCTGAACAGCACTTTGCAAGACATCCCAGATATGCTCAATAATGTTCATGTCTGGGGAGTTTCGTGGCAAGCAGAAGTGTTTAACCTCAGAAGAGTGTTCCTAGAGCCACTCAGTAGCAATTCTGATTATGTGCGGTGTTGCATTGTACTGCTGGAATTGTACAATTCTGTTGGAATGCACAATGGATGTTAGTGGATGCAGGTGATCAGACGGGATGCTTAAATATGTGTCACCTGTCAGAATCGCATCCAGACTTATCAGGAGTCCCACATCCCTCCAACTTCACATTCCCCACATCATTACAGAAGCTCCACTTACTTGAACAGTCCCCTGCTGACATGCAGGGTCCATGGATTCTTGAAGTTGTCTCCATACTCGTATATGTCCATCCACTCAATACAATTTGAAACGAGACTCGTCTGACCAGACATCATGTTTCCTGTCATCAACAGTCCAATGTCGGTGTTGATGGTCTCAGGCGAGACATAAAGCTTCGTGTTGTGCCGTCATCCCTTTTACACATGTGGGCCTTCAGCTCCGAAAGCCCATAAAGATGACTTTTCATTGAATGGTTTGAGCACTGACACGTGTTGATGGCTCAGCATTGAAATCTGCAGCAATTTGTCGAAGGACTGCACTTTTGTCACATTGAAAGATTCTCTTCAATCATTGTTTTTTTCCATTTGTGCAGGATCTTTTTCCGGCCGCAGCAATGTCGGAGATATGATGTTTTGCTGTATTTCTGATATTCACGATATGCTCATGAAATGGTCATATAGGAATATCGTCACTTCATCACCACCTCAGAGTCGCTGTGTCCCATCACTCACCTGCCAACTATAACATTGCATTCAAACTCACTTAAATCTTGACAACCTGCCACTGTAGCACCAGTAACAGATCTAACAACTGTGCCAGACACTTGTTATCTTATATAGGCGTTGCTGACCATAGCACCATATTCTGTGTGTTTACATGTCTCTGTATTTGAATATGCATGCATATACCAGTTTCTTTGGAACTTCAGCGTAAGACAATGAGTGTCTGGCGCAGTTGTTAGGCAGACATGAACATTATGCCTTGAAACATGCTATTTAGAAGATATCTTCACCCCCTCATACTCTTAAGGATCTATGGACAGTTGTGCAGGATTCATGATGTCAGTTCCCTCCATCACTACTTCAGACATTAGTTGAGTCCATGCAACATTGTGTTGCAGAAGTTCTGCATGCTCGCAGGGGCCCTACACAATATTAGGCTCTTTGGCTCTTCAGTGTACATTGTTTATAACATTCTTATAGATCTATAATTATAAAAGTTCATTATATTGCAGGCATTACCCTCTTTCATCTGGTGTATCATGAGTGTGACTTTCACGATGGTTTCAGTTGTTACAATTTACCGTAAACAATAATGGCAAAAACTTTTTAACTATTGAAGCTTCAGACATAGATTTATGTTCAATGAGCTCGTCCCACTGCCACAGTTCCAAAACTGTCAATGGTTTTTCTCTAGCTTGCTTGTAATGCATTTTCATATATTTTCATTACAATTGTATTAGTGATGGCATTTCAAGGCACAGGTTTCCCATATTAACTTGTTCTGTGACCATGTTCCCAAATCATTCCCCTCTTCCTGCCTGGAGAAACCGTGATGACCGCTGGGGCTCGTGATATGCTAGCCACCTTTAATTCTGCTCACCTCACCTGTCACAGTCTGTCTGACGGCAGCCCCCTTCCACACACACACACACACACACACACACACACACACACACACACACATACAACAAACATTCACACTGGCCCACAGCCAATCTGTCAAATTCACTCTGTCCTGCAGCAATCAAACCAACCGCTTGTAATGTCACATTATTCACTTAAAAACAGTAAGTTGAAAAAAAATGTACAGAAATATCTGGATTAGTCTGGAATCCTCACCCCACCACATGACCTTCCCATTAAATTACCCACCTCCGGCTGCCACCCTTCCTTCCACAATGACTTTCATCTGTTCAGATTCTACCAATCCATTGCCCTCACCAACATAGTCCTGCATAACCATATCAACCAAGCCCAATCCTAATTGCAAAAACTTCTCAGCATCTGTAAAATTTTCCTTTTATGCAATCCCAACTTCCCCAACTTCCTGGAACCCATAACACACATAGAAACTTTGCCATCCAGGAACTAGAACAACATGCACAGTGCCACCACACAACTCTCCAACCTGCATACTTCCAACTTGGGATGGCAAGCGTTTGGTTTGTGTTTCTGTTGCAGTTATTTTAAGCAGGAAACAAATTTCACACACACTCTTTGTTCTTTTACAGTTGCCATAACGACTTCACAGAGGTAACCCGCCAACAGTCAGAGAAACACAATACCACACTTGCACATTCAGCTCTACACTGACACCGTCTGCACAGCTGTCTCATGAAGGTCTCTACTAACACCATCTAGAGTGAGAACCCTGCGCTACGTCTACTTCCAACTTGGAGAACCAGTGTCCACCACCTTTGCAACAACCTCCAAACCTCCTCCACGTCCCCTCATAGCTGGCAAACCCTGTCTCGCAGAACTACTAGATTTACCCGACCCTCCAAATTTCGCTCCCACCTAAACAGACCCAAAACACAGTCATGGACATTTCCTCCAAAAGCCTTAGTCCAGTCAAAAATATCAGTCCTTTACAGAGACCTCACCTTTTGCCCAACTCCTAAATTAAATCATGCTTGCATGACTCAGCTCAGTCCTCCATCCAACTTCGATTCATCCCCACTGCCCCCAAATACCCTCTGTTAACTTACCAGAATTTCTTAGCCTTGAAACTTGCCCCACCATCATTCCCCAAATCCCTCGCATGCCAACTAACAGATCCACAGAAAGAACCACCAACCACCACCTAGAAACTGATCCTGATCTAATAATCCTACATGCGGACAAGGGCTCCACGACTGTTCTTTTGAACTGCAATTATTACCTGGCAGAAGAACTCTGCCCGGTATCAGATACGTCTACCCACAAACCATGCCACAGTGACCCCATTCCAGAAATCCAGCAGTATCTCTAATCGCTCCTCAAATCCATAGGCCCATTCCAGAACATCTCTCCAGAGACCACCTCTCTCCTCATCCTTACTACTCCCCACATTCCTACCTTCTGCATGCTTCCTGAAGTCCATAAACCCAACCACTTAGGATGTCTCATTGTGGCCAGTTACTGTGCCTCCACTGAGAGAATCTCTGCTCTCATAGACCAATATCTTCAGCCTATTACCCAGAACCTACCTTCCTACATAAAAGATACCAACCATTTCGTCCACCGATCCCCACAGTTCCTGCCCCTTTACCTCACAGTGCCCTGCTCATCACTATTAATGGCACCTCCCTTTACACTAACACCCCTAATGCACATGGCTTTACTGCTATTTAACACTACCTTTCCCAACACTCGACAGATTCCAAACCTACAACTTCCTCCCTAGTCGCCATGACCACCTGTATCCTCACCCACAATTACTTCTCCTTTGAATGCATTATCTACAAGTAAAATCAGGGTATGGCTATGGGCACTCGCATGGAACTATACTATGCAAACCTATTCATGGGCCACCTAGGGGAATACTTCACAAACACCCCAGAATCCTAAACCCCTCACCTGGTTCAGATTCATTCATGACATCTGTGTGAGAACCTCAAGAGTATGTCCCCCATTTGCTTCACGTGGTCCTACTCAACCCAACAAGTCACCTACCTAGATGTTGATCTCCATCTCAAAGAAGGCTACATCAGTACCTCTATCCATATCACAGCTATTAACCACCAGCTATACCTTCACTTCAATAGCTGCCACCTGATCCATATGAAGAAGTCCCTTCCATACAGCCTAGCCACCTGTGGTCATTGTGTCTGCAATGACAAGTGGTCCCTCTCGAAATATACCGAGGGTTTCACTGAGGCCTTTACTGACCATAATTATTCTCCCAACCTTGAACAAATACAAAACTCCCTGCCTTATCTTTCCAGTTACCTACCACCTTGCAAAGTATCACCGTCCAGTCACAGAGGAGTGTCCCCCTGGTAATTAGTACACCCATGACTGGAGCAACTGAATTATATTCTCTGCCAGGGGTTTGACTACCTCTCGTTGTGCCATGAGATGAGAAATGTTCTGGCCACTATCCTTCCCCCCCCCCCTTTCCTCCAAAAGCCTTAGCTCCACGGAAATATCAGTCCTTTCCAGAGGCCTCACCTTTTTCCCCACTCCTAAATTCAATCACGCAGGAGTTAATGACCTTCTCTCCTTCTCCCAGTCCCTACGGTGAAACACTTTTTCGCCACCAATTCTACCCATTCACACTCAACCAAACACCAATATTGAACCCTTCCTGACTCTGTTCATTCCTCCATCCAACTGTGACTCCTCCCACTGCTCCCAAATCACCCTCTGTTAACTTTCCAGAATTTTGTAACCTTGTACCTTGCCTCACCATTATTTCCCAAATCCCTCAACATGCAACCTAACCTTAGATCTGCAGAAAAACTGCAGTCCACCATCTAAAAAATGATCCTGACCATATAATCTTCCCTGTAGATTAAGGCTCCACCACTATTATTTTTAACCACAAGGATTACCCAGCAGGACGATTCTGCCAGCTGTCAGATACATGTACCTACAAGCCTTGCCACTGTGGCCCCATTCCAGAAATCCAGCAGCATTTCCAGTCTCTCCTCAAATCCTCAAAACCATTCCAGAATCTCTCCTTGGAGTCCATCTCTCTCCTCACCCCTTCCACTCCCTGCACTCCTGCCTTCTACATGCTTCCTAAAGTCCATAAACCCAACTACCAGGATGCTCCATTGTGGCCGGTTACTGTGCCCGATTGAGAGAATCTCTGCTCTCGTACACAAATATCTTCGGCCTATTACCTAGAACCTACCAACCATTTCCTCCACTGCCTCTCCATAGTTCCTGTCCCTTTACCGCACAGCCGGCCGGAGTGGCCGAGCGGTTCTCAGCACTTCAGTCTGGAACCGCGCGACTGCTATGGTCGCAGGTTCGAATTCTGCCTTGGGCATGGATGTTGTGATGTCCATAGGTTAGTTAGGTTTAAGTAGTTCTAAGTTCTAGGGGACTGATGACCTCAGATGTTAAGTCCCATAGTGCTCAGAGCCATTTGAACCATTCTTTACCATACAGTGCCCTGCTAGTCACTATTGCTGCCATTTCCCTTTAAACTAACATCCCTAATGCCCATGGCCTTACTGCTATTGAAAACTACCTTTCCCAATGCCCAACAGATTCCAAACCAACCATCTCCTTCCTAGTCCCCATGACCAACTATATCGTCACCTACAATTACTTATCCTCTGAAGGCATTATCTACAAACAAATCCAGGGCATGGCTATGTGTACCTTCATGGAACTATACTATGCAAACCTATTCATATGCCATCTAGAGGAATCCTTCCCAAACACCCCAGAATCCTTAACCCATCATCTGGTTCAGATTCATTCATGACATCTTTGTGATATGGATCAAGAGTGAGGACACCCTATCCACATTCCTCCAGAATGTCAACAGCTTTTTCCCCCATTCGCTTCACCCAATCCTACTCAACCTAACAGGTCACCTTCCCAGATGTTGACCTCCTCCTCAGTACCTCTGTCCATATGAAACATACTAACCACCACCAACACCTCTTCTTCGATAGCTGCCACCTGTTCCATATGAAGAAGCCCCTTCCACACAGCCTAGTCTTCCACGATCGTCCCATCGGCAGTGACAAGTGGTCCCTCTAGAAATATACTGAGTGTCTCACTGAGGCCTTTACAAACCATAATTATCCTCCCAACCTTGTACAAAAACAAAATTCCCGCGTCTTATCTTACCAGTTACCCACGGTCTCCCAAAGGCTCACCATCCAGTCACAGACTAGTGTTCCCCTAGTAACTTAGTACAACCCATGATTGGAACAACTGAATTACTTTCTCCGGCAGGGTTTCAACTACCTCCCATCATCCCACGAGATGAGAGATGTCCTGCGCACTATTCTTCCTACACTTTCCACTGAACCTACATGATATATTCATCCATCCCTACACAACCCCTGCTCCCAATCCCTTACCTTATGGCTCAGATCCCTGTAACAGACCTAGATGCAAGACCTGTCTCATACATTCTCCCACCACCACCGACTCCAGTCCAGTCACAAATGTCACCTATCCCATCAAAGGCAGAGATACCTGTGAAACCAATCATGTGATCTACAAGCCAAGCTGCAACCACTGTGCTGTATTCTGTGTGGGCATGACAACCAACAAGCTGTCTTTCTGCATGAACTGCCATTGACAAACTGTGGCCAAGAAACAACTGGACCACCCTGTTGCTGAGCACACTGCAAGTACAACATTCTTCATTTCAGTGACTGCTTCGCAGCTTGTGCCATAAGTGTTCTTCCCATCAACACCAGCTCTTCAGGATAGCACAAGTGGGAACTTTCCCTGCAATACATCCTGTTTCCAAAACCATCCTGTCCTCAACATCTGTTAGTCATTATCCTCCACCATCTAGCCCCTTACCTGCTCCCATTCCAGCAATAGACAGCTCTCAATTCCACCAATGCACCAAGTCCTTTTACTTCTTTCCTTTTCTGCTACCCCCCCCCCCCCCCCCCCCCCTGCTCTTTTGTCTAACCTCCTGACTGCACCTAGCTGCCCCACTCTTTCTCCACCTTGTCCCTGTACACTCCCCAGCAGCACTTCACCGTCCCCCACCGCTACCCTGTTATCCCTCCCCCTCCCCACCCCAGACTCCTCCTTACCCCCACCCACTTGCATATTCCATCATGCACTGCTGCTGCTGCTGCTCATAGTGTGGCTGCAGCTGCCAAAAACTGTGGTCATGTGTTTGAGTTGCGTTTGCATGTGTGTGTGTGTGTGTGTGTGTGTGTGTGTGAGTGAGTGTGAGTGTGAGTGAGTGAGTGAGTGAGTGAGTGTGTTAGATTAGAGATTAGATTAGATTAGATTAGATTAGTACTTGTTCCACAGATCATGAATACGACACTTCGTAATGATGTGGAACGTGTCAGGTTAATAAAAGGTGTCTATACAAGATATTACATTACACAAAATATTACATGACACTCAATATTTTTAATTTGTGTATGTGTGTGTGTGTGGTTGTGTGTGTTGACGAAGCCCTTGTTGGTCGAAAGCGTATTTTGTGACTGCCTTTTGTTGTGACTATCTGCAACTCACCATCTCCATTATATTGTGAGTAGCAACTATCCTTTTCATAATACTGTTGATCCAAATAAAGATTTTAAGAGCAAAGCATAAGGGTTTTGGGTACAGACCTTGTGGCATGACTTCAAAAACTATTGGATCTCTTTGTGTTCTGCATAGCATGACCGGATCATTTTGTAAATTGCAGACTACTTCTGGAAGATCACTTCTAACACTTTCAGGACTAATTTTCATTGAATTATTAAAGCTATCAGCCTTCATTGGTGAAGCAACAGGAGACTAGCAAGTCACAAATTTAGCTTTCATGTTTGTGTCCACAGTTTAATTCTTAAATCCTTTGTATGTTTTGTGTGTTTGCAAAGTTTAATTCTTAAATTCATTGAGTATTTTTCATGAGATATAACATCACGTTTTAGTAATAGTTAAGTGTACATTCATGCAGTCTGTAGTGCATTAGTTATTTGTTTGTTTTGGATAGGCAGTAATGGTCGACCACAGCTCAGTCAGCTGCCACCCTCTGTTGGTAAAGTATCAGGAGACTAGCGAATCACATATTTATCTTTTTTTCTTTGTTTTCATAGTTTGAATCTCAAGTTAATAGTAGTAGGATGGATAGGGTGTGTGCTGTGTGTGGATGCAGAAGGGGATGTCAATAGTTTGTGAACAGGCAACAAATCTACCCATAGGAACTTGTTTCAATAGTACAGTAGAGCATTGATTATCCGTACGCCGGTCAACTGAACGACCGCTTAACCAAACTGCATACTCGCTCGCACCTGTTACTCTCCCATCCTACCATCCATCATCCCCCTCACTCCCAAACCAAGCAATGGATTCCCATGAATGTGATGACGAAGACGTTCATGAATGGATGAATATCGATGATGCAGATCCAGGACACCAAATCATGCAGGACAGCGAGATTGTAAATGTCGTCACTGATAAAGATGATGCCGCCAGCATCTCTACATCTATATCTACATCCATCCTACGCAAGCCACCTGACGATGTGTGGCAGAGGGTACCCTGAGTACCTCTATCGGTTCTCCCTTCTATTCCAGTCTCGTGGAAAGAAGGATTGTCGGTATGCTTCTGTGTGGGCTCTAATCTCACTGATTTTATCCTCCTGGTCTCTTCGCGAGATATACATAGGAGGGAGTAATATACTGCTTGACACTTTGATGAAGGTATGTTCTTGAAACTTTAACAAAAGCCCGAACCGAGCTACTGAGCGTCTCTCCTGCAGTCTTCCACTGGAGTTTATCTATCATCTCCGTACCATTTTTACGATTACTAAATGATCCTGTAACGAAGCGTGCTGCTCACTGTTGGATCTTCTCTATCTCTTCTATCAACCCTATCTGGTACGGGTCCCACACTGTTGAGCAGTATTCAAGCAGTGGGCGAACAAGCGTACTGTAACCTACTTCCTTTGTTTTCGGATTGCATTTCCTTAGGATTCTTCCAATGAATCTAAGTCTGGCATCTGCTTTACGAACGATCAACTTTATACGATCATTCCATTTTAAATCACTCCTAATGCATACTCCCAGATAATTTATGGGATTAACTGCTTCCAGTTGCTGACCTGCTATTTTGTAGCTAAATGATAAGGGATCTATCTTTCTATGTATTCGCAGCACATTACACTTGTCTACATTGAGATTCAATTGCCATTCCCTGCACCATGCGTCAATTTGCTGCAGATCCTCCTGCGTTTCAGTACAATTTTTCATTGTTGCAACCTCTCGATACACCACAGCATCATCTGCAAAAAGCCTCAGTGAACTTCCGATGTCATCCACCAGGTCATTTATGTATATTGTAAATAGCAACAGTCCTATGACACTCCCCTGCGGCACACCTGAAATCACTCTTACTTCGGAAGACTTCTCTCCATTGAGAATGACATGCTGCATTCTGTTATCTAGGAACTCCTCAATCAAATCACACAATTGGTCTGATAGTCTGTATGCTCTTACTTTGTTCATTAAACGACTGTGGGGAACTGTGTCAAACGCCTTGCAGAAGTCAAGAAACATGGCATCTACCTGTGAACTCGTGTCTATGGACCTCTGAGTCTCGTGGACAAATAGCACGAGCTAGGTTTCACATGACTGTCTTTTTTGAAACCCATGCTGATTCCTACAGAGTAGATTTCCAGTCTCCAGAAAAGTCATTATACTCAAACATAATACGTGTTCCAAAATTCTACAACTGATCGACATTAGATATATAGGTCTATAGTTGTGCACATCTGTTCGACGTCCCTTCTTGAAAACGGGGATGACCTGTGCCCTTTTCCAATCCTTTGGAACGCTTCGCTCTTCTAGAGACCTACGGTACACCGCTGCAAGAAAGGGGGCAAGTTCCTTCACGTACTCTGTGTAAAATCGAACTGGTATCCCATCAGATCCAGGGGCCTTTCCTCTTTTGAGCGATTTTAATTGTTTCTCTATACCTCTGTCGTCTATTTCGATATCTACCATTTTGTCATCTGTGCGACAATCTAGAGAAGGAACTACAGTGCAGTCTTCCTCTGTGAAACAGCTTTGGAAGAAGACATTTAGTATTTCGGCCTTTAGTCTGTCATCCTCTGTTTCAGTACCATTTTGGTCACAGAGTTTCTGGACATTTTGTTTTGATCCACCTACCACTTTGACATAAGACCAAAATTTCTTAGGATTTTCTGCCAAGTCAGTACATAGAACTTTACTTTCGAATTCATTGAACGCCTCTCGCATAGCCCTCCTCACACTACATTTCGCTTCGCGTAATTTTTGTTTGTCTGCAAGGCTTTGGCTATGTTTATGTTTGCTGTGAAGTTCCCTTTGCTTCCGCAGCAGTTTTCTAATTCGGTTGTTGTACCACGGTGGCTCTTTTCCATCTCTTACGATCTTGCTTGGCACATACGCATCTAACGCATATTGTACGATGGTTTTGAACTTTACCCACTGATCCTCAACACTATCTGTACTTGAGACAAAACTTTTGTGTTGAGCCATAAAGTACTCTGAAATCTGCTTTTTGTCACTTTTGCTAAATAGAAAAATCTTCCTACCTTTTTTAATATTTCTATTTATGGCTGAAATCATCGATGCAGTAACCGCTTTATGATCGCTGATTCCCTGTTCTTGCATTAACTGATTCAAATAGTGCGGGTCTGTTAGTCACCAGAAGGTCTAATATGTTATCGCCATGAGTCGGTTCTCTGTTTAACTGCTCAAGGTAGTTTTCAGATAAAGCACTTTAAAAAATTTCACTGGATTCTTTTTCCCTGCCACCCGTTATGAACGTTTGAGTCTCCCAGTTAATATCCGGCAAATTAAAATCTCCACCCAGAACTATAACATGGTGGGGAAATCTTCTCAAAATATTTTCCAAATTATTCTTCAGGTGCTCAGCCACAGCAACTGCTGAGCCCGGGGGCCTATAGAGACATCCAATTACCATGTCTGAGCCTGCTTTAACCGTGACCTTCACCTAAATCATTTCACAGTTCAGTTCTCCGTGAATTTCCTTTGATACTATTGCACTTCTTATCGCGATAAACACGCCTCCCCCTTCACTGTCCAGCCTGTTTCTGCAGTATACATTGCATTCTGAGTTTAGGATTTCATTACTGTTTACGTCTGGTTTCAGCCAACTTTCTGTCCCTAGTACTATGTGGGCGTTGTGCCCGTTTATTAATGAGAGCAGTTCTGGGACCTTTCTATAGACGCTCCTGCAGTTTACTATTAGCACATTAATATTGTTATTCCCAGTTGCATTTTACCTACTCCTACCTTGCCGCATCTCAGGAGGTGTCTTGTCAGGCATAGGGAGGGAATTCTCTAACCTAAAAAACCCCCATGTGCACTCCACATGTACTCCGCTACCCTTGTAGCCGCTTCCGGTGTGTAGTGCACCCCTGACCTATTCAGGGAGACCCTACATTTCTCCACCCGATAGCGGAGGTCGAGAAATTTGCACCCCAGATCTCCGCAGAATCGTCTGAGCCTCTGGTTTAAGCCTTCCACTCGGCTCCAAACCAGAGGACCGCGATCGGTTCTGGGAACGATACTACAAATAGTTAGCTCTGATTCCACCCCGCGAGCGAGGCTTTCCGCCTTCAGCAATTGCGCCAACCACCTGTACGAACTGAGGATGACCTCTGAACCCAGACGGCAGGAGTCATTGGTGCCAACATGAGCAACAATTTGCAGTCGGGTGCACCCAGTGCCTTCTATTGCCGCCGGTAGGGCCTCCTCCACATCTCGGATGAGGGGCTCCATCACCCACCTAACATTGGAGCTCCTTATAACTAATAAACCCCTCACCCCGTGTGCCTGCCCAGATCTTGCTGAAGGAGCAGCCACATCTCCACTCACAGGCAGAGTGAGCGATGCCACACGGCCAGCCTCCACATTTACCCTCCGCCTCGTGCGCCGTGAACGCCGCTGAACTCGTCACTCTCCTTGGGGAGAGGGTGGCCCAACCGCGCTCAGTACCCACGAGGATGACTCGACAGCAGGGACAGTGGGTGAAGCATGTAACACCTGGGGTGTACCTTGCGACGCACCAGACTCCCCACTGCCGCTACACTCCGAGGCAGCAGCCTGAAGACGGATGACCGCGGCCATCAACACGCTCAGCTGTTTGCGAAGAGTGGCCAGCTCCTCCAGCGTCCGTACACAGCAGTCACACATCTTATCCATCCTAAGGAATCAATTTACTGAAGAGACTTAATCAACTTTTAACTAGACTGCTAATTCACTAAAGGCAGCTGATTATTGACTAAACTGTGATTGCTAGCCACTTCTTGTAGAAAACAATGAAAATAGCACTGCCTGTCTCTGGACTGTATTGAAAACAAACACTAGCAGTACTGGCACTATGGCTGACTAAAGGGACTCTCTCTGACAGTATTCAAAACAAACACGAAATCTATGGAACACTATTAATAGCACTCGACAATTAAAGCTTCCTAAAAGCAAAAACACACGGAAGAAGAAGTAACAAGTAAGAAAAATACAGTTAATACTTAAATTAAGGTAGTTCGCTGCACAGCAGACGTGAAGTAGACGGTGGTTGGGGTGACATCAATTTGTGCTCCAGAAAGTGAAGATGATAGTATACCAACAGCTTCTGAGGCGTTCACTTGTTTAGATACTGCCTTGCGATGGTTTGAAGCCCAAGTGAAAGTGACCAGATTCAATTATCTGTAATGAAAAACGTACGTGACTTAGCTGCTTGTAAGCATGTAGGTTTGCTTAGGCAGACCAGAATAAAAGATTTTTTAAACGTTAATTTTTTATACTGTGTGTATTGTTCATGCAAAATGCGTATGTAATATGTATATATTTTTGTTTAATAAACTGTGTCACATACTACACTCCTGGAAATGGAAAAAAGAACACATTGACACAGGTGTGTCAGACCCACCATACTTGCTCCGGACACTGCGAGAGGGCTGTACAAGCAATGATCACACGCACGGCACAGCGGACACACCAGGAACCGCGGTGTTGGACGTCGAATGGCGCTAGCTGCGCAGCATTAGTGCACCACTGCCATCAGTGTCAGCCAGTTTGCCGTGGCATACGGAGCTCCATCGCAGTCTTTAACACTGGTAGCATGCCGCGACAGCGTGAACGTGAACCGTATGTGCAGTTGACGGACTCTGAGCGAGGGCGTATAGTGGGCATGCGGGAGGCCGGGTGGACGTACCGCCGAATTGCTCAACACGTGGGACGTGAGGTCTCCACAGTACATCGATGTTGTCACCAGTGGTCGGCGGAAGGTGCACGTGCCCGTCGACCTGGGACCGGACCGCAGCGATGCACTGATGCACGCCAAGACCGTAGGATCCTACGCAGTGCCGTAGGGGACCGCACCGCCACTTCGCAGCAAATTAGGGACACTGTTGCTCCTGGGGTATTGGCGAGGACCATTCGCAACCGTCTCCATGAAGCTGGGCTACGGTCCCGCACACCGTTAGGTCGTCTTCCGCTCACGCCCCAACATCATGCAGCCCGCCTTTAGTGGTGTCGCGACAGGCGTGAATGGAGGGACGAATGGAGATGTGTCGTTTTCTGCGATGAGAGTCGCTTCTGCCTTAGTGCCAATGATGGTCGTATGCGTGTTTGGCGCCGTGCAGGTGAGCGCCACAATCAGGACTGCATACGACCGAGGCACACAGGGCCAACACCCGGCATCATGGTGTGGGGAGCGATCTCCTACACTGGCCGTACACCTCTGGTGATCGTCGATGGGACACTGAATAGTGCACGGTACATCCAAACCGTCATCGAACCCATTGTTCTACCATTCCTAGACCTGCAAGGGAACTTGCTGTTCCAACAGGACAATGCACGTCCGCATGTATCCCGTGCCACCCAACGTGCTCTAGAGGGTGTAAGTCAACTACCCTGGCCAGCAAGATCTCCGGATCTGTCCCCCATTGAGCATGTTTGGGACTGGATGAAGCGTTGTCTCACGCGGTCTGCACGTCCAGCACGAACGCTGGTCCAACTGAGGCGCCAGGTGGAAATGGCATGGCAAGCCGTTCCACAGGACTACATCCAGCATCTCTACGATCGTCTCCATGGGAGAATAGCAGCCTGCATTGCTGCGAAAGGTGGATATACACTGTACTAGTGCCGACGTTGTGCATGCTCTGTTGCCTGTGTCTATGTGCCTGTGGTTCTGTCAGTGTGATCATGTGATGTATCTGACCCCAGGAATGTGTCAATAAAGTTTCCCCTTCCTGGGACAATGAATTCACGGTGTTCTTATTTCAATTTCCAGGAGTGTATATATTCCCACTAAAGTTGCCTTTGTATGTTACTTTGTAATACTAAAAGAGATGGCTGTTTTTATGAATAAATTTATTGTACAGTACTTCTTTTTGGCAAATAAACATGTACAGTTCGATTATCCAAACAAACCAGTTTTCTGAACACCCATGTCCCCCAATTACTTCGGATAATCGACGCTCTACTGTATATGATAATTCATTTTCTGTTTAACACACTACCAGATTCCATTAATTTTTTAACTACATTTCTTCAAAAGTTGCTTAGCCTATAGTCATGAAGAGTGTGTTCAGGATCAATAGTTGTTTGGGAGCATTTACTTGAATTTCTTTCCTCTTATCATGTTTTTATTATATTTTGGAAATCGATTCATTCATATTTCAACTTTCAAGAATGTTAATTACCCTATAATATTCCAAATATCTTTTTCATCAGATACTGGCAGGTAGTTATGCATTTAACATTATTCAATCGTCAAAGCTTCATTACAAAATTATGTTTAAGACTGTAATTTTTTTATCTCTATAAATATTGTTTATGTCTTAAATATCATTTTCTTGATAAATATTAACTTAGATTTACTGTAAAAGAACACATCATTGACTCTTTGCATCTACGATTTGTGAGATCTTTGTTTAAATGTGGTAAAAGGATTCCTTGCAGAGTACTGGTTGAGAGTAGTCAGGAGAAGGAAGGACTTGGACATGTTTTTATGTAAGACGAAGTGAAATTTTACCTTGTGAAGTGACTGTGGTCAAAACCATAATGACGTAAATGTCAGTTTTGTGATTCATTAGTTATGAGAAGAAATACAAGTCTGTCAATCTCGGAACCAGTGTTTATTATGAAAGTAACCTTCTACATCCAGTCTTTTATGTTATTGATGAGAAATGAATTTTTGATTACATTGAACCTGAGAATATTCTATGATAATTTATTTTGAACAAAATAATTTCTTTTTGGAAACATGGCAACCCTGGGCCACTTCAGATATCATAAGCCAGAGTGTATTGAACAAAGAGCTGAGCTATAAATTTCAACAAAGCTTCGAGATGAGTATATTCACTGTTTTCTAAGCTATGTGACAACCAACTTTGGGGCAGATTCTACAGCACAATCATATACTGAATAACATTTACATATCTGGTTGTTCAGACAGAAATTTCATCATTTTATTATCTTCTTATTGTTTGAGCTGTGGGGCAGGACTGTTGGAAGATTCTTATGGGCATGGTCACCCCTTGCAGGCTGCTGCATCAGGATGTGGTGGCACTAGAGAAGTTGGCATGTCGCTTGCTCATGGAACACCCCAGGAGTCACTTGTTTTGCCCACAGCCTCTGCTGTCAAGGAACATTCTGTCGCACCCAGTGTGGGGGATCTGTGTTCACTGCAGAGTGAGTGGTAGGTTGTTACACAATTATTGCACTCAAGGCAGAGAGTCAATGTGAGGGCTGGTCATCTGGCTTCACCCATTCATTCTGTGAGTAGAAAGGTGGCCACTCCTTCAGCAGGGTCCAAGCAGGCTCTCAGGGGAAACGGTTTTCTGGTTAACACAGCTGCAATTTTAGGTGCATTAGGGAGCCTGTTAGGTAAATAGCAAGCAGGTCTGAAAGGATTCCAACGTGCACTCCATGTGCCTGCAGCTATTGAGGTGGTGAAGGTTGATCATGTGATGCCCCACTATACAAGAAATTCCAAGCAGAAATGCAACTAAAGGCATATGAGCAAAGCAAACACAAAGCACTGGCTTCCTGTGTCGTCATAGACGCGCATGTGTAGTAACATCTGTTTTCTGGCGCTCTCTGGTGACTGCTCAAATGAATCTATTTGTAACAGATCCCAGGGAAATATTGTGATTGGTTGTTAGAAGTATTACTTTCAAAGTATATTTTCCTTTGCGCATGGTGAATTATGGTAAGTGTGAGAATGTGCGACAAATTTCGTAAATCACACAGTGTTTGACTCACATTCAAAACTTAACTCTTTGGGGACTATCCAATTAGAAAAATTTCAGATCCAGGAGACCAGATGTCTATGTCATTATTTAAAATTTTACTGGCAGATTTGTGGTTGATGTGTATTAAAGGATAACATACGCGGAAGAGACTAATATTATGTATGTGAAAGCTTAGCTTTTCTTGTACCTATACTATATGCAAATCAATTTAAACAATTGCCTTTTCCTATTTGTGTGTTCACGCTACTTAACAGTGATGCTGCTATTGACTGACTACATCAAGTGTCCAATGCTTGGAATACCTGCTGTTATTGGCCGGCGAGATTTCGTGATGTGAGCTATGACTGGCTGACAAAAGCACATCACAATCTCTATTTCAGTGCTTCAGAAACTAACTTGCTGTGTTAATGGTAGAATTTATATTTATACTGCCATAATATGAAAATATGTGGTGTTCATGTCACTGCACATCAAATATCTTTCCAAAACAAGTTGTTCTTCTCCTAAAGTGCCAGAAAGTTCTATGCTGGTGTATAAAACCTTTATCGTTCAAAAGATTGATAAGTTTTACAGTTCCAAGGGAAGGTATGCTGTCACTTAACACGGGAAAGGCGTATTTTCATCTGGGAAAATGTGTATTTTCACCTGGGAAAACGTGTATTTTTAACTGGGAAAACTGGGAGAAATTCAGGAATTTCTTTTATTGTCTGCATGTACATCCTGGTATATCAAAAATACAGATTAGACGCCATAAGAGGGGCTGTTGACAAAAATATTGCGTCCATTGAGGTCAAAATTTAGTCCTATGACTTTAAAGTTATCTGGGCATGGTAAGCAGGCCTAGCAGGACTCAAGTTAGTTATTGGGTGTTTTTACCAGCCACCTGATTGCGCTGTAACAGTTGTAGAATCATTTAATGAAAGTCTACTCTCAGTAGTATGGAAATACCCAGATCAGTTAGTATTAATTTTAGGTGAATTTAACCTACCAAATACAGGCTGAGACTTCTATAGACTAACTGCAGGTGGTATAAAAACAGTCTTATGAAGTACTTTTATACATGTTTTCCAAAAACTGCCAACTAGTTTGACAACCCACACTAAATGAGGCAATGGAAATATTTTAGACTTTGTAGCTGGAAATATGCCTGATCTTGTCGAGTGTCAGTATAAAGACAGGGATTAGTGAGCATGATGTCATTGTAATGTCGGTGGTTACTAGAATTAATAAATCTGTCAAGAAGGCTAGGAGAGTATTTTTGCTAAAAAAAAAGCAGATATGCAGTTGCTAGCACCCAACATAGGCAATGAATGGGAAGCATTTAGCTCCAATATGATGGATATAGAGGAATTATGAGCAAAGTTTAAACTGATTGTAAATTGTCCTCTGGAGATGTATATAGCAAAATTTGGAAAATGCTGAGGAAACAGAAATAATTGAACTTATGCTTCAAAAAAGAATGTACAAATTGTGACAAGCAAACATTAGTAGAAATTTGTGTGTCTGTAAGTAGATGAATGCATGAAACATACAGCAACTCCCACCTTAGTGAAAGATCTTGTTGAGAACGTGGGAAAACTCTGATCATACATAAAATCACTAAGCAGGTCAAAGATTCCTATCCAATCATTCTTTGAGCAGTCTGAGGTAACAGTAGAAAGACAGGAAAAAGAAAGGTAAGATTTTAAATTTCACGTTTAAGAAATCATTCATGCAGGAGGATCATACAAACATACCATTGTTTGACTCTCATACAGGCTCCTGCATGGAGAACATAGAAATGGGCATCCATGGCATAGAGAAACAATTGTAGTTGAAAACAAGTAAGTCCCCAGGTCCAGATGGAATCCCAAATTGGTTTTACTGAGAGTACTCTGTAGCATTTCCTCCTTTACGTAGGTGGCATTTATCATGAATCTCTCGCCCATTGCAAAGTTGCAAGAACCTAGAAAAAGTGCAGGTGACTACTGTGTATAAGAAAGGTAAAAGAACAGACCTATATAATTACAGACCAGTATCCTTAACATTGGTTTGCTGCAGGATTCTTGAACATATCCTGAGTCTGAATATAATAAATTTCCTTGAGACCAAAAAGCTTCTATCCGCAAGTCAGCATGAATTTAAAATCCATTACTCGTCCAAAACTCAGCTTGCCCTTTTCTCACATTACATTCTATAAACTATGGATGAAGGGTGACAGGTAGATTCCATATTCCTAGAATTTTGGAAAGTTGTTTGAAATGGTGCCTCACTGCAGACTGTTGACAGTCTGAGCAAACAGTTTAGGCTCCCAGATTTGTGACTGGCTTGGAGACTTTTTGAATAATAGAACCCAGTATGGTGTCATCGATACAAGTGTTCATCAGAGGCATGGGTATCATCAGGAGTGCTCCAGGGAAGTGTGATAAAACCTCTCTTTTTCTCTATAAACATAAATGATTTCACTGAAGGGTGAGCAGCAATTTACAGCTGTTTCATGATAATATTTTGGTGTATGGGAAAGTATCATTGTTGAGTCTGTAGTAGTATACGAGATGACTTATATAGAATTTCTAGTTGGTGTGATGAATGGCAGCTTGTTCTACATGTAGAAAAATGTAAGTTAATGTGAATGAGTAGGAAAAACAGTCCTGTAATGTTCAAATGCATCATTAGTAGGGTGCTCCATGACATGGTCACATCATTTACATATCTAGGCATATGTTAGAAAGTGAGAGGAAAAGGAATGAGCACGTTATATCGGTAGTAGGGAAGACAAGTACTCAATTTCATTCTGTTGGGAGAATTTTGGGAAGGTGTGGCTCATTCATAAAGTAGACGGTGTCTAAAACACTTGTGCGACTGATTCTTGTGTACACTTTGTGTGTTCGGGATCCATACCAGGTCAGATTAAAGGAAGATATCGAAGCAATTCAACAATTCAGAAGCAGGCTGCTAGATTTGTTACTAATAGGTTCAGTTAGCGTACAGGTAATACAGAGATGCTTCATGGGCTCAAATGGGGATCCCTGGAGGGAAGACACTGCTCCTTTTGTGATGCACAGTAGTAGAAATTTAGAGAACCGCCATATGAGGTCAAGTGCAGAATGATATTGCTACTGCCAACGTACATTTTGAGTAAGGACTAAGAAGGTAAGATGCAAGAAATTGGGCTCATATGGAGGCTTTTAGACAGTCATTTTACCTCCTCTATTTTCAAGTGAAAGAGGAAAGGTAATGAGTGGTAGTGGTACATGGTACCATCTTCCATGCACTTTACTGTGGCTTGCGGTGTATGCATGTAGCTGTAGATGAAAGAAAATAATATCTGGCTCTAGTGATTTAATATATTTAAAACTACTCTGCAACTCATTGGAGACTTCGTCAATTTCACTTCACAGCAACTTGGGGAAATGACACTAATTTTCAGCAACTTGGAGAAATGACACCAATTTTGCTCATTTGGTTGCAATTAAAATAATATTTGTTTACACCAGAGTCCATTAATATCCGTGACCATATCAGAAATAATGTGTTCTCTCCCTTGCAAACACAGATTCAAATTATTTAAATAATTAGTAAAATATGTTCAAAATTCTAATACTGATCAAAAAAGTGAATCTTTGAGCTCATTTTCAAATTCCATAGTGCTCCATTTACTTCTTCATTCAAAAAACTTGGAAAGCCCTTTTCCAAGTGGGAAAAAGTAAAAGTTAAGCATTTTCTTACACAAACAATGAATTTAAAAGGAGTATGTCTCAACAGTTTTTTTTTCAATGTCTTCCAAAAATTTTTTAAATTTTTGATGAGGCAGTGCTCAGTTACTTCCTTGTACTATATTCGCAATTTTTGTTATATGTTTTATTGCAGACAGCTTTCTGACACTTTTCCTACATATTGCTTCCTGGTATATATTGAAGTGAACATTTAAACTATTTATTAAGTTGACCGATGAAGTCATTTTTGCTACCGACCGTACCATCAGTGCAAATTGCAGAGCACTTTTTAAAACCACCAATTTTGTCAAAACACTTATTAGCTGTGTTAAAAATATCCAGAACTGCTGTTCCGAGTAACCGAACCAAAGTGAGTAACTCTTAATGTATAGAAAAGCATCCATTATTTGGAGAATAAAGATTAGTAGTTAACTAACATCTGTTTGATGAGTACTCTCATCCACACACAAAGAAAAATACTAACAATTTGCAACTAAATTGTGTAACTTATTTTTTGTGCTGTGTCACATATCAAGAACTGGACCTTTTACAGTGCTACGTGATGAAGCAACTGTTTTTAAGAATTCAGTGGCATCATCATAACCAAAAAGTTTTGTGAATTCTATTGCACATTCTTTCATGAGTACACCTCCACTGAAGCATTTTTAAGCTTTTACCATCTTACTACATTGCATTTTTTACATAATATTAAATATTATGGTTTTTCATCAGAGTTGTGTATATAGAAGTACTTAATTTCTCACTCCTCATTGAAGACAGTTTTAAGCACTCACTCAGTAAAAACACAGTCTTCAGTATTCTTTATTTTTACACTCTTGAGAACTATCAATCGAAAAATATACACAGTGATAACCACAATCAAAACCAGAATAATAATTGCAGTAATAACCTAAATGGCAACATGAATGATAGTGCAATATTAAGGAGTGTAAATCTGACCAAATCATGGAGACCAAGCAGTTGCTTCGTCACATAAGTCCAAGAGAGGCTATCCCATTCGACTGCTTATAGACAAATGAACCATAGGGTGCTGCAAGGCAGTCA
The DNA here is from genome assembly GCF_023897955.1 of Schistocerca gregaria. Classification (NCBI taxonomy): domain Eukaryota; kingdom Metazoa; phylum Arthropoda; class Insecta; order Orthoptera; family Acrididae; genus Schistocerca; species Schistocerca gregaria. The sequence goes on from NC_064920.1 coordinate 799,407,020, forward strand.
TGCCACTGTACGAGTAGAGTTGAAGGGGAGCAATCTCTGTAGGGAAAGCTCTGGTTGATTAGAAGCTTAGTATGGAGAAACTGATTTCATTGATGTATATGTAGCTTTAATCTCTCTCTTTGCAGGGAAAGAAAATCTGAAAGAGAACATTTCCAAGTGATTGTGCAAGAGAAAGAAGAGTCCCAAAAGAAACAGAAGATGTACTTCAAGACTGTAGTTAAGAAACTGTGCTTATGAGAAAAATATGTAGATTGCAGTACTTTTGTTTATAGCATTATTAAAATTAGTTTCTGTCCTGTCACTTTGCGACAAAACTTGGTTGTTTATATTTGCCCTGAAAGCATGCAACATAGTGTTCTGAAGTTTATAAAGCCATGTGAATAAGTTGTTGCCTGTCAACAGAAAAATCAAAATCCAGTTGGCTCTTGGATAGCTGCAGTTTTAAGAGTGGGCTTACACCCCATTCTCGATATTTTCGTGGCTGCTCTCATCACGTAAACAACATACTTTCAAAAATATTGGTGATGTAATTGAAAATTTGAGGATGTAGAGTGATATGTATAAAAGGATAGGACAGTGCCCACCAAGTACAGAAGGCACTGATGATTGGATATGTATGCTTCAAAATGCAGAAAATCACAGCTCTTGGATAGAGTCCTTCACTACCACACTCACACTGATCAATAGTTGAAGAAAGGAAAGTTGGTCAGTACTCCTAGTACCACCAATAGAATTTCATTTAATGTTTTATTGGTCCTGTAAATGACATGTAGTTTTGTGTGTGTGTGTGTGTGTGTGTGTGTGTGTGTGAATCTTACGTATTTTCTATGAACAGCTGGTTGCACATAATATTAAAACATGTAGTTTATTCGCATAACGCATAAGTTTAAGTGAATGCTTAAAAATGGAGAATAAATGAAAGTACATGGCCCTTTTCATACATTGTTTTGGTTTAGGAATCACAATGTATATACCATGAAATATTGTGTATCACAATCAATTAGCTTTGGTCATCCAACATGCTATTGCCTCATAACAAACCAAAAACTGCTGCCAATCTCAAAGCAAACTCAGGCGATTTGCGCTCCTACACAACTCCCTGGCAGACTGTGCAGCCCATTGTACATTGAGAAGGCATGAGTCGAATCATGTACATAGTCCCCGGTGGCACGAAACGGACTACTGAAGAGTGCGATACCATCCTTATAGTCGCATCTGCCATTGCAGGGTCAGTGCTCCAATTTCATTTCTATGAATTTTTTTATTTAATATTATTGTATGTATTATTTAATTTTTCCCAAATCTTTTTTATTATATTATTCTATAATGTGAACTTTATTTGTTTATTTCTGGAGAATATGTTGGCACCAGTGTGAGCCAAAGACATTCGTGTGTGAAAGGTAGAGAGTCGGACATTGTTAAGGTGACTGTTGGAGTGAGTTAGTTGGACTGTTGTGGGGAGAGCGTGGTTTTTCTGAGGTGGACTGTTGATGGGAGTACGGAAGGAAGTCTGTCGTCTTATATGGAGAGTATCTATAAATAGTATGTGATATGAAGATGGAAATTATTGTGAAAAAGTTAAATTAATAAAAATGAAGAATCAATAGTAAAACAAAAAGCGGGTACCAGTTTTCATTAGCACACAAAGACCCGGACCTAATATTAACAATGTTAGATTGATGGAACGCACCATGGCGAGAATCAAGACAATGAGACCAAATTCAGCATCTAAAGGTAAGGTATTTTAATTAGTTTTAGTATTCTGTGATGTATCATTCTTTTGTCTAGATATTAAGCTTAAAATCGTCTGTTGTAGATACAGACCACCCAAGCTGGCGGGGTGTCGTCAATTGATCATCATAATCTCAGGGTTTGAAATCGCATTTAAATGAATTGAAAGTTTGTCGCTTGATATTTGATTTTCACCCCGGACGAAAGAGGGTACATTACAATTGGGGGCTCTTGTCCGGGATCCATTGCATTATTGGACTGATACTCGTTTTATGTTAACAGTTATGGACTAATAATGTATTAGAAAGAAGAGGAGAACGATCTAAATGAAAGGAAATATAATCTACTGACAAATGGAAGTAACAACCCAACAAGAATAAGAAAAGTAAATAATAACGGACGTGGGACCACGCGGAAAAACGAGATAAGTACACCTATTAAGTTATTTGTATTGTTGACATTTTGGGCGTTTTGTCGGAGCAAGAGTTTCTTAATTTGATTAAAAATGACCGTGACAGACGAGTTGGAACAAAATCAGCAGGGGGATAAAAAGTCTATCGAAAGTGTTCAAGCAAGTGCTAGTACAGAAATGGCAGGTAAAAAATCGGAAGGAAAGGTTGAAGAATTAGACATGTCCGCTATGTTGCAATTACTGTTAACACAGAATGCTGAAAATTCGATACTTTGAACAAACCGTTTAGTCGTTTGAATAAGCAATGTTCTGAACAATTTAGTTTCTTGAATAATGTAATTACAGAAAACGCGAAAAGTATGGAAAAGAAAGTGTCTGATTTAGAAGAGAAGCTTTTAAAAGAAAATAGCCAATTGGCTTAGGAATTCTTTAATGAACCTATCAGATCGGAAATGAAAGAGACGAAAACCAGTTTGGAGGAGCGGACAGACGAAATTGAAGATAGGGTAGACAATGTGGAAGATTATCTCAATAAAGTCGAATTAACAATCAAACGGGAAGTGGAAGAATCCGCGAAGTATTTTGAATCATTTTCGAGTGAGAGAAAAGTTAAAGATAGGGAAATGATTACCAGAATTGACTTACATACGAAAAGTGTCGATGACAAATTGTCATTGTTCGAAAACAAGGTAACAGAAAAAGTGAAAATTATTGAACATAATGTAGATTCTTGTAACAATGTAATTAAAGGCAATGAGCATGAGGTAGTTCGACTACAGAAACAATTAAATGAAATTCGGGATAATTTAGCTATGAAATCGGTAGCGACTTCATTTAACGGATTTTGGCCAGGTACAAACGTGCGTAATTTTCCAGGAGACGTAAAATTACACCCAGTTGATTTCATTATGAACTGTCGTGACAATTTTTCGTTCGAAATGAGTGACACTGTAAAGATCAAATTTGTTAAAAAATTCTTAGATGGAGAAGCATTGTCGTGGGCTAATCTAACCGCCAGTTCTGATTTAACCTATAGTCAATTCGAAAAAAGTTTTTTGATCAAATTTTTCTCAGGGTCTGTTCAGGCCAAAATCAAAAGCGATTTTCTTAATGGGGCTAATTATAAAGAATGTGACGGTACAATGAGGGAATTTTGCGAGAAACAGCTGAGAAAGTTGGCGCGTTTAGACAGACCTTTTGATGAACTAACGCAAATAGACGCTCTAAAAAGGAGGTTACCAAATAGAGTTCAGTGGGACTTGGTATATGGGCCAGATGATTCAGTTGAACAATTTTTGAATTACGTGGAGAAATTGTATCGTGCAAAAGAAGCAAAAGATTTAATGGGCATCATTATGAACAAAATCATGGAGGGTGGAACCAAAATTCTAATAATGGGAATAATCAGCAGGATCGTCAAGGTAATTTTCAGAGAGATTTCAATAGAGGAGAGAATAGCAACTGTCGTCGACATGAGAATAAGGGAGGTAATTATTATGGTGGGAACAGAAATAGACAATGGGAAGATCCAGATAGAAGACAAGATGGGAATGGGCAAGACCGGTTAAACTAAGAGCCATCCCAATGAGGGCCTGTCAGTTTGGGACGAACAGATATAATGCTAGAAATCAGGCTAAGTGGAATCAGAATAGGTATGGGCAAAATGATTACAGAAAAAGACATAGTAATAACATGAAAAGAGCACCGGAAATTGATAAGAGACCATTTGATAAACAGTTTTGGCAGCAAGTCAGTGAGAAGGCTATGAGCACAGATAATTCTAGACACATTAGTAATGAAGATTCAGAGGTTAGTGGGGAGATAATGAATAATTTGTTTAGGCAGGAAGAAAGTGATGTGAGGGGGGATGTAGGTGGGTGTTACTATGTTAATAATAGTTATGATACCTTCGGAATAAATGCATTAATGTATTCTGATGAAATTGCAGTAAATCGAGATCTGAGTGATGTAAAAACTTCTCTGGGTGAGAATGTCAATCAAGTACTGAGGTTGTAGAATTAGAAGAAGTAGAGTGTGATGTTGATGTGAGAAGTCGTGCCGAAGTAGCTAAGATTAATGAAGTTGAGTCAAATGGCGAGATGTTACATGATGCTGAGGAAGAGGCAGTTGATGATAGTGATGATATAGAATACAGAAGTGAGATAAGAGTATTTGTTGTGATTAAGAATGATGCAGATGCAGTTATGAAGGAGGAGGGTAATAGTGTTAGAGAAAATAATCATTCAGTACAAGAGGATCAGGCTGCAGTCATATGGGTTAATACATCACCAGTAATCGAGGGGATAGACAGGGATGACATTAATATTGCGAATGAAGAGAAGGTAATTATTAACTTAGGAAACCAGGGACAAGAGTTCATTTGTAGATTGTGGGACAGCCTTAATGAGGCTAATAAACATAATATGTTTTGGATACAATTGTTATCCATCTGCGAGAAGGTATGTCCTATTTGGTGGGGAAAAAGCAAAAACACGTATAAAATGTAAAGAATTGCCTATGATTACTGATAATAATAATGTGTCTAATTATGTTTGTGTTGCGAATCCTAGTTGGCTTCTGCACAATGGGCAGACTGAAAATAGTTTTGCTTATGTCAAACAAAATGATGATCTGAATTTTAAAAGTGTAGAAGATGAATTGATGCATGAAGATGTTGGTGAGAAGGAGAGTGAAATTGTAGGAAGCCCATACATGCAAAGTTGTATTAATGATTGGACAGGTTGTTGTTTGATTGATTCTGGAAGCCCGATATCAGGAATCAGTGAAAAATTGAGGGATAGGACAAATAAAAACCATGAATTTGCAGAATTACCAATAGTTGGGGTTAAAATTAGGGGAGCAACAGGAAGATTCAGTAAAACAGTAAAATGTCAAATTCTTTTGTCTTTCAAAGTTTGAGATGTGGTCTTTGATCAGGGTTGTCTTGTCATTCCGGACCTGAGTGAGGACATAATTCTAGGTATGGATTGGATAGTAAAAGTGGATATGGGATTTAATTGGAAAAACAAAACTGTCAAATTTAGGGAACCAACAGATAAAAATAAGTTGTATACACAGAGCTTCATTGAGAAGAATAGTAATAGTCATAATCAGATCAGGGGGGTGGATTATTTAGATGATTGGGGATGCACTGATCCTTTTGAAAAACAGACTTCTATTGATGACAAAGATTATCAGAGCATAGTAGAAAATAAGATTGCTGAAGCAGAGAGTTTAACTAGGGAACAACAATCTGATCTCATGGAACTGATGTATTTAGTGACAGACCAGGCAGAGTGAAAGGGTATGAATGTAAACTTGTACTCAAACCGCATGATCCATTTTTCATTAAACCTTATAGGATTCCATTAAGCAGGAGCAAAGCTGTAGAGAGGGAGTTGGAAAAGATGCAGACTTCGGGGGTTATTCAGAGGTGTAATAGCGAATATAATAATCCTATCATAGCCATTGCCAAGAAGGATAATAGTGTAAGACTTGTCCTATATTCTAGGTTCCTCAATAAATTATTATGTAGGGAAACTGATAATCCTGAAAACATTGATGAATTACTACACAAGTTTGAACATGTAAAGTTTATGTCTAGCCTCGATATGACCTCTGGATTTCATCAAATACCATTAGCAAGGGAATCTCAGAAATACACAGCATTCTTATATAATGGAAAATGTTATACCTTTAGTGTAGTACCATTTGGGCTGAATGTAACTGTTGCAGAGTTTATCAGAGCTTTAGATTATGTGTTGGGAAAGGAATTGTTACATAAATTAACTATATATGTAGATGATATTTTGGTATCCAGTAAAAGTTGGGAAGAACACATAGGGTTACTTAAGGATATTTGTGAGGAGTTTAGAAAAGGAGGAATGTCACTGAAGTTATTGAAATGTAAATTTGCAGTGAAACAGTTAAAATTTTTGGGGCACATTATATCTGACAATGTAATTATGGCGGATGAAGAGAAAATTGAAGCAATTGCAAAGTTTCCACCACCTAGGAATAAGAAACAGCTAAAGTCATTTCTCGGACTGTGTGGATTCTATAGGATGTATTGTGCTACTCAGGCTCTTAATGCACCTTGTTTAGGGAATTTGCTTAAAAAGAATACTATATGGGATTGGAATAAAGATTGTCAGATTGCTTTTGAAGAGATTAAACACCAGTTGGTAAATAGTAAAATCTTATGTAGGCCAGATTTTGGGTTGCCTTTCTGTATTATGACTGGCAGTAGTAACTATGGTTTAGGGGCACACCTTTTCCAAGTGAAAAGTCAGAATGGGGTGGAAGAACATAGGTCTATTGCTTTTGCCAGCAGGACATTGCAGAAACACGAGAGGCAGTACACCATTACAGAAAAGGAACTATTAGCCGTTCATTGGGCTTTCTTCAAATTTAAGAATTATTTATTGGGCCACGAGGTGATAGTCTTTTCAGATCATAAAGCACTATCCTACTTACAAGAATGTAAATTATACCATAGTAGAATCACGAGATGGGCACTTTTTCTTCAGCAGTTTAACTACACCATCAAATATATTAAAGGTGATGAAAATTGCATAGCAGATGCTCTTTCAAGGCATCCTTTGGGAGAATCTATTGGTGATAATGGTGATGAAGGAGGGAATGAATTTAAAATTCTGTATTTAAAAGGGATAAATGAGGAGAAAGATGTCATGAAAATCTGCAGTGACATTAGACGGTTTCAGAATCATGATGAAGAGTGGAAACTGGTGAAAAGTTATATTGGAAAGAAGGGAAAAGGAAAAGTAGGGCAGTATTACAAAGTTCATAGGGGAATATTATTTCGGAGGATGAAGGAAGATAGTGAGGTATGGAAGTTATGTTGGCCGTATGAATTTGTCAAATTACTTGTAAAATATACCCATGAAAATTATGGTCATTGTGGGGCAGCAAAATGTATACAAAAGATTCAAGAAAACATTTACTTTTACAATAGGGCGAGGACTGTGAGGAAAATGTTGTCCACTTGTGACTTGTGTCAGAGAGTCAAGGCAATCAATCAAACGAGTAGAGGTCAGATGCAAAATATACTTCCGAAACAGCAGCTTGATGTTGTAGCAATTGACTTGTATGGGCGACTGCCAACCACTAGAGGAGGGTTTATGTATGTTTTTGTAGTGGTGGACTTTTCCAAATTTATTAAGTTGTACCGATTGAGGAATGCTACTAGCAAAAACATTATTTCATGTTTTACCCGTGACTATTGTAAATGTGTAGGTGTACCCAAGGCAATTCTTAGTGACAACGGATTTCAGTTTACATCCAAAAGTTGGGAAACATTTATATATAGAGAGGAGATCAACCACATACTTATTTCAGCTTATCACCCATCCAGCAACCCAGCCGAAAGATACATGTGTGAAATTGGGAGATTATTTAGGACTTAACTGTCATACTGACCACAACACTTGGATACATTACATTAGCAAACTTGAAGATGTGATGAATAGCTTACAGCACAGTTCAGCAGGATTCTCTCCACACGAGATACTTTATGATAAAAAGCCACCAAATCTTATTAGTGAATTGATTGAGTTTCCAGCATGTAACAGCTTGTCAAAAGAAGAAAGAGAGGAGATTGTAAGGAACAACATGAAAAAGCAAGGGGAAATTAGGAAAAGTAGACATGATAAGAGGGGGGAAAATGTGCAAGTTTAATGTGGGAGATTTAGTCCTAGTGAAAAAAGTAGAAAAGTCAAAATCATTGTGTGGGGAACTTAAGAAATTCTTTGATATTTATATAGGACCATTTGTGATATCTGAGAACCCTCATCCAAATGCCTATAGGTTGATCTATCCTGAATCTAGAAAACTTTTTGGTCTACGTAACATCATGGAGTTGAAGCATTATAAAAGTCCAAGCGAAGTTTACAGTGTCACAATTTTGAAAATTTGGGACTCTGTCTTGATCTGTATCTTTGCTGTTTAATCTTGCATTTTGCTTTGTATATATTTATGGTTATTACAATGAATATCTTATGCTCTTGCCTTGCACGATGAGTGCAAAACTTAAATGTTTCTTTATACTCATGTGATTTGAAAATATAGATTTTTAATCTTAGTATCATTATGTTAGTGTAAGTTGATGAGGCCATATTTCATCTGTTTGAATATGGCTATGTTGTGCTCAAAAGAGCTTATTCATTTAGACATTATGCTTAATATCTTTGTTATTTATATTTATTATACACAGTGTAAACTGTTTGTAACATTTTGTTACTGAAGATCCTTTATGAACCAGACTTTATGAGTAACTGACCAACACACTCTTATGCTAAGTATTTGTGTTGGGGAGAGAAGTTTTCATGTTTCTATTCTTGTTTATGCTTATGGAGTTTTAACTTTTCTATTATCATTTTTATTGCATAACTTTGTCTTGTCCAATAACTATGGACTTTTAACGCAGTATTGGGACATGTTGCTTCAAGACAGATCACGAGTCTTATCTTGTTTGAAAACATGTGCACTGTGCACATAAGTAGATACCTGGACAGGCATTTACTCTTGAACCAGTGAAACAATTATCATTTCTGTGAGAAACTTACCTGAACTATAGTTTTACAACACTTATATATGCTATACATTGTTTTTCTTGTTGAGGCATAACTCACAAAATATGAGTACTTAAGTATAATAATTTGTACCATTGCCTGTTGTGAGGCTTATCTACTATTACCTCAAGTATATATGGATTTAATAGGATACCATACCCTTTAGAAATGTACATTTTGATTTACTGATACCTAACATAAAAACACAATGATAGGACTGGAGAGAAATAACAGTAGATGAGATTTTTCAGTGGTAAACTTTTATTTGTGAATCCTTTTTATGTAATATTTAAATTTCTTTATGCCTTGCGTTATTACTTAGTCAAAATTCCGGAGGTGTGACGTTTGTTCTGTACCTCTGAGACATCTCATTCGAAACTTACCTTGCCACTGACAATATTGTGTCTGTAATACACAAACACTTAGGTAATTCTGTCAAGATTTGATTCTGAGATCTATGAAATAACTGTGAAAGCAGTCTATATGTGATAAAACTGAACACTCTAAATGATATTAGAAATCTGAAATTAATCACTTACTGAAGATATAAATTGAAACTGCAGATATCAAAATGCTGAGTATTTCACTTACTTATGCACAAAGCTATGAAACTTTGGTTTTGTTGTGTGGTCAGCTCAGTAGGGGTTAATGAGATGGGGAGTAGACGTCATGTCTTATGACATAGGCAACTACACTAAACACAAATTTACACTTGTGAAGTGACTTATATGCTACGATATGGATAAGTGACTGCGAGAAGTTATGACCAGAATAACATGTCTTTATACAAACTGTGTGAGTTGAAGTATGAGGATAAAAAACTGCAATTAATCTTGAGTGAACCAGCGTTCATACTCTAATAGTGATGGTGATCCTGTTTTGCCACAGTTGTGTATACTATGTGGTTCTCATGGAGACACATAGACACCGTGCACCTTGGTACTGGTAGGACTTCTGCATACTGTTTAGTCTTACATCCTACGCATATGGCCAAGATTGATTGAAGGCTGAGTATTGATGGCAGAAGGTGGATAATTCTGCAATATAATTAACTAATCTACATGTTTTATGTGACAAAGGAACTGGGTATGGAGAGAGAACTATACACTGTACATAGATGTACACTTTACATGATTACACATTGCCTATGCCATGAGTAGAGGGAATTTTCATATATATGTATTTATATTTTCTTTGAATTTTAGGATTAGAAGTGTGTTTGATATTTTATTATCTTATATTGAAAAACTGACCTGACGAAGCAATTGCTGGCTTCTGTTCTGATCAGTTGAGAAAACAACAACACTTTTATGTGGATGGAGCTCTGTATCTCCGCAGATTTATGTTTTACTGACTAACTCTGAAAGAAATTGATCTTGTATAGACACAGAATATGAGATAAGGGTAGGTTGGATGAGTGTCAGCATGGAGTGGATTAGGATTAGAGGATAAAGTACATGCAGGAACTGACAGACACAAAACTTTGTGTAGTATTTACATGTATTCACTTTATTACTATTTAATTTATATTTGTGAGAAAAGTATTTTACCCACTACATTTGACGGGGTTTACAGATTCCCATTGCAATGCCACCTCTGAATTTGTACATTTGAATTATTTTATACATATGTACAAGTGAAGCATGATACCACTGATGATGGCTGGGTTAACATGATCCCATTGCACTGCCATTTCTAAACTCTCACTTTTTAGCTATTTTACATTACATTATGGAAAACTTATATAAAATGAGGACGCTGAGACGCTTATTTAACTGAGATTGTTCAAATTATATTCTTTACATCAAAAAAAATATTAGCCACATATTTCTCAGTAGATGTCTGAACTAAATTGAAAATAACCTTTTTAGCTGATGTTAAAACCAAGTCGATATAAGACTACATTTATCTCTTTTATGTCTTACTTTTAGTGTCTAATATATTTGTACAATCATTATATAAATATGTAAGTGAACTCTGGTAATCAAACCCAGTATGGTAGGGAAGAGGCATCCTAGGTGAGATACCAATGTATTTATATGTGACTAATTAAGTGTTGTATGATTTCAGGAAAATTACCATGATATAATTTGACAGATGAGGCGATTAAGGGGACAAATTCAAGAGGAGAAGACCAGCAGAAAGAGACGAGAAGACAACTATTGAAGATTACATTAATTACATAAAAAAACAGTGGTTCGTTGCTTTGCGTATCTATCGAGATATCTTGCAAAATACTTTTGCATGAAATCTCGAGGTGTGTGTGTAATGTAACGGACTACTGAAGAGTGCGACACCATCCTTATAGTCACAGGGTCAGTGCTCCAATTTCATTTCTATGATTTTTTTATTTAATATTATTGTATGTAGTATTTAATTTTGCCCAAATCTTTTTTATTATATTATTCTACAATGTGAACTTTGTTTATTTCTGGAGAATATGTTGGCACCAGTGTAAGCCAAAGACATTTGTTTGTGAAAGGTAGAGAGTCGGACATTGTTAAGGTGACTGTTGGAGTGAGTTAGTTGGACTGTTGTGGGGAGAGCGTGGTTTTTGTGAGGTGGACTGTTGATGGGAGTACGGAAGGAAGTCTGTCGTCTTATATAGAGAGTATCTATAAATAGTATGTGATATGAAGATGGAAATTATTGTGAAAAAGTTAAATTAATAAAAATGAAGAATCAATAGTAAAACAAAAAGCGAGTACCAGTTTTCATTAGTACACAAAGACCTGGACCTAATATTAACAATGTTAGATGGATGGAACGCACCATGGCGAGAATCAAGACAATGAGACCAAATTCAGCATCTAAAGGTAAGGTATTTTAATTAGTTTCAGTATTCTGTGATGTGTCATTCTTTTGTCTAGATATTAAGCTTAACATCGTCTGTTGTAGATACAGACCACCCAAGCTGGCGGGGTGTCGTCAATTGATCATCATAATCTCAGGGTTTGAAATAGCATTTAAATGAATTGAAAGTTTGTCGCTGGATATTTGATTTTCACCCCGGACGAAAGAGAGTACATTACAGCAGCCCATTGTACATTGAGAAGGCATGAGTCGAATCCTGTACATAGTCCCAGGTGGCACACTTGTGAGTGATGTCACAAGGTGTTACTGTTGATGTCAAAATTCCCTTCTCTGTTAAGTAGCACCATTCCAGCTTTCTCTCCTCCCACAACATTTATTTGTTATCTAAGCCACTAGAGTATGCCATTTGCCTCCCACAATATTACCAAAATTGATATTTCAACGGCAGTTATAATAATTTTCTTGCAGTCACAGATTTGTTTTCAGGATAGAAATTTGGAGGAAATATTTTCTCATTGTATATTTTTGTCAATCATAAGTAGAGCTTAGATTTAATGCTGTCATTGTGACATTTGGGAAGTGGCTAGAATACTGCAGTTGTTGCTGTTAGTGCAACTGTAATGTTTTTGTTTAGATGATTGAATGTTATGATTCTTGATACTGCAGTTTTATGCATTGCTGTATCTGATACACTCCAGATAGACTTGCTATTTAGTTTGTAGGTTGTGGAGAGCAAGTGAATATGAATAACATAAATAATTTACAAGGTACAGACCTAACACGCTTTCTTGATGAAAATAAGCTTGCTGTAAAAAGATTAGGATGACCATTACTAGGTTTAAACATCGTGAAATATATAAATACTAGAAGTCAACAGTTTGAGGGCATTTAAAATGGATGTTTACAAAATTTACTGATTGGTTATGTGTCTGCAAAGTTAAAAATGCATTATTCTGCTTCCCATGGCTGTTGTTTGATGGGGAACCTTCTTGAGTATAAAAGTGAAGAGGCTTGAATCTTCATTTGTTCACAAAAGTTGCTTAAGACTCATTTTTTGAAACTGTCAATGTAGCAAAACAATTGGATAGTCACGTATAGATAGAGAATTGAAGACTATATCGAAAGAAGTTGGCATAAAAGGTATGTGTTAAATATTTTAATAAATTGTATTTGTTTCTGTGGTTCCTTTTAATTTTAGTGCTGAACCGGATGCAGCACTAAAAGATCATTTGGATAACGGAACTGTTTGCAAAAGAACATCCACAACAATTAAAAATAAACTTTTACAAATTACATTAGAGGCAGGCCAAAAAAAAAATTCCAAAGCAAATGAGGGACTCAGAATTTTAGCTGTTATAGCAGATGAAACTGGTGATGTATCAAATGTATTTCAGACTTCTATTGTACACTGTTACATATTAAGAGTAAACCAACGGAAAAGTGCTGGAATTTTCTGTCTCCTTCCAAACACCATGCTTAGACATTAGCTTCAAGTTTGCTAGAAGAATTAAACAAGCAAAAAGTAAATGAAACTCCCCAAAAATTAATTGCATAGACCTATGATTCAGCATATTTTGGTTGGTTCCTCTGGTGGGAAAGTTATCATCACTCATCCACAATGTGAAAATTAGAATTATATATTAATACCTTCAGCTGCTGACGGGCATTGATATATATCAATGGGGATGGGTGAAAATGTGTGCCCTGACTGGGACTCGAACCCAGGATCTGTTGCTTACATGGCAGATGCTCTATCAATCTGAGCCACCAAGGGCACAGAGGATAGTGCAACTGCAGGGACTATCTTGCGGACGTCTCCCACAACACCCACATTCTCACCTTAGATGTCCACACACTACATGTCCGAAAGAACAGACACCATATCCATATAAGTATATAGTTCTGACAATACCGGCCATGACCTCCTTCTTCTGTGTAGATGCAAACATGTTACCCGAACTCTTATGGGACTTGGTAATAATGTCTTCGACGAGTAATGAGGGTGTTGGGTAGGGACACTATGAATGTAGTGTGTGGACATATAAGATGAGAATGTGGGTCTTGCAGGAGGCATGCGCGAGATAGTCCCTGTAGTCACCCTATCCTCTGTGCCCTCGGTGGCTCAGATGGATAGAGCATCTGCCATGTAAGCAGGAGATCCCGGGTTCGAGTCCCCGGCAGGGCACACATTTTCACCTGTCCCCATTAATATATATCAATGGCTCTGAGCACTATGGGACTTAACATCTTAAGTCACCAGTCCCCTAGAACTTAGAACTACTTAAACCTAACTAACCTAAGGACATCACACACATCCATGCCCGAGGCAGGATTCGAACCTGCGACAGTAGCAGTCCCGCGGTTCTGGACTGAGTGCCTAGAACCATGAGACCACCGTGGCCGGCATATATATCAATGGCCATCAGCAGCTGAAGGTATTAATATATAATTCTTATTTTGTTCTAGATGGCTGCAGGTCATCAGTGGTGTCTGTTCTTTTGGACATGTCCGAAAGAACAAACACCATATCCATGTAAGAATATACAATGTGAAAATGTATTTTTTCAAGTTTACAGGGAATATATGCATTCTTCTCGAACAGCCCACAGTGAACCACAATCATTGATGAGGCGGTGAGAAAGTGGTTGCCTTGATCTTGTCCTGTTATAACCTTTAATCACAATAATTGCGTGGATTTTCACACTCTCTCCTAGAAACAATAGCTGATCACATGATTACAACTCAGTCTCTCGTATTCGACTGCTGTGCCGTGACATGCGGCCGGTGCCGTTCGTAGCTAGGTGGCGCTCCCGTGCTCATCTGATTTGCGGAGCGCCTCTATCGCCGTTTGTGCGTACTGTCGTGGCGGCACTGTTAAATGTCGTGGCACTATCACAACACTTTTCCCCCCTTGAAAAAAATAAACACTCACTTCCTTGGAGACATGGACAGCGCAGAGACATCCATGGCCTCTTGTGAGGCCCCGAGGAGATCCCGCGCAGAGACACGGGAGTATGGTCGAAAATGTCCAGGACGGAAGCTCGTGCGAGGAACGTGCCTCCTGGATGAGATGATGGGTGAAAACTCCGGAGCAGCATCCATAGGTGTCATTGACCTGGGAGTGTGCTCCAGCGAGATGGGTCCCGGAGAAGGCGGCGTCGCGACTGGGGCCGGTTCCGGAGTACTTGGAAGCGGCAGCGACGGCGGCTGCATCAACACGGACGGTAGATCGGCAGCAGCGACAGGACTGGCGTCTCGAGCTGGTGGAGGTGAAAGATGGGGCGGTGGCACAGGCGTGGCCACCACTCGTGGGCGCATCTGGTCGTAATGGCGAACAACCGTGCCGTCGCCCGTACGGATTTCACAAAGCCGGCGGCCGCGAAGAGCCTTGACCACCCCTGGAATCCATTTAGGGCGAGATCCATACCCTCGTGCCCACACGTCGGCGCCCACCGAGTATTTTCCCGCACTAGGGGACACAGTACAAGGCCTGACAGGGTGAAGCAGGTGCAGTAGAGTGCGCGGTTGGCGGCCATGCAAGAGTTCAGCAGGGCTGCGATCACCCAGAGGCGTGAAGCGATAAGAACTCAGAAATTGCAGCAGGGCGTCATCTGTGGAAAAATCACTAAGGAATTTTTTCATCTGGCATTTGAAAGTGCGGACAAGGCGCTCGACCTCCCCATTCGATTGCGGATGGAAGGGAGGTGCGGTAACATGATGAATCCCTTGTCCAGTACAAAAATCACGGAAGGCCTGCGAAGAGAACTGAGGGCCATTGTCCGTGACGATCGTGGATGGAAGACCTTCTAGCGCAAAGATTTTGGACAAAGCCAGCGTCGTCGCCGCAGTGGTGGGCGACGGACATCTAACAACAAATGGAAACTTCGAGAAGGCGTCAATCAACAGTAGCCAATAAGTACCGAGGAAGGGGCCAGCAAAGTCGGCGTGCACCCGTTCCCATGGCTGAGCTGGATCAGGCCACGGAGAGGGCATTGTACGAGGTGCTGCCAGTTGTTGAGCACACTGGCCACATGCAGCAACCATATGGGCAATGTCCGAATCAATGCCGGGCCAATAAACGTGCCTGCGGGCCAGGGACTTAGTCCGAGAAATACCCCAATGGCCTCCGTGCAACAGTTTGAGAACATCTTTGCGAAGAGAGGCTGGCACCACGACCCGTGGAGATGCGCCATCCGTGGCCAGAAGAACAACACCGTCACGAACAGACAGACGAAGGCGCAAGGCATGGTAGTTGCGAAGGGGATCCGATGCCCGGCCCCCGGTCCTGTCTGGCCAACCTCGTTGAACAAAACCGATCACCCGACGCAGGACCGGGTCCCGCGCAGTAGCTGACGCGACCTGCGAACCTGTAAGTGGAAAGCCCTCGACTGCACGACGTTCTTCCTCATCAATGTGGAAACAGAGGAGTTCATCGCGATCGAAAACAGGGTCGGGGCCCATCGGCAATCGCGACAATGCATCCGCGTTTGCGTGCTGGGCCGTGGGGCGATAGTGAATCTCATAATGAAAACGAGACAAGTATAAGGCCCAACGTTGCAGGCGGTGAGCTGCCTTATCCGGAAGTGACGCCGAGGGGCTGAACAGAGAGACCAGCGGTTTGTGGTCGGTGATGAGGTGAAACTTAGAACCATACAAAAAAACGCTGAACTTTTTTAGAGCATAAATGATAGCGAGCGCCTCCTTTTCGATTTGAGAGTAACGCCGTTGCGCCTCGTTGAGGGTCTTGGAAGCATAGGCAATGGGTCGTTCCGACCCATCCTCATACCGATGGGCGAGAACAGCCCCTAGGCCATACTGTGACGCGTCAGTCGCCAGAACCAAGTGCTGACCCGGACGGAATGTGGCAAGACAAGGTGCCGACTGCAAATGAGCCTTCAGGCGGACAAAAGCCTGCTCACACCCGTCGGACCAACAGAAGGGGACGTTTTTGCGTAACAGCTGATGCAGAGGATAAGCTACCGCTGCTGCGGATGGAATGAATTTGTGATAATAAGCAATCTTGCCTAGAAACGCCTGCAGTTCTTTGACCGTAGACGGCCGGGGTAGAGCGTTAATGGCCGCAACGTGCTCACGGAGAGGGCGTATGCCCTCACGGGACAACCGGAAACCAAGATACTCAATGGAGGGTTGGAAGAACTGTGACTTGTCCAGATTGCACCTCAACCCAGCCGAATGCAAAACCCGAAACAGTGAACGTAAATTACGAAGGTGCTCCGCAGTGGAGGCTCCCGTGACAACAATGTCATCCAGATAGTTTATGCAGCCGGGAACGGAAGCCGTGAGCTGTTCCAAAAACCGCTGAAAAATGGCCGGTGCGCTAGCGACGCCAAATGGTAATCGCTGGTACTGATACAACCCACAAGGAGTGTTGATAACGAGAAATTCCTTGGAAGGAGCGTCCAACGGCAACTGATGGTACGCCTCCGATAAGTCAAGTTTGGAAAAGAACTGGCCCCCAGCGAGCTTGGTAAACAACTCCTCAGGACGAGGAAGAGGATAAGTGTCAATGACGCTCTGAGCGTTGACAGTGGCTTTAAAGTCACCACACAATCGCAGACTCCCGTTTGGTTTAGAAACCACCACGATCGGCGATGCCCATTCGCTGGAGGTAACCGGAAGGAGAATCCCTGAAGCTGTTAACCTGTCTAGCTCAGCCTTGACAGGTGCACGCAACGCCACTGGAACAGGGCGTGCCCGGAAAAACTTAGGGCGAGCCGTAGGTTTAAGAGTAATGTGGGCTGCAAAATCCTTGGCACAACCCAGACCAGCAGAGAACACGGACGAAAATTCACAACACAATCCATCAAGCTGTTGATACGGAATGTCCTCAGATATGAGGTGCACATCATCATCAATGGAGAACCCAAACAACTGGAAAGCATCATAACCGAACAGGTTTTCAGTGCCCGCATGATCCACCACATAAAACGTGAGGGGCCGAACAACAGACTTGTAGGCAGTGGAAGCATCAAACTGGCCCATGATAGGAATTTTCTGCTGATTATAAGTCCTCAGATTGCGCGTAACTGGAGACAAAGGAGGGGAGCCCAACGCCAAATACGTGCGAGAATTAATGAGAGTTACTGCAGAGCCAGTGTCCACTTGCATGCGGATGTCTTTATTCAGAACACAAACAGTAACAAACAACTTATTTGTTTGAGAAAGCACACAGTGAACATCCATGTCCGACGCCTCGTCCTCGTCGACAGGAACTTTATGGGACTGACACACAGAAGCAATGTGGCCTTTTTTCCTACATGAATTACACGTGGCCCAACGTTTTGGACACGCTGCCCTGTCGTGCTGTACGAAACAACGGGGGCAAGAAGGAAGCGCGGAACGAACCGGCTTCTGTGGTTGCTGGTTTCGCTGCGAGCGTTGCGGCCCAACGCGACGTTGTTTACGCGAGTGAACCGCCGCCACATCTTCGTTCTCCTGTGCAACAGGCAAATTGTCCTTGTCGAGAGTTGACTGTACAGCGCCTACATCACACCACGCGTCTATTTGCGCGCCAGCAGCGTGAGACACTTCAAAGGATTGAGCGATGCTTAGAACTTCCGACAACGACGGGTTTGGCAGTTGTAGGGCACGTTGCCGAACTTCTTTATCAGGAGCAAGCCGCAGAATAGCATCCCTAACCATTGAATCCGCATAAGACTCGTGATGAGTGTCCGTGACAAACTGACATTTCCTACTCAGGCCATGTAGTTCCGCCGCCCAAGCCCGGTAAGATTGATGGGGCTGTTTACGACACCGGTAGAACGCCACGCGGGCGGCAACGACGTGGGTGTTTGTTCGATAATAGGCAGACAATAAGTCACACATTTCTTGGAAGGACAGGGAGGCTGGTTCCCGCAGAGGGGCTAACTGAGATAGCAGCTGATAGACCCGAGGGGAAATCCAAGATAGAAATAACGACTTACACATAGGAGCGTCGACAACGCCGAAAGCCAAGAAGTGTTGCCGCAAACGCTTCTCATAATTCTCCCAGTCTTCAGCTGCCTCGTCGTAAGGAGGGAATGGAGGCGGAGAAGAGGAAGACAGACGATGAGTAAGCGACGTCGACAACGCCTGAATCGCTGCCGTCAGCTGTGTTTGTTGTTCAATGAGCGCTTGCATAAGCTGTTCCATGTCTGCCCCGTCACGAACACGCAAATCCACAACGCGGTGAAAATATCCCATCCTCGTCGCCAAAAAGTGTTATAACCTTTAATCACAATAATTGCGTGGATTTTCACACTCTCTCCTAGAAACAATAGCTGATCACATGATTACAACTCAGTCTCTCGTATTCGACTGCTGTGCCGTGACATGCGGCCGGTGCCGTTCGTAGCTAGGTGGCGCTCCCGTGCTCATCTGATTTGCGGAGCGCCTCTATCGCCGTTTGTGCGTACTGTCGTGGCGGCACTGTTAAATGTCGTGGCACTATCACAACAGTCCTACAGGTGGAATTTTCAGTCTCTATCTGTAAACTCAGTTTGTGACTGCAAGAAAGAGATTATTAAGCTTATGAATCACATACTGGAAGTTGACTGTATAATGAAGGAAACTACAATTTGTCAGGCTCTTGCTAGAGAATGAAATTATTATAGGAGAACAGAGTGGCTTTGCCGCAGGAGGCTGATACTGTGTACATAATATTTTTGCTGTAAAAAAAAAAAAAAAAAAAAGAGTGCACAAGAAATAAGATACGTTGCTGCAGTTAAAAACATTTACGAAGGCTTAAAGATAAGAATTAAAATAGGAGACAAGATCTCCTAAGTAATACGACCAACCAAATGACTTAGACAAGTGACAAGTATGTTGTATACCATCTATTCTGTTTAAATGTTATCTGAATGAAGTTCTTAAAGATTGGATGAAAAAGTGTGAAGGAATGGGTTGAGGCATAGATGGTATGAGTTGGCTTCCACCTCCACTCACTGAAATATTTCAAATAAAACTTTGCCTTAATTTTGTAAATGTCCCATAGTAGTTTTGGGAGTGATGCAACAAAGAATGTTGACTGTTACAGTTTTAGAAAATATAAATTGCATATTGTGATTTGATAACCACTCTATGCTATATGATTGATTAAAGAAGGTCTCAGACTTCTCTGAAAGATTGTAGGCTCTGGCTGTATGATAAGCAAAAATGAAGATTGTGAATTAGCAATAAAACCATGCCAGTGGTGGATTGGTGTCACATCATACTGTTGCATCATTCTCATGAGAAAAGCAGGAAAATAAAACTTGTAACACAATAAATATTGAGCTAAACATGTGTTCTGGTATATTAATATAGATATGAAACATAGGTAAGTCAAAGTCAGTTTCTTATGCTGGAAATCATTTATAGCTACAGGCACTGATGCTTACATTCTGACAGCTGGAAGAAGAAAGACAAATGCAAACAGCCAGGCTTCTCCTAGCTGCTCTATAAAAATATTTGGAGGCCATACCTTCTTTTATTACACAATTATTTACACATGAAATCTCTGATTGGATTGATACATGAAATCTTTATACACACTTTTTTTTTTTAGAAACTGTTACTATAATGTCCATGACTAACTATGAGGCAATTTGTTGCTCCATTGTATGTCTGGAAAGATATGTTAATATATGGTATGAATACATTTCTTTTACTTATTCAACTAGAGCAATTTCAGTAACTGTACAGTTTGTCCATTATGGAGTCTTTGGCACAGACTTGCCTATTTGCACCTGTTAACATATTATATAAGCAAGACAATGTTCTGAGGGTGAGTGTTGATTCCAAACACTTGTTGGTTAGCATACATGACACACAATGCTGGCTGCAAGTCCATGGAAGGGTGAAACCACACATGGATTTTGATGCCCCGTTCAGGGTTGTGGTGTCAGACATGTGTTGTGTGACATCACACAGGCAGCATCAGACCGGCTGGTCTGATCTCCTCAGAATGCCTGCAGTCCATACACAGAGTGTTGTCTTATTGGTTATCACCACAGTGTCTGCTTGCATACATGCTGCAGTGCTAGGGCTCCATGATTCATGAAACATTTGTACTGTGACATCTGTCTTGTGAAAGGATGCACTACTATGAAGCACACAGAGTTAAAATACATAGATAAATACATATGCAGCAGATAAAAATTAGGATTGCTTCGTAACAATTGCCTTGGATTTTTGTCAACTGGAAAGACTTGAAGATTGCTCATAGCATTAAATTCATATAAGTTCAAAGCTGAAAGTTCATTCTGTGTTTGGATAATACATTGTATATCTACTAAGGTCAAAATTCGTTAAGTTCAAATGATTATCAATGTGTCCAGAATTTTGGTTACTTGTTTGTGGATAGCATGTACATTTGAATGTTTGATAATGTGCACCACACAGATTCCAGCCTTCTGGTGAGCCTGCAGTTTAGTTCAAACATGACCATTGGATGTGGCACATCATGTTTACAGGTGATGTGAAGTTTATAAATGGATTAGTATTGGAGGCTATTTTGAATTGCTGTGGAGTGGAATCTACTAGCACCCATTCGGTAGTAGACCTTCTTTAATGAAATGGCTTCATTTTTTCGCGAGATAATTGCATGTTTCTGTATCCAGAAGAAGTGTTGTTTACTTGTCTTAATGTTCACTCATTTTGTTCAGTTCATGACTGTCTTTTACTCTCTTCTCAAAATAAATGTCATAATGTTTAAATGCAATAAGTATGGAGGATATTCAGCAATGTGGAAGTATGAGGTGCACATTTACATGCAGAGAAAACAACCTTATAACTACAGAGATGAAAATACTTGGCATTACAATAAACACAGAAAAACCATGGATAAAGGCGAGTTGTTGTTGCTGCCGCATGTTTTTTTCAAATTAATGTGTGTGTGTCCATACGTAAATGGATAAATGCAACTCCAGTTAGAGTAGATCTTATACCATTGATACATAAGTGTGTTGCAAATTTAATGCTCATTCCAAAATGAAGTCAGGATAAGTGATGTTTCATGTATTTTAGTTCATTCAGCAATCAATATGATGAATATTCTCATAGCTGGTGCTTACCTTTTATAGTGTTTATTTAGTGTTTCTGTGTACTTTAAAATTTCTTCAAATCCTTGTGTGGGTATATACCTTGAATGTCACTAGTTCTAGTATTTGTGAGCAAATAACAACCTGGGTGTGGAGTGCAGGGTATAACATATGGTCCTTTATAAAGTAGCATCCATTGCTCTTTTTTCATTTGAGCTGTGAAGATTTGCGGTGATTTCTGAGTAGAACATAATTTCGTTCTTTATAATTTTCCTTTTTCTAAGATTACTGTCACGTTGTGATTTTCTATGATGTGCTTGACGAATGAGTTCAGTTAACACAGATTTACCTTTTGGTGTAGGAGTCTGCTTTTCTTGGAAATTTTGGAAGGGGTTCTACCCACTCTTTACTTTCTTTAACGTTCAGCATCAAGTCTGCAGGAGTGCACTGTGTGATATAAATAGGAAGATGGTGTATTACCTGCTGAAATAAATCGAGGCA
This sequence comes from Schistocerca gregaria, assembly GCF_023897955.1. NCBI lineage: Eukaryota > Metazoa > Arthropoda > Insecta > Orthoptera > Acrididae > Schistocerca > Schistocerca gregaria. The sequence goes on from NC_064920.1 coordinate 799,429,087, forward strand.
TTGCACCCAACAAGTGTGATGCTTTTGAGTATAAGTGCATGTGAACCTTTTTAATTCATGGAACATTCTTTTGCAATGATCTGCTTTTGGGTTAAAGCATGGTACTAACATTATTTTTGTGCCATTATCTTGCAAAAATTGTGTCTTTTTTATAGCAAGTGAAGTAAGATGTATTGTCTGTTAGCAGTGACATGGGATTTCCTACTGTGAGAGTGCAGTCATTTGAAATTCTTTTGATAATTACCAAAGCCATTGCAAACTTAATGTCATATAATGCAATAACTTATTTGATATCTCCACATGTGCTTGGGTATGGACCTGCAATATCAACAACCACAATTTCAATTGGTTTTCCAGGCAAAATGGCGTGCTCTTCAGTCTTATAAGTTCTGCTTAAGGGTTTTAGTTTCTGACAGATGACACATCTACATCCATACTCTCCAAGCCACCTGACAGTGTGTGGCGGAGGGTACCCTGAGTACCTCTATCGGTTCTCCCTTCTATTCCGGTCTCGTATTGTTCGTGGAAAGAAGGATTGTTGGTATGCTTCTGTGTGCGCTCTAATCTCTCTGATTTTATCCTCATGGTCTCTTCGCGAGATATATGTAGCAGAGAGCAATATACTGCTTGACTCTTCGGTGAAGGTATGTTCTCGAAACTTTAACAAAAGCCCGTACCGAGCTACTGAGCATCTCTCCTGCAAAGTCTTCCACTGGAGTGTATCTATCATCTCCGTAACATTTTTGCGATTACTAAATGATCCTGTTATGAAGCGCGCTGCTCTCCATTGGATCTTCTCTATCTCTTCTATCAACCCTATCTGGTACGGATCCCACACTGTTGAGCAGTATTCAAGCAGTGGGCGAACAAGTGTGCTGTAACCTACTTCATTTGTTTTCGGATTGCATTTCCTTAGGATTCTTCCAATGAATCTTAGTCTGGCATCTGCTTTACCAACGATCAACTTTATATGATCATTCCATTTTATGCTTTGCAATCAATGTACTTTTCGTCACATATTGGGAAAGTAGCAAAATAGGCTAAGTTCTCTTACACACTGTGTGGTACTGTAATGTCCCTGGCCTGATATGTATATCAAATAAGTTTATCTACACTTACTGGCAGAATGCATAAACATCAAGAATTTATGTTGTAATATCTTCTGTAGAACAATATGTTGTGAGGTAAGGTATAATATTGTTTTAAAACTGCTTGCATTATCCTGTTTCAGCTGTTTTCTTACATGTGGATCTGCTTCTTGTAATTCTTTCATGTTTCTGCACTTGTCAATGTGGTTATGGTATTGTTGGTAGTGTTTGTTTTTCAGTGCAGTGCAGCAGACAATTACTTGTTGTAGTGTTTCTGTATTTTCGGTTAAAATGTGGCAATCTAGACAATGCATAACTACAATGTTTTGTTTTCCTGATATGTTAATTACTTCAAATTAATATTCTTATAGAGACAATGTCCAACACACTAAGTGTGGGTGTAGTTATCTACATGACATTAGAAAACTCAAAGCTCCGGTATCAGTAATACATCCTTATTTTCATACCATAATAGTAGTAATTGAACTTTTTGAATGTCCACACAGTTGCCAGTGTTTGTAATTCTGCACTGAATAAGAATGCTCACATTCAGTGTGTGTTCTACTTGTAAAGTTAATCACTTTTACTTCATACTTATCCCATTCCTGATCAGTTTGAAACAGACATGAGTCCAAACCTGTGTGTGAGGCATCTGCAGTGACACAAAATCTTTGCTCATATCAGGATGACATAAGATATTTGAGTTAACTACTGCTTCTTTAATTGCATTAAAATCGTTGATGCATTCCTGTGCCCAGAGCCATAAAGCATTCTTCTCAAGTAAAATTAGTAATGCTGTGCTGTTTAATAACTGGTCTGGAATTAAATTCTGGAAGAAAGAGCAGAAGCCAAAAAAAATGCTTTTAACTGCTTGTTGGTGTTTGGGTATGGGAAATTCTTGATTTTACTAACTTTGTCATGGTCTGGTTGTGTTCCTTGTTAGGGTATTATATGACCTAAAAATTTTTGATCTCCTCTCTTGCAAACTTAGATTTTTGTAAATTTGCCATTACTCTTGATTGTAAAAACTTCTCTGTGTTTCTTCTAGAATGTATAAGTGTCCCTCCCAAGTATTTGCTGCTATGTGAATGTTGTCAACATACACTGCTACAGTTTCTAGCTATTCTGGACCCATTACTGTGTTTAAAACAGTGACAAACACTCGAGAACTAACATTAAGTAGGAATTGTAGGCCGCAAAATTGATAACTCCTACTGCCAAAAATAAAGGCTGTACACTTTATAGAAACCCCTCCCTCCGCCCCCTCCCCCAAATGAACTATAGATCTTGCTATTGGTGGAGAGGCTTGCATAGCTCAGTGTTGCAGATATAGGTGCTGCAACCACAATGGAGAGGTATCTGATGAGAGGCCAGACAAACATGGTTCCTGAAGAGGGGCAGCAGCCTTTTCAGTATTTGTAGCGGAAACAGTCTGGATGATTGACTGATGTGGCCTTATAACATCAACCAAAATGACCTTGCTGTGTTGGTACTGCTAAGGGCTGTCAGCAAGGAGAAACTATAGCCATAATATTTCTCGGGGGCATGCAGTTCTACTAAATGATTAAATGATGATGACATCCTTTTGGATGAAATATTCCAGAGGTAAAATAGTCTCCCCAATCAGATCTCCAGGCAGGGAGTACTCAGGAGGATGTTGTTATCAGGAGAAACAAACCTGGCGTTCTACGGATTGGAGCTTGGAATGTCAGATCCCTTAATTGGGCAGTTAGGTTAGGAATTTTGAAAAGGGAAGTGGATAGGTTAAAGTTAGGTACAGTGAAAATTAGTAAAGTCTGGTGGCAGGAGGAACAGGACTTCTGGTCAGGTGAATACAGAGTTATAAATACAAAATCAGTAGGGGTAATGGCCACCACAGTAGTACAAGTTTATATCCCAACTAGCTCTGCAGATGAGGAGGAGATTGAGGAAATGTATGAGGTAAAAGAAATTATCCACATAGTTAAGAGTGCCAAAAATTTAATTGTCATGGGGAACTCGAATTTGATAGCAGGAAAAGGTAGAGAAGGAAAAGCAGTAAGTGAATATGGACTGGGGGAAAGGAATGAAAGAGGAAGCCACCTGGTAGAATTTTGCACAGAACACAATTTAATCATAGGTAACACTTGGAAAATCATGAGGGACATCTGTATATGTGGAAGAAACCTGGAGGTACTATTAGGTTTCAGATTGAATATACACACATCAAAAAACGTTTTGCATCATCTCAGTTCCAAGAGCTTCAGGACCTGCACAGAAAATTGGAATATAGATCAACATAAACATCATTTATTCCCTTTTTATTGCTCATGAAAGCCACACATTGTATGTTGTAACACCATACAGCGAGACCTTCAGAGTTTGTGGTCCAGATTGCTGTACACACTGGTATCTCTAATACCCAGTAGCACATCCTCTTGCATTGATGGTTGCCTGTATTCGCCATGGCATAGTACCCACACGTTCATCAAGGCAGTGTTGGTCCAGATTGTCCCACTCCTCAGTGGCAATTTGGTATAGATCCCTGAGTGGTTGGTGGGTCATGTCATCCATGAACAGCCCTTTTCAATCTATCTCAGGCATGTTTAATAGGGTTCACAACTGGAGAACATGCTGGCCATTCTAGTTGAGCAATGTTGTTATCCTGAAGGAAGTCACATCACAAGATGTGCATGATAGGGGTGTGAACTGTCAGCCTTGAAGACAAATCCTTTGCCGATATGGTTGCACTATCGGTTGAAAGATGGCATTCACATATCATACAGCCTTTATGGTGCCTTCCATAACCACCAGCAGTGTACATCGGCCCCACATAATGCCACCCCAAAACAGCAGGGAACGTCCACCTTGCTACACTCGCTGGACAGTGTGTTTAAGGCGTTGCCTCCAAACACATTTCCAACCATTGTCTGGTTGAAGGCATATGCGACACCCATCGGTGGAGAGAACATGATGCCAATCCTGAGTGGTCCATTTGGCATGTTGTTGGGCTCATCTGTACCACACTGCCTGGTGTCATGTTTGCAAAGATGGACCTCGCCATGGACATCAGGAGTGAAGTTCCACGTCGCGAGTGAAGTTCCACATCATGCAGACTATTGTGCACAGTTTGAGTCGTAACACGACGTGCTGTGACTGTACGAAAAACATTATTCAACATGGTGGCGTTGCTGTCACAGTTCCTCTGAGCTAGAATCTGTAGGTAGCAATTATCCACTGCAGTAGTAGCCCTTGGGCAGCCTGAGCAAGGCATGCCATTGACAGTTCCTGTCTCTATCTCCTCCATCTCCGAACAACATCGCTTTGGTTCACTCAGAGGCACTTGGACACTTCCTATGTTGAGAGCCCTTCCTGGCACAAAGTAACAGTGCAGACACAATCGGACTACAGTATTGACCGTCTAGCCATGGTTGAACTACAGACAACATGAGCCATGTACCTCCTTCCTGGTGGAATGACTGGAATTGATCAGCAGTCAGACCCCCTCCATCTAATAGTTGCTGCTCATGCATGGTTGTTGACATCTTTGGGCGATTTAGTGACATCTCTGAACAGTCAAAGGGACTGTGTCTGTGATACGATAAACAGTAATTGTCTATCTTCAGGAGTTCTGGGGTGATGCAAAATTTTTTTTTGATGTGTGTAAAATGATTAGGCAGAGATTTAGCAAACAGATTTTAAATTGTAAGACATTTCCAGGGTTAGATGTGGACTCACCGCAATTTATTAGTTATGAACTGCATATTAAATCTGAAGAAACTGCAAAAGGGCAGGAATTTAAGGAGATGGGACCTGGATAAACTGAAAGACCCAGAGTAGTAGAGCGTTTCAGAGGGAGCACTAGGGAACAATAGACATGAGCAGGGGAAAGGAATAATACAGTAGGAGAAGAATGGGTAGCTTTGAGATGAAATAGTGAAGGCAGCAGAGGATCATATAGGTAAAAAGATGAGAGCTAGTAGAAATACTTGGGTAACACAAGAGATATTAAATTTAATTGATGAAAAGAGAAAATATGAAATGCCACAAATGAAGCAGGTGACAGGGAATAGAAGTGTCTAATAAACAAGATCAACAGGAAGTGTGAAATGGATAAGGAGCAATGTATACTGAGCAAGCAGTAAAGGAAATAAAATAAAAAATTGGAGTAGGAATTAAAGTACAGGGAAAAGGAATAAGAATTTTGAGGTTTGCTGATGATATTGTAATTCTGTCAGAGACGGCAAATGACTTGGAAGAGCACCTGAATGGAATGAACAGTATCTTCAGATTAGGATAATTGAATGTAGTCAAATTAAATCAGGTGGTGCTCAGGTAATTAGATTTGGAAATAAGATAGTTAAAGTAGTAAATGAATTTTGTTATTTGGGCAGCAAAACGCCTGATGATTGACAAAGTAGGGAAGATATAAAATGTCGACTGACAATGGTAAGAGAAGCATGTCTGAAGAAGAGAAATTAGTTGACATCGAGTATAGATTTAAGTGTCAGGAAATCCTTTCTGAAAGTATTTGTATGGAGTGTAGCCACGTATGAAAATGGACAATAAACAGTTTAGACTAGAAGATAATGGAAGCTTTTGAAATGTGATGCTACAGAAGAGTGCTGAAGATTAGATGGGCAGATCACATAACTAATGAGGAGGTATTGAATAGAATTAGGGAGAAGACAAACATGTGGTACAACCTACCTAAAAGAAGGGATCGGTTGCTAGGACACATTCTGAGGCTTCAAGGGATCACGAATTTAGTGCTGGATGGAACCATGGTGGTAAAAATTGTAGAACACAGTCTACATCTACATGACTACTCTGCAATTCACATTTAAGTGCTTGGCAGAGGGTTCATCGAACCACAATCATCTATCTCTCTACTATTCCACTCCCTAACAGTGCGCGGGAAAAACGAACACCTAAACCTTTCTGTTCGAGCTCTGATTTCTCTTATCTTATTTTGATGATCATTCCTACCTATGTAGGTTGGGCTCAACAAGGTATTTTCACATTCAGAAGAGAAAGTTGGCGACTGAAATTTCGTAAAAAGATCTCGCCGCGACAAAAAACGTCTTTGCTGTAATGACTTCCATCGCAATTCGCATATCATATCTGCAACACTCTCTCCCCTATTATGTGATAATACAAAATGAGGTGCCCTTTTTTGCACCCTTTTATGTCCTCCGTCAATCCCACCTGGTAAGGATCCCACACTGCGCAGCAATATTCTAACAGAGGGCGAACGAGTGTAGTATAATCTGTCTCTTTAGTGGACTTGTTGCATCTTCTAAGTGTCCTGCCAATGAAACGCAACCTTTGGCTCGCCTTCCCCACAATATTATCTATGTGGTCTTTCCAACTGAAGTTGCTCTTAATTTTAACACCCAGGTACTTAGTTGAATTGACAGCCTTGAGAATTGTACTATTTATCGAGTAATCGAATTACAACGGATTTCTTTTGGAACTCATGTGGACCACCTCACACTTTTTGTTATTTAGCGTCACCTGCCACACCATACAGCAAACTTTTCTAAATCGCTTTGCAACTGATACTGGTCTTCAGATGACCTTACTAGATGGTAATTTATAGCATCATCTTCGAACAACCTAAGAGTAAGAAGGTTCAGAATGATGTAGGTTGCAGTAGTTAATCAAAGATGAAGATGCTTGCAGAGGATAGAATAGCATGGAGACCTACATCAAACCAGTCTTGGGACTGAAAACTATAACATCATCTTCTAGTTCTGGTACCAATATGAGTTTTTTCAATCATTGTTTGTGAGGCATCTGACATCATGGAATCCTTGTAACTGTTCATCAAGGTTTTCAGATCTTGTGCATACAGATACAATTATTTTATTTATGGCTTGTGAATCTAACATGAGACAAATACTTACATTAGGTTTGGTTACTGCCAACAATGGACAACAGTATGGTGATCTAGATAGTTTAGTTATTTATGTTCCCTTCTATTCCTCGCTTGGACTAGGGGATCATATATATGTTACGGCAAAATACATAATGGGGGTGTACCTCCATATTGTAAATATGGGTTTTAATTCTTTGAGTGCCAGCCATATTTGCAAATCTACTTACCCCAGTGCCAGCTCATTTTCACAGTTCATTCATACAGTGCCAGCCATTTTTAGAGTACTTTGTCCCTTTGGAACAGATTCAGCAGTAATCATAAATATGTTTTTCTTAGACAGGAGTAAAGCTTATTACTTCCTCTTCAGATACATATTACTTATGGTGCCTTGATTTGTAACATTTTATCACCACAATGAGAACTAATAAAGCTCTTTGGGTAGAAAAAAATTGTTTTTCCATTCTATAGATTATTTAGTTATATAAATGGCAGTGTTTATCCATTTGTATATAGAGATTATGAATGTTAAATTTCAAAAAAATTATTTTTTATTTCAAATAGTTCTTTTTTGAATTGTGTAACTGAAAGCAGGGTTGACACACAATACCATTTTCCGTGTTGTAGTGTCAATCAGAGTATGGTGTATGACACTTACCTGCTAAATTATGTAGCAGTTGCAATATCAAGTCGTTCACAACATTGTGCTGCAAGCAGGAAACTTTGAAGTTCCAAATGTACTTTGACTTTGCCTCTGAGAGCATATATAGTTTTATACATTTCAAATAGTTCTTTTTTGAATTGTGTAGCTGAAAGCAGGGTTGACACACAATACCATTTTGCATGCTGCTCAATGGAATCAAGTATCCTTCCTTCTGGTGACTCCTCCTCTTTTCTTGCCCCTCTCTGATCACACACTACAAGTTTTCTGTGCCTTCTACTTCACCAATGGAATGGGTATTCTTTCCAGGAAAAGCTTCTCATCCACCCATGAATGTTCAGCACCCATGGCACTAGGCTGACTGTCAGTGGCACATGGTGATGACAAGTCTTTATAGATAGCAATAGTGAACTGGCTGGTACAGTTTTTCTTCTTTGTCACCTGCATGTACAGCACACATGTTTTTGAAATTGCCATCAAGATGAGATGGAATGACAGCTTTCTCCACCACTTGACTGAACGATGATCAAATATCCCATAAGACATCCTCTGGTCACTGAGACTGACTCCGAATTTGTTCTTATTGTATTCAAGCATTGCTGCTGCTTTGCTTTTTTCTCTTCTTCTATAGAATATCATGTCACCTCTGTGTGTTGTGCTTAGCATGCAAATGTCTCTTTTGCCTTTCCTTCTTAGGACTGAAATGTTTCCCTTATTGTGGGAAATAATATCATTTCACTGGGGAGAAGCACTAGAAAAAACGGATGGCATTCCAATCCTTTCTTTCGCTGACAGTGCCGACAAGACTAGTGCATTTGTCTTCCAGATCTGTTGCCACTGCCATGATTGTGTAGTGTCAACCAGACTATAGTGTATGACACTTACCTGCTAAATTATGTAGCAGTCGCTACACCACGTTGTTCACAACATTGTGCAAGCAGAAAACTTTGAAGTTCCAAATGTACCCTGACTTTGCCTCTGAGAGCATATATAGTTTTATACTGTACTGAGACATTCCTGAAATGGACACATCCCTTCATCAGTTGAGATACTACCACTTGGTTGATACTCATTATTGCACTGCTGTCTAATCGTGTCATACATTGGCCACAGTTTGAACAGTGGATCAAATCTTGGCTTACCTTTAGCTTTCATTTGATCATTCTCATTCAAATTAAAGTTTGAAAGCATGAGAAAGAACCTGTTTCTGCTCATTATGTTCCGGCAGAAACTGCATGACACCACTGTACTCCAGTGATCTCCTACTGAAGGCCACTCACTAACACTCATACACAAATTTTCACAACAAATTTCCTAATGTCATCCAAGGTAACTGTCTTCCATGCTGCTAGTCTGCTAATTGACAGTATTTGATTCAGATGTCACTTTCTCATTATTTGTTGCCTTGCCTTGCATTCATATGCAGAAATAACTCTTTATCGAGAAAATAGTACAAAAAATCGGCAGTAGGGCTGTCACTCTTCATGTCTGTTTCGGCGTCTATATTGCCACTTGCACCAGTATAAATTGGTATACTATTTGAAGCATCATCTCTATAATCTCATTCATCATTTCTCTCCACAGGCTGCCTTACATGTTTTCTCCCACTTTCAATTGATGGCTGTGGACGCTTCAGAGATTCTGGGGGACCTTTAGCAGTAACTGGCATTCTGCTTTCACTGTCAGTGCTTGATTCTGAAATAATATGTACTTGTTGAACAAATATGAATGAAATTTACTGTAATTGTAAAGAAATAAAAATGGGAAATATCACAGTAAATTATTTCATCTGAGAGTTTGTGCAGGAAATATATGTGAAAAATATATAGAAAATTACAGAAATTGTTTTGTCTGATCCTGATTCAGCTTAAGTTTGATGTTCATCCGTGTCATCACCATCAAAAATCATTCAGATTATCTTCTGAGTCTTCAAGGATGCAGACATTCTCATCATTGCTTAGTGTGCTACTACTTAACATGTTGCTTTGAATAAGAATACGCTCACACTGGCGTCTCATGGTTGACTGCCACATACACTTGTTTTGCAAAGCCAAAAGTCTTGTGGCGTGTCCATGTGGCAGCAATGTTTACCACAAGTGTCTGTCTCCCTTTTGAGAACTGCTGTACCACTAATATAGCTAGGTGTAGAATGAGGAGGGCCACCTGTAATATTAGAGGTGAAGCAGTTCTTGCTAAGATGCAGTGAACTTAACATTACAGACATGGCAATCTTCACACTGCTGATAGAAACATAATATTATAATCATAGCATTCATAAGTGTTAATAACACCTGGTTTTTGTATAAATAGCTGTAAATACTCTGGTAATAAATCATATAACTTATCTTGTTGTTCATTCGTAGTTGCTGTACATTCAATTGTTTTATTGCTTATATGAGTTCCTTTAAGTCTGATGTTTCATCTTTTGTTGCAGGTTAACTAATGTTGCACCCTCATCATTGCCTAGGAATTCTATACAATAGTTCTGACAGTATTTATCATTATTTAATTTTTGTCTGTTCAAAATTACTTCAATTTTTTGGCATTGTGCATCAAGAAACATTTACCCAAGGAGAAATAACTTGTTGTGTCTTTCTTTTTTAGAAATTCCACACCCATCAGGCAGTAGTAACTAAATGATACATTACTAGGAATAGATGTTACATCACTCCATTTCCCAGTTTAATTGTCACAAAAGCTTGCATCCTTATGCCACATGACTTAACACGAACTGCACTAATGCACTTCACTTAAATCTTTCAAATAAAACTTCATCACAATGAAGTATGTAAGTGTCCAAGATTCGTTTTGGGAGCAGCAGAACAGAGGACGTGGACCAATGGAATTTTAGAAAATGTAAATTCCATATTGTGATTTGAGACCAGCTCTATGCCCTTTTTGAGTTATAAGTTTTTTGAGTGCTTTGATGTGGCTCGCCACAAATTCCTCTCCTGTACCAACTTTCAATTATTCGGCGGATGTATCCCAATCTCTGTCTTCCTCTACAGTTTTTATTCCCTTCAGCTTGTTCTAGTACCATGAACATTATTACCTGATGTCTTGGAACAGATGTCATATCATCCTGCCCCTTATTTAGTCAGTGCCAATTCAGAGGAGAATCTCCTCATTCCTTACCTTACAAGTCTACCTAATTTTCAACATTCTTTTGTAGCACCACATCTCAAATCCATTGGTTCTGTTCCAGCTTTCCCACACTCCATGTCTGTCACACAATGCTGTGCTTTAAATGTACATTCTCAGAATCTTTCTTAAGTTAAGACCTATGTTTGACACTGGTAAGTTTCTCATGAGCAGGAATGTCCCTTTTTGCCAGTGCTAGTCTGCTTATTTTGTCCTCATTGCTCCATCCATCACAGATTATTTTTCTTCGTAAGTGTCAGAATTCCTTGACTTTGTCTACTTTGTGATCTCCAATTCTGATGTTAAGTCTCTTGTCCTCATTTCTGCTACTTCTCATTATCTTCATATTTCTTTGATTTACTCTCAGTTGATATTCTGTACTTATTAGACTGTTCATTCCATTCAACAGACCCTGTTATTTTTCTTCACTTTCACTGGGGATAGCAATGTCATCAGCGAATCTTAGCGTTGATGTTTTCTCACCTTGAGTTTTAATCCCATTGTTAAACCTTTCTTCATTTCTGTCGTCGCTTCTTCAATGTACAGATTGAACAGCAGGGGTGAAAGACTATATGCTTGTCTTAAAACCCTTTTAATCCCTGCACTTCATTAGTGGTCTTCCACTCTTATTGTTCCCCTTTGTTCTTGTACATGTTGTATATTCCTCAAGTACTATGAATGTGTCTTCATTTTACTTCAGTCTTGCTTCCGTCATCAACCACAACATGACAATTGCCTCTCGGGTACCTTTACCTTTTCTACAGCTGAACTGATCATGATCTAACAGATCCTCAATTTTCTTTTCCATTCTTCTGTATATTATTCTAGTCTGCAACTTGAATGCATGCGTTGTTAAGCTGATTGTGCGATAATTCTTGCACTTGTTTACTCTTGAAATCTTGGGCCTCAGGTAGATGATTTTGTCCCCTAAAGTCTGATGGTATGTTACCAGCCTCATTTTGTTGCCACCTTCCTCAGTGTTTTTAGAAATTCCAGTAGAATGTTATCTATCCCTTATGCCTTGTTTGAGTGCAAGTGTTCTTTTAAGTGCTTCAAAACGTTTCCAAATTCTGATTCCAATACTGGACCCCTTATCTATTTTCTACTGACTCCTGTTTCTTTTTTCATCACATTGTCAGTTAAGTCCTGCCCCTCATAGAGGCCCTCAGTGTATTCTTTCCCACTTCTCTTCTGCATCTAACAGTGGAATTTCCATTGCACTTGTGATGTTACTGCCTTTGCTTTTAATTTCACTAAAGGCTGTTTTGACTTCTCTAATGTTGAGTCAGTCCTTCCAAAAATCATTTCTTATTCAATTTCTTCACATTTCTCATATAGCCATTTGCTCTTACCTTCCCTGCTCTTTCTGATTGTTTCAGTCCTAAGTGGCTTGTATTTCTGTATTCCTGAATTTCCCTGAACATTTTTTGTGCTTTGTTCTTTAATTGGTCAGCTGAAGTATTTCTTCTGTTTTCCATAGTTTCTTTAAAGTTACCTTCCAAGTAATTACGTTTTTCTCTCCAACTTCTGTGATTACCCTTTTTAGAGATGTGCATTCTTTGTCCACTGAACTACCTAATGAGCTACTCATTATTGCAGTATCTATATCCTCAGACAACTTCCAAGTATATCTCTTCCTCAGTACTTCTGTATCCCACTTATTTGCAGATTGATTGGCCTGAAAACTATCTGACTGCTCCACTAAAATGTTCAGTTTATGTGGTTGTTGTGTACTTTCAAACAACAAAAGCATTCCAGACACTGCACCGAGTATCTTGAACAGCAGTATAGTAGCGAAAGGTTATTGTGCTATTAATACATGCCAATAAACACGTACATGAAGAAGTGACTTTGATTGAGTGGTACAAAGTTTCATTAAACTGTGATAACTTTAGAACAATGCTAAAACTGTGTACCACAATTAAGATGCTGTCTTATCATCATGTTGATTTCATGTAGGGCTTGGCACTGGTGTGAATTTCCGATATGTCTTCAAATGTATGGCACATAAGATGGCCATCTGGTCAAGTGCTTGTACAAGAATCCCAATTCATTGTTTCCTGTTTGAATGTGCAGGTGAGCAAGTGCAATTGTAGTTTCATTATTAAAGGACCTGCATGGCAGTGCAAAATTAACTGTTTATAATTACTCTGAGTAAAACCGTTATTCAAATTATATGTGCTTCCAGTCATAAGTAGTAGGGCCTGATTCATAGTGAAGAGTAATATGAACATGAATGGTGGAGGATATGTCACCAAATGGAGTGGAAGGTAAGGCATTAGCCTGAATCTCCATCATTCTTGTGTGAACCATGTTGTGGCTCATGTTGGTGCTGTTGGTAGTTTGGCATTGTGTAATAGGGATAGTGGCGTCTCGTTTTCTTCTTGTGTTTACTGGCGCCACTATGTTTTCTAGCATTGTCTATCTGCGAGTGACAGCACCATTGGTTATCGGTATATAGTATGATGGTGCTAACTTTGGAGGGGCAGCAAGTGTTTTCCGGGTCAGAGTGTGTTGGAGAGTTAGGTTGGGATGGGGCAGCAGCAAGGTCTAGCAGCGCAAGGACATGCCGGGACTGCTGGTGGCACGCGCAGGCACTGCCAGATCGAGGGGTTGTAGTGCGAGGGCCACAACCTCATTGTCCATTGGACCCAGGACATTTGAGTTGAGTGAACATTAACCCATTAGTGAAACCTCCACTATTTTGAGATCATGCTGTTCATTTGCACATTGCTGCTCACAGGGTCACTGAGATGAGGACCAATGAGTGGAGTGTTTGGAGTTGGCAGAATTAATTAGCCATCATCCACTTCTTATTATTAATCATTGAATTCCTTGTGTTATTATTGATGAAGTTCAACTAGCGGTATTTTTCAGCCTAGTGGCCGCTAATGCCCCCAGTTACCTGCCCTGGAGGTTAGCGTATTTTTGTGGCAATGTACCTTTCCTCTCCTTGCCGCTGCTGTCCGGTAAGGTGTGTAGTTCAACAGCCTACTTTATTGTGGGTCGGATATTTTATTTCTTTTGGACTACTTTGTCATAGTGGTTCCTTCTGCTTCTGGATGTTCTGAACACCGGGTTCTGAAGACACAGTGCTGTCCACTAGTTCTGCCTTGCCTGGGTTATTCCTTTGTTGTATTGGTCATCAGACGTTAGGTAAGTTTTGCAACAGTGTTGGTCTGCTTTTAAACTGTTACTAGTTTGAGTTGCCATCTGGTTAAGTGAATACAGTAGAGTCTCGAAAGTTTGAGTCTCGATAGTTTGAGTTTCCAATAATTCGAGCCTCTTTAAATGAAAAAGAAGTTGCAACGGTCTACTTTCTTATTTTTACTGACATGATAAATAATGAAAATGTTACCTGTCTCATTCAGCCCATGGATCAGGGTGACAGACTCTTCTATAAATTGACACGGTTAACATTCCATCGCAGTGTGAAAGTGACGAGGCAGAGGCTGCACCCAGTCACACCGATGGCTACGTTGCTCCTGAGGCCACTATATGTTACGTGGAACAACAGCCTGAGGCGACTCCAACTGATCTACTGCTCCCGAGATGGTGGCGTGACATGGCCGCGAGGAAACGTTGCAGCTTCACCAAACAAAAGACACTTCACTATTACTTGTCTAAATAAATAATTATTGTTATTACGCCAATGCAAATGCATGTGTAGATACTTTTATTTTAATAAAGTTCATATTTTGATCTGTATTACTTAAAATATCATATTATTTCTTTTTCCCATAGTTCAAGGTGGTTCTGGTCCCATTCAACTCGAACCATCGAGACTCTACTGTACAACTCTTGGCTGCCTGTCTCATCACTTACAAAGTGACTTTCCCAGGTTGATCCTTGGAGTACTGTCTGAGACCCACTTCTCTCTTGATTTGGTCAGATTACGATGATTTTTTTTTTATGTTGATGATTGTTCTCTCTCTCTCTCTCTCTCTCTCTCTCTCTCTCTCTCTCTCTCTCTCTCTCTTTGAGTTATTACTATTCTATTGGGGCCTTCAGCCAACAAATAATTTGTATTTCTTGTCAATAAGGCCTTCAGCCGTGAACACAATTGGTCTTAAGAATTTTTAATTAGATATTTTTTCTTAATAGTGATATTATTGCAGTAAATGGTTAGCATATTTTAATACAGTGTATGTGTATATAATGTAATAACTATGTTAACTAGTGCTGTGTAAATGTAACTCCTCTATTTTTCACTCTCAGTTTCATTTAAAAACTTCAGGAATAACATTTATAATAACAAAATCATAAGGGCTAACAATAACTGAACTGAAACAATTCACACCACACATAAGGCAACATGAATTGTGTTATTTGCTTTATTGTCCAAACAAATGCAAACAAAAACACTCTGCTGACACTGGACAGGAGTACATCAGAGCAATCTGTGTAGAATACTCTGAGTCACATAGAATGGGGAGGCACGATGGTTGATGTTGCTAGAAGTATTAGGGAGAGCAAAATGTGTGGGATAGTAAAAAGCTTTTAGTAGCTTTTAGAATAAATCCAGCATAGGAATACCTTTCTGGTAGCAAGGAAGCACATGGGACTGACATTTCTGTGGGGAAACCTACTACAACTTTGATGTGCGATATTGTGAGTAATCATCATCGAGACAATATAGTCTTAATTATTCTTAGTCCCTCAGTTTAACAAAAATATAGTTTGAAAAATTATCTAGAAAAGGTAATTGAGAGGAGTGCTTGACAAAAACTTCCAGACACTGCATCAAGTGTCTCAAATAGCAGTTGAGTTGCAACATGTTATTCCACTATTAAGACACACCAGATTTTGTGGTAGAAAGTTTCATTAAACTTTGATAAACTATTGAACAATGACAAAACAGTGTATTGCTATCAAGATGCTATTTCATCATCATGGGTAAGTGATGCAGGGCTTGGTGCTGGTGTGAATTTCTGATGTGTCTTCAAACGTACAGCATGTAAGATGGGCGACTGATCGAGTGCTTGTAACAGAATCCCAATTCATTGTTCTTTGTTTGAATGTATAGGTGAGAGAGTGCATTTATAGTTTCATTATTAAAAGACTTGCATGGGAGTGCAAAATTAACTGTTTACAATTACTCTGAGTGAAGCCAGTGTCCAAATTCTATGTGTTTCCAGCATAGACATATTGTTCTAGAAGGGGCTAAAGTATATCAAATTTATCTAAGCAGTAGGGCCTTATTCATAGTGAAGAAAAATATGAACATGAATGGTGGATACGGAATCATATAGAGTGGAAGGGGAGACGGTAGCTTGATACTCTGTCATTTGTGTGCTCTCTGATTCAACATAGGTGGCAAGTACTTCCCTTGCAGATGTAATGTGCAGTCTTAGAGTATAACGTACCTCTAAATTACATTTCAGTAATCATGGTAGATCCATTTTCTTATTTACAACAACCCTTTTTATTTCCAAAGTTACTTTATTTATTTGTTTCTTCCCATAAGCGATTACAGTGAGTATGTCAAGAGCAGAAGAGCAGGACTATCTTTGAGGGCAACATATCTTCGTGAAGTATAAAGGTCTTGATCTGTAGTGCTCATGCCACTTAATAATCTTTATGTGGTCATTAGCTCACTGCACACCATTATTAATGTAATTTGTTTGGGACCCATGCTTTCAAGTGACTAACCACTGGCACCAATACATAGCAACAACATTCAAAGTTATTTTGAATCATATTACAGCTTTCAGTTTGGTCACCGTGGTAGTCAGGTGGAATAAATCTCAGATTAACAAACATCTCCACTGAGACTGCTAACTTCCAACTGAACAGTTCACAGTAAATTGCTCTCTGCCCTACCTTCCTATTTTTGATGAATCCTATTCCCATTATAGCATTTTCTGCTGATGTTGATACCCTGTACTCACCTGACATGAAATACTTGTTTTCATTCCATTCCATTTCACTGACCCCCCGCCACTCGGTGTGGCCGAGTGGTTCTAGGCGCTACAGTCTGGAACCGCGTGACCGCTATGGTCGCAGCTTCGAATCCTGCCTCAGGTATGGGTGTGTGTGATGTCCTTAGGTTAGTTAGATTTAAGTAGTTCTAAGTTCTAGGGGACTGTTGTCCTCAGAAGTTAAGTGTCATAGTGCTCCGAGCCACTGACTCCCACTATATCTAGATTGAGCCTTAGAATTTCCCTTTTCAGACTTTCTAGCTTCCCTACCATGATCAAACTTCTATGCTGCATGATTGATTTAAAAAAAAATCTTGGATTTCTTTTGTGAATGACTGCAGGCTCTAGTCTTACAATAAGCAAAAATGAACATCATAAATTGCTAATAATAAAATCATGCCAATAATAGATCAGTGCTACATCAAAGCATTTTGTTTTCCTCATTAGAAAAATTGGAAAATAAAACTTCTAACACAATAAATATTCAGATAAACATGTTTTGTGGTGTGTTAATACAGTTGCAACGTGTTGCTAAGTCAATTACATTCAAATGGCTGGAAAAAGAAAGACAAATGTTAACAGCCAGGTTTCTCATAGCTTCTCTCCAGTAAAATTTGAAGAGCACATCTATTATTACACAAGTACTTTCACATGAAATCTCTGGCATTTGGATTGATGCATGAAATCTTTACACACACCTTTTTTTTAATAGAAAAGGTTGTTACAATGAGGATTATCTATCAAGTTTATTATTTGCCAGTAATCAAATAATACTGGTTACAAATGGCTATGATACAGAGTACATGATGAATAAAATCTTAGAAACATACAGTTAAAAAAAAATATCCCTCTACAGGAAGTGATAAAAATGACATTACCATAGATGAAAAAAATATTGAGGCATGTGAAAAACATTAACATCTGGGAGTTATAATCTCAGCTCAAGGTCCAAGCAAACAACAAATAACATAGAGGACAACACAATCTAAACAAGCCTTGAATAAAATGAATTCCATCCTTTGGTGAGATAAAATTAAGAAGAAAAAAACCAATGAATTCCATCCTTTGGTGAGATAAAATTAAGAAAAAAAACAAAAAACATACAAATCAATAATACAATGCATTGGTTTAAATAGAGCAGAATCCTGGGAAAAGATAAAACAAGTTAGAAGAAGACTTGAAGCTTAGCATGTGGAGTTTTTGAGAAGAAGTTGTAGAGTTTCAGGGTGAAAGAAGATTCAAAATACAGAAATCAGAAACTGAATTGAAACTCCCACTTACATGAATGAAGAGGTGGGGAAAAAAATATAAAAAGTCCCAGGGGAATGCAACACCTTCATAGACAAGAAGGCCATTTTATTAACAAGTGATATGTCGGGTTGTTCATCACTGTACTATTTACTGATCAGGTACATGATGATAAATTCAGGCCACATGTCAACAGTAAAGGGTACCCCTCCTGCGGCTACAATGTAGGCATGTATTTCACATGCAAATGATCATAAAGGTGTCAATTGACGTCCTGTGGTAGACTGTCCCAAGTATCTTGCACCTTTTGCTGCAATTTGGTAATTGTTCTTGCAGGCTCTGAAGAATGAGTAAATTCGTGATGGGTGAGAGAACTGGTGATCTTGCTGGCCAGGGCAGTTGTTGCACACCATGAACAGGATACTGTATCACAGCAGACATATGCAGACATGCATTTTCCTGCTGAAAAGCACACCACCACCCTCTTGAAGAAGGGGCATTAGCATGGGGGTAACAACCTGAGAAATATATAGGGCACTGGTTACTTTACCCTACAGAAACATCAAATATGACTGAGTTGCAACTTATGAGCCTACACCATGGTGCCTGGTGTGGGACCTGTGTTTCATGGACAAATACACTCCAGAATAGGCCACTCACCAGGTATACACTGTACTTGTGTATGTCCATTGCTCATGTAAGTCATAACCTACTCTCATCTCTGAAAACAGCAGCGCCCCATTCCAGTTGACTGTTTTATGACACCAGACTGGCTGTGCTTGGCAGTGTCATAGTGTCAGTGTTGGCTTGCCAGGGGCACAAGTGCTATTAGTCCTGCTGCAAATAGACAGTTCACTGTTGTCTTTGGGGACACATCAGGTGTAACATGTGCCCAGATTTCTTCTCTTGATAATGTTCAGTCAGTCACTGCTGCTTTCACAATGCTTTGATCTGTATTGTGTGGACATCCAGAATATGGTCCACAGTTTGGGAATGCACCACAAACCACTGCTGAAAGCAGTGACACACCACTAATACATTGTGCCCACCACGTGCAGCGACCCATTGAAATGCCTATCCAGCTTCCTGCAGGTCCATAATGTCACCATTTTCAAATGGCTGAAGTTGTTCAATAGGAGAACATACTCATCAGTGGAGCACTGTTGTACCCTAGACTGAATGTTGCATACACTGTTCAACTCTACGCTCAGAATGCTCACACTGTTCACCTCTACACTCAGCACAGTTACTGCTTGCATAGTCAAAACAGAGGGTGCATAGACTGCCCTCCAGAGCACCATCTGATTGCTGATGACTGTAAGAAATGAATTATGAACACTACAACCCCTTAGTATACACATATTATATGCTGGTGGCACTGAACACAGTCATTGAGTGTGTTGCATTCTTTTTCCCCTGGCAGTGTATACCACACAGTTAAAGGTAAAAACAATGGAGTGCAAGGATGTTAATATTTGGTATTTTAGGTATTTACTGCTTCCAGTGACTAGTTGATTTGTTGCCAATAGTGTAATCAAAGAGTAATGGAATCCTTCACCTGTTTGTAACTGGCACGTTACATTTATACTGCCTGACAAAGGAAAGTGAAGCACCCAGAAGACTTGGTTGGATATCAGTGTAACTTTTTATACGTACACACTATTAGTGGGTATGTAAATGACTGCATTGCAATTCTATGTGACGGAACAGCCACCAGAGTGCATTAGTGTTTTGCAGGTTTAGTACTGTTACCAGGCCTGATAGGGTATATAAGGGGCATGAACAGTGTCAAAAGTTGAGTGATAACTGTGAAGGACACAGAAATGATGCATACTACCATGAAAGAGCATATATAATCAGCACCTTGAAGAGTCCAAAAGGGAACTCGCTGTGGGTGGGCACTTGGCCAGCTGGTCAAATCAGGCAGCATGCAAATTTGTGAATCGAATGTGACAGTGGCCTGATGTTGGACTGGGACTGTGAGGGCAGGCATACTCAGCACCAAGGTCAACCACATACAAGTAAAAGGCTCCCAACAACATTCTGTGTCATACTGTTGGAGACTAGCAGCAGGTGGACTAGGAAATTACTTTCTCACAAGTAGACTGCTGCTAGTACCACAACAAAAATGGCTGTTGCTGGAGAAGTGCACTGCAGGGAAGCATGGATTTCTGATGAATGACATTGTATTGTCATCAAAGAATCACAGTCTGCACTAGGCCTGGATGACCATCATTGACAAGTATGGTAGTGAACTGGCAAGATGTTCCAGTGTTTGGGAGGGGCACAATGGTTTTACTCCTGGCATCACGGTGTGGCGAGACATTAGATATCAATGACTTCAAGTCATGAATGGTAGCGACTGAGGGAACTCTGATGCCACAGTAGTATGCCATGGAAATCTTGCATCCTATGTGTTACCTTTCATGCAACAGTAATGTGGTGCCCTCTTTCAACAGGACAGTGTTCATCCAAGCATGACGTGTCTCTAAGAGCTGTTTGCATGATATTGAAGTACTCCTATGGCCGGTAAGATACCCAGGTCTGTCTCTGATAGAACATGTTTGGGACAAGCTCAGACATTGACTTTGTACCAGTGGCAGTATCCAGGACGTCACGGGCCAGTTACAACAGTTGTGGGCCAGCTGGCCTCATGGGACGACAACAGGTTTATGACACCCTTCTTAACTGAACCAGTGTGTGCAACCACGCCAGAAGGGTTGCAACATGATGCTGATAAGTGGGCCCATACTGTGAAGTTCTTTGTAAATTTGTCTCAATTTTGTAATCACAGCAATAACATTACACACACTCTCAACCCGTTTTAACAGACCTCTTCCTAAAATTTCAACAGTCTATAAGTTGTCCTACTCCTTTCTTAATTCATGAAATTTCATGACTACCCACTATATTTTTAACACACTACAACATACCTGGTCTTTCAAAGAACACTCTCATAATCTGACAAGTACCTCCAGTTTTCTTTATCCATTAAATAATGTTCCATGTGACATAGTTTACAAGTGACAAGGCTTTGTCTTCTTACACACAATCATTATTCATATCTCATTACTTTAAAAGTGTGCACATCATTAACTTTGGTTTCTGTTAAGAGACATTACTATGAAACTGTAGAATGGTTCATAGTCTGACACACTGAGCTCATACCAAATTTAATGAATGGGTATATTATAGAACAAAGAGAAATTAGTATAAACATAATTCACATTAACAGGAAGTTTTCCTTGAATGATAAAACAATAAAATGATGTAGTTGGGCCAGTCGACTAGTTCTTTACGAGCAGCATTTTACTTATTAATGACTATTTTGTGGGTCATGTTTGTAAGAGTTTTAATTCAGTAACATAGCGCAGTCCAAATAACTTCTTGGATTTTGGGTAGATTAGCCTATAGGCATTAGGGTGTGGGTTTTCCTTGATTTCAAAGGGGCTTATATGGATGTCAAAAAATTTATTTATTTCTGAACTCATGAATTTAGATTTTTCCTGTGTTTTTACTAAAACCAGATCTCCTGTCTTGAACTGTACTTCTTTACTTCTTGTATCATGTCTCCATTTTCTTACCTCTTCTTGCCTTTTCATAGTGTTTCTAACAACTGTCTCCCTTTCCTGGGGTGTCATAGTTTGACAAGGTGGGAAACCAACATTCTCAGAAGCCAGATTTGTAGGTCATCTATTAAACATTACTTCATAAGGTGAAAAACCAGTGGATGAATGCTGTAGGCTGTTATATATCCTCGTAGTCAGTAACATTTTCAATCCAATTAGCATGATTTTTACTACAATATGTTCTGCAAAGCCTTCCAATTTCCCTCGTGTACCTCTCTGCTGGGTTACTTGATGGGTGACAAACCGAAATCAAAATATGTTTTATTCCTGTATCTCCAATAAAATTTTTCCATAATTAAAATGTAAACTGTGACCCATTATCAAACATGATGGCGTGGGGTATACCAACATTTGTGAAAAGATGATTCGTCAGCTTGATGATAATTTGTTTACTGGTTGCTCTCTTTAATGGATACAATTTTATAAATTTAGAGAAAACATCAACTATAATGAAGATGTAACTGTACCCTTCTCTTGATTTTGGTAGTGGTCCATATAAATTGATAGCTGTCAATTCAAGGTTTTTATTTGGTAACATGTTTTGCATCAATCCTTTAGACGTTTGGTTGCTCACTTTAACTCTCTGACAACGATCACAAGTTTCGTCTTCACTCTCCTACTGATATTATAGTAGCATACATTTTCTTGTATCTTCTTTATACATTTTGTTGCTGCACAGTGTCCGAAGCTTTTATGTACGTAACTGATTAACATGTCAATACATTGCTCAGGTCAGCATAGTTTCCAATTGTCTAAGTCAGGTCTAGATCTCCTAAACAAAATCCCTTTTTGTACTTTATAATACTGATATACCTTTTCTCCTCCTTTTTTCCCTATATAACTTTTAACCAACTTCCAATTTTCATCATGATTTTGGTTTCTACAAATATCATTACAGATCTGTAGTATTTCAGCTACATCTTTTACACCCTTTAAGTAAATAAGTTTGAACTCTTTCTTCTCTTTTTCAACATCTGCACCTACTGGTAGTCTGGAAAGGGCATCTGCAATGACATTATGTTTGCCCTGAATAAATTTGATCTAATAGTCAAACTGTTGAAGGAATAAAACCCACCTTGTTATACGGTCATGATAGTGTCTGCACTCCTGAGTGTAAGATAGAGCTTTATGGTCAGAGAAGACAATTACCTTGTGCCCTAACAGATAACTTTTAAACTTATTGAATGCCCAGTGGATGGCAAGTAGTTACCTCTCTGTGGCTGTATATGATTTTTCATACTTTTGTAAAATACGGCTAGCAAAAGCAATAGAATGGTGTTCTAATTTTCCTTCTACTTCTATGTTTTGAAACAAGTGTGCCCCTAAACCTGTCTCACTACTATCTGTCATTATACAGAATGGTAACAACATAACAGGTCTATACAACATCTGATTTTGGGACAGTTGTTTTATTTCCATGAATGTATCCTGACATTCTTTTGTCCAATCCCAAACAGTATTCTTTTTTAGTAAGTTACATAAGCAGTTTGCATTTAAAGCTTGGGTACCAAGAAATTTTCTATTGTATCCAGTGAGACCAAAAAAGGACTTGAGTTGTTTTTTGTTCTTGGGAGTAGGAAAGTTTACAATGGCCTCAAGTTTACCCTTATCAGGTAAGATTCCCTTTTCTGAAATATTGTGCCCCAAAAATTTCAGTTCATTAACTCCAAAACAACATTTTTCCAATTTTACAGTCATTCCCCCTTCCCTCAATTTTGAACAGACTTGTCTCAGAAGATTTAGATGATCTTCCCAGGTTTTTCCAGTTACAATAATGTCATCTACATATACTATTAATTTTGAAGACAATTCATCACCTAATACAAAATCCAATGCTCTGATAAATTCAGCCACAGATACATTCAATCCAAAAGGGACAACACAATAGTGGTGACTTTTGCCACCATACAAAAAGGCAGTATACTTCCTAAAATCAAGTTCAAGTGGTATTTGGTGAAAACCAGATGTCAAGTCTAGGATACTCATAAATTTTACATTATCAAATTTGTCCAGAAGTTCATCCATATTGTCAGGATGGTCGTTTTCTCTAATCAAAAACTTACTAAGGTACCTAGAATCAAGTACAAGTCTAACCCCACAATTTCTCTTAGAAACAACTACGAATGGGTTGTTGTATGCACTTCTAGTTCTTTCTATAATCCCCCAAGTTTTCATTTTTTGTATTTCCCTTTCTACACCTTTTTTCCTCGAGAATGGAATGCCATATGGTTTTAGGAAGAAAGGATGATGATCTCTGAGTTGAAGTCTGCACTGATAGTCTTTTACCTTCCCTGGTCTCTCACTAAATGTATCTTGAAATTCCCATAACACTTCTCTTAACCGATTTTCTGACTTTTGCTTAGATTTACAGCTTCCTTCAATTTGACTTCAACTAATGCTTCAAAATTTTGTTCATTGATAAGATCAAAGGATGTTTAGCACTTATGGCTTGATTATCTACCTCGCTTACAACAGCTTTGATATGGTTACAAGAATTACTACAGCTAAGAATGGACATTTCTGTTTTCAGAATACTATTTTTCTCAGCTTAAGTAATTATAACACTCTTATGTTCCCAAGAGAAGCTTACACCCACTTTTAAGACCCAATCCATGCCAAAAATGATATTTTCTTCTAACCTTGGGACCACAAGGCAACCCTGCTCAAATTCCACATTTGCAGTTTCAAATGTTAACAATACTTGACTCTTAACTACCTTACTTTACTTACCAGTGGCACCTCTGATTTTTACCCCTACAACCGGCATTTCTACAAAGTTCTTACCATCCCTAATTTTATCTCTAATTTTTTCTGATATTGCACATATGGGGCTTCCTGTATCAATAAGACAATTTCCTTCCCACAGACTTACTCTTATTTTAATGTATGGACAGCCCAATTCCTTTTCATCTGCCTTCCCCTCAGGAACTTCATATAATAAATCTTTTTCAATTTCTTTATAATTTCCATCTACTTCCTCCCTTTCAGTCTTCATCAAATTTACCTGAGTTTCAGATTCTAAGTTACTAGTATCAACTCTACTGCCGGATGTTTGTGTCGCTCTGGCACAATATTTCGGCCACGTAACTAGTTGCCTTTTTCAGCTGCTACCTGAGACTGCCGTGTTGGAGGATCTTGTCCAGTCCTGTGTCGGGTGGGGTAAAAACCTCAGCAGCAGCACCTGGCGGGCGCGAACCGCGATCGGAATGCCCGACACAGGACAGGCATCAGAGAGCTGCCACGGATGGTGCCCAAGTTGGGCGCGGACATCCGAGAGAACACCGGGGAAGAGACAACACATTACAAGCAGCGCCAGGCGGGCGCGGATGGCAAAGAGAGCACCCAGCGCCCTCTGGGCATAAATACCGGACAAGATCCTCCAACATGGCAGTCTCAGGTAGCACCTGAAGAAGGCAACAAGTTACGTGGGCGAAATATTGTACCAGAGTGACACAAACATCTGGCAGTAGACCTGATTATTCAACATGTCAAGATCTCGCCGGGAATGCCTGAAGAGTTAATACTAGTATCAAGTTTACACTTTGGGTGCACACAAAATAACGCTCTACTGTTTATGTACCTTTCACTCAGACTCTTTCTTTCACTCTCCCACCAGCTTGGGCATAAAATTCTACTAATTATACCTAGATGATACCAAAACACTTTGCTACTACAACTCTCATTATACTGGTTCCACAGAATTTCTAAAAATTGGCCTCCTTTACTTTCAATAATATCACACAAATCTAATTCTTTCACAATATTTTCACTTTTGTTATCACCACTTTGATTAACCATGAACTAGTCAGGACAGACAAGTAACAATTGATTTTCGGTTGTCACTTCACTATTCTTATCATATTCCATTGCTTCATTGCCACAACTATCATCAAGTTTCAACACTTCATTATTTATTTCAATAAAAACATTGTACTCATCTTCTGGTTTGCTTACCATACTTTTCACACCAATAATACTAACATCATCAGTACTGTGGTATACTTTACTGGCAGTTTTATCTGTTTCTCTCTGTTTCTCACTTTCTATGGTTGATTCTATTTCCTGTTGCTTAGGTTTATCATCCACTGACTCACTATTGCCTTCTTGTGTGAACAACCCCCCCCTCCCCCCCCCCCACCCAATTCTGAACTAAAACATTTATTACTCTCTTCATTATTAGCTTGCTCTCCCCTTTTTGCCCAGCTGTAAAAATCTTTTAACATCTCCTCATCCAGAATTGAATCAGAACTTTGATCTCTCCTATGTTTATTTTGTGGTGGTCTACTGTGTCACATAGCATCCCAAAATTTTTTATGAAAACTTATATAATTCAGTTGATATTCCTGGTTTTTAACCTATTTGTTAATGGTACAGTTATTTACACTATTTGGTTTTTGTGAAAGTTAGTGGTCCTATTATGTTTAAATCTGTTCGCCCCAAAGCTGTGGACCCTCATTGAGGCGGTCCGGAGTTTTCCAGATGGCTACCTCTATTGTCACTCCTCCAATTTGTATTCATTCTGTTGTTACCTTCTCATCTGTTGTTCTTAGTTACATCATTGTTTTACCAGTTTCTCCCTCTCCCATTACCATTGTACTCTCTTGTTCTACCATATTGGTGTCCATTCCGAAAATCTCTATCGTCCCTTCTAGTGTACTCCCCACGGTAATCAGAATTCCACCTCCCACTGTAATGGTTTCCATTACTAAACTGTTGCACATTTATCTCCATTGCCCTGTCTAATTTGTCTATATATTTTAGAAACTGGTCTGAACAGTCGTCAGGTCCTTGCACTAATTCCCACTGTCCCACTGTATTCTTTCAGGTAACCTTCTTTTAAGGGCATCAATTTGCGTCATTTCATTGAAGGGTTTATCTAGATGCACCAATTTCCTAAGTTGATCCCTGCAAAAGCCTTTCATTGAGTGGTTTCTGCCCCTGAAACTAGGCCCATTTCAAAATTCACTTTTTATCTTACCCTGTTCAGTCTCAGACCAAAACTTAATTCAGAAACTGTTCTTAAAATCATCAAACGTTTCCCACTCATCAAAATGTTAGTTTGCCCAAGACAAAGCTTCTCCCTAAAGAAATTTTTTGACAAATTTAATCTTTAGATTATCAGACATACCAGTAACAAGATTGTCAGAGCAGTGTTGTAAAAAGTCTACAGGGTGTAAATTCTCACAAGGAAAACATTTTACAGGTGAATTACTCCACACACTTCCACCATTCATACATGAATTTCTGGACACTAAATTGTCTTGCATTTCAGTGAATCTCTTGTCTATTACACTTAAATTACATGCTACAGACTCTTGTATCTTATTTAATTCAGCATCTAAGGAATTAACTTTTGATTCTAATTTGTCTACCCTCTCCTCCACAGTTCTTTGAGATGAGGTTAACCTTTCAATCTCTTTCCCTTGACTTGAGCTAACTGTGGCCAATTTATTTTCTAAGATCACAATTTATTTTGGAGTTCACGCCCTTCAAACTTTCTGCTAATTGAAGTTTTAAATTTGAGATCTCTTCTTTCAGTACATCACCGTTGCTTTTCATTTTTACTTCCAGCGATTCACTAGTTAAGTTTAATTTCGCTTCGATTCACTGGATGCATTTATTTTCGATTCTAGGAATTCATTATTTGAATTCATTGCCATTTTTAATTCAGACTGCATTTGTCCCATTCTGGCAAAGAGTAACCTTACCCAGTTCTGTTGATCCAGTTTTCTTTCAGTTTGAGTCATCTGGATCGTCGCTTACACCACACACGTTCAAATCTAACGTTTCTCCCACTTCCTTTTTAATTTCTTCTGATAGCGTCATTATGACACCACATGTTTGAACACAGTCTTGATGAAAAGTTTAAAACAAGGAAGAATTGTCTTTATCTTTACACACCACGACGTCGATCACAGGTCCACCTCTCCGATAAGCCAGCACTTTGTTGGCTCTCACACTACTTGTTCTGGTCCAGGAAACGTGTACAATGTTATTCATGTTTTACGAATTATAAAGTTTATAGTGTCCTGCAAACAAAGCACAATTAGTCTCATCGCACTTAACTGTAATATCCCGGACGAGCCCCCAAGTTTAACAGACATCTTCCTAAAATTTCCACAGTCTATAAGTTGTCCTACTGCTTTGTCCATATGGTGACTTCAGGAACTACAGGAGATTCAAATTTATAGTTCGAGGTTGTTAACAAGTATGAACACTTGATCAGATCAAAAGGCCGCCAACCACCTCTTCCAAAGATCCACCTCCTCGCATGACCAAAGATTACAGTCTCTTAGTTGTTAAACTCGCAGTCAAAGGCTATATTTACATAAAACATTACACGTAAAGAAATTACTGACATACATGATTTCACGTTCTGTTATACTGTGAAGTTTAATTTCGTTTCCTCCTGCTGTTCTGTGTGTGCCTCATTTATTATCGGGCGGTGTATTTACGTTCAAGGTCAACTCCCAGCCCCTGCATCAATCATTAAGCCTCTAGAAGTCTGCCTACATTTTGCTAAAGTCTTATGGCATTGCAACCTTCGTATGATTAACAGCATCACAAATAGCCTCAATGAGCCTCCAACATTATCCACTCAATCAGCAACATGCACTGTAAAATGTAAAGGCCTGATAACACTCCTATGGGGTACTACCAAAATTACCTTTGTTCCATGAATAATGTCATTTTGTTTTCTGTCTGCAAGGAAGTCTGGAATTAAGTTATAAACTTGGTCCAACACTCAGCAAGCTTGTATTTTGTTGACTGTTGGATGCACATGTTCAGACCTAGTGCCACCCATCTGATGTCCCCCTCCATGTCCTCTATGCCCACTTCTTTTGAGATTCCCATGGGAGGTCAAATGAAACTGTGTATTCACACTGAAGGTGGTGGATTTATTACCAATTGATGTGAATCAGTTGTGTGAATCCATGGTGTCTGTTTGGTTGGGCATGTGTGAAAGAACAGACACCACATGGAATCTACATCTGTGAATCACATTATGTAAATTGAAGGTCATGGTGTCTGTTCGGTTGGGCATGTCTAAAAGAACAGACACCATGAGGAAACTGCAGCTGTGATGCACATTATGTAAATTGAAGGTGGAGGGAGGAGAAAGGAAAGGAATGTAAAGAATTAGTGATGTCAGTTGCATCAGGATTTCATTTGAAATCAACAGCAGTGAGCCAAAAACGTGTCCAGGATTGGGATTTGAACCCAGTATCTCCTACTTACTAGGCTTACCAGGACACAGTGTTTATCACAGTAGCGTGAAGTATCTTAGAACACCCCTCGGCCAGGAGACAGGAGTCATTCCAGATGTGGAACAGGTGCTTCTGGATGCCACGAAGGGCACAGGGTGCAACCAAGTGCAGGTGGTGACTCCATGTTGGTACTAACAAGGTGTGTTGCTTTGGATAAGAAGAGATTCCGTCTGGTTTCAGGAGGCTAGATGAAGTACGGAAGACTGCCAGTCTTGTTTGCAAGATGAAGGTGGAGCTCACCATCTGTAGCATCATCGACTGAACCAGCTGTGGTATTTTGGTACAGAGTGAAGTGGAGGGTCTGAATCAGAGGCCCAGACAGTGCTGAAACCGTGTAGATTGCAGATTCCTCGACTTGGGCCATATTTTGGTGGGTTTCTGCATTCCACTACATAGGTCACGAGTCCATTACACATAGGAAGAGGCCACATGGATAGTGGTGGATGTGTGCAGGGGCTGGGCAGTTTTTTAGGTTAGAGGGTCTTGGTAATGTGCAGAAAGGACTTCAGTTTCAGAGGATGCAGGACAAAGACAGGCAGAGGGTAGAATAATCAATATTGTAGTTGTAAACTGCTGTAGTTGTGTGATAAAAGAACCAGAGCTCTGAGCATTAATTGAAAGCACTGAATCTCAAACCATTCTAGGTACAGAAAGCTCTTTCAACAGGACAGAAAGATTTTTACAAAGTACCTAATCTCATTCAGAAAGGATAGGTTAAGTACAGCTGATGGTGGACTATTTATTACTATCAGAAGAAGTTTACCTTGTCGTGAAATTGAAGTAGATAGTTCTTGTCAGTTAGTATGGGTAGAGGTTATACTTGACAACCAGAAGAAATTAATAATTGGTTCCTTTTATCGACCACTTGACTCGGATGATACAGTTACTGATCAGTTGAAAGAAAACTTGGGTATCATTTATACAATTATAGTTGGTGATGACTCCAATCTATCCTTGATATCTTGGTGAAAATACATGTTCAAAAATAAAACATCATCTGAAATCTTTCTGAATAACTTCTCAAAAAAATTATTTTCAACAGCTGGTTCAGGGGCCCATTCAAAGTGTAAATGGTTATGACAACATACTTGTCCTGTTAGCAACAAATAATTCTGGCAAAATAAGGAGCATCATAGAGGGATTATTGACCACAAGGTGGTTTTAGCTAGACTGAATCTAAACCCACCAAAAGTAAATGCAAAATAACTATATTAAAAAAAACACAGAATTTACTGGACACCTTCCTAAGAAACAGTCTCCACTCCTTCCAATCTGACTGTGTAAGCATAGAACAGATGTGGTTAGATTTAAAGAAATAGTATTGAGAGCAGTTGAGAGATATATGCCAAATAAATTAATAAGAGATGATACAGATCCCCCATGGTAAGCAAAACAGTTCAGAACATTATTGAAGAAGCAACAAAAAGAAATAGCATGCAAATTCACAAGAACACAAAAACAGCAAGATGGGTGAAGTTTTCAGAAGCTTGAAATTTAGTGCTGACTTCAAGGTCAAAGCTTTTAATAGTTACCAGAATGAAACCTCGCCTTGAAATCTGGCAGAAAACCATAGAGATTCTGGTCATATGTAAAATACACCAGAGGCAGGCCGCAGTCAATAGCTTCACTGTGTGATAACAATGGTGATGTTATTGATGACAGCACGACTGAAGCAAAGTTACTAAATATAGTTTTCCAAAATTCCTTCACAAAGGAAGATGAAGAAAATATTTCAGAATTTGAACCAAGAACAACTGTCAACATGAGTAACTTAGAATAGATATCCTTGGTGTAACAAAGAAGCTAAAACAAGAAAGGCAAGACTTCTGGTCCACATCACATAGCAGTCAGGTTCCTTTCAGAGTATGCTGATACAATAGTTCCATACTTATAAATCATATATAACTGCTCACTCACAGAAAGATCTGTATGCAGAGACTGGAAAGTTGCACAGATGACACCAATACCCAAGAAAGGAAACAGGAGTAATCCCCTGAAATACTGTCCCATACCACTAATATTGATTTGCAGTAGGATTTTGGAACATATATTGTAATCAAAGAATATAAATCATCTCAAACAAAATGAATTTTTGATAAACAGCAGATTCAGAAAATACTGTTCTTGTGAAACACAACTACCTCTTTACCCTCACAAAGTAATGAGTCTCTTATCAACAGAGGATATCACATTGATTCCATATTTTTAGATTTCCAGAAGCTTTTGACACTGATCCTCATAAGTGACTTTCAATTAAATTCCATGCCTATGGAGTATGTCTCAGTTGTGTGACTGGATTCATGAAGGATCACAGTTCATAATGACTGACAGTAAGTCATCAAGCAAAACAGAAGTGTTCCCCCAAATAAGTGTTATAGACATTCTGTGTTCCTGATCTACATAAACAGTTTAGGAGATTATCTGAACAGTCCTCTTACATTGTTTCCAGATGATGCTGTCATGTAATGTCATCAGATGATCAAAACAGATTGCAAAATGATGTACACAAGATATCTATATGGTGCAAAAAGTGGCAACTGACTGTAAACCGGTAAAAATGTGAAGGCTTCCACATAATCACTATAAAAAATCAGCTAAATTTCAGTTACACATTAAAACACACAAATCTAAATGCTGTAAACTCAGCTAAATACTTAGGGATTATAATTATGACTAACTTATATTGGAACAATCATACAGATAACATTATGGGGAAAGCAAACCAAAGACTGTGATTTATTGGCAGAACACTTAGAAAATGTAGCAGGTTTACTTAAAGAGACTACTTACACTACGCTTGTCTGCTCTCTTCTGGAATATTCAGATAGGTTTGACGTAGGACATCAAAAAAGTTCAAAGAATGGCATCTCATTTTGTATTATTACAAAACAGGGGAGAGAGTGCCATGTATATACACACAAATTGGCCATCATTAAAACAAAGGCATTTTTCGCTCCAGCAGGACCTTCTTGGTTAGCACACTGGACTTGCATTTGAGAGGACTAATGTTCAAACCTGCATCCGGCTGTCCAGATTTAGGTTTTCCATGATTTTCCTTAATCATTCTGGGTAAATGCTGGAATGTTTCTTTGAAAGGGCATGGCTCATTTCTCTTGCCATCCTTGACACAATCTGAGCTTGTGCTCCGTCTCTAACGAGCTCAATGTTGATGGAACGTTAAACCCAATCTTCCTTCCTTTCGAGGACATTTTCATGAAATTTCAATCCCCATCTTTCTCCTCGGAGTGTGGAAATATTTTACTGGCACCTACGTGCATAGGGAGGAATGATCATCAAATAAAATAAGAGAAATCAGAGCTCACACAGAAAGATTTAAGGGAAAGATGTGTTTGTTTTCATTGTACACTGTTCAAGAGTGGAACAGCCGAGAAGAAGCTCAAAGTTGGTTTGATGAACCCTCTGCCTGGCACTTAATTGTGAATTACAGAATTATCATGTAGATGTTGATGAATCCTGGTCTCGCACACATTTTCACTCGTCGCTGCTGTCCTCGCATAGTCCCAATGCAACTGACATCAATAATTCCTTCCACTTCCTTTCCTTTCTGCCCCGTCCACCTCCAATTTAAGTAATATGTATTGCCGCTGTGGTTTCCACATGGTGGCTGTTCTTTTGGACATGTTAAAAAAAAAACAGACACCATGCATGCATAGAAAGGAATAAGTTTCAACTTAATCTCGACAAATTTTATTATTCAACATATAATAACTTATATTAGGAGTTATATAAACTAGGAATTGCACATTGGTGAGGTACAATGCAAATCAATATCATAAAGGCTCCAAATACAAAATAGAAAGTACATAGCTGAGCTGCACATTAAACAGAGACAGCAAACATTGTATACACTTTACTGGAAACAACTTCACAAAAAAGCACACTATTTTCATTGCATTCATTGTTAGAACACTTTGAACAACACTGATCAGTTTTCTTTCTGGTTGACATGGGCACATAAAAACATCTTCTTCTGGGCAATTTTCTTTGTTAGATGATATCCATTTTGTGGCCCCTCCTGACACCACATCTAGCCAGTGTTTGTAGGACACTTCTTTGTAATTTTGGAGTTTTGGGCCTAGACTCAGTGTGTAGACAAATAAGTTCTAGGTCCAAGTCTTTCAAGAAAAGCCTTTTTTTTGTGATTTTCCATTATGATATTCTGGATATAGATTTATGAATAAACATAAAACATTTATAGCTGCTATAGCCATTACATCAGCTGATAAAACTAAAGACAATCTCTTTGTATGTCTTTTGCAAGTGTATGTTCATTTTTGGTCAAGAGAATCAACACTTGATTTTTTAAAATAAAATAAAATCATTTCTGGTTTCTTCTTTCTGTGAGCTCATCATCTGTGATGTCATGGCGCAGTAGCCCGATGCTTTTATTCTTCTTGGGTACATAACCCACAGTAGACAAATCATCTCTGAATCCAAATGGTAAAGATAGGACATCTTGTGTCTTACATGGTTGAATTTGTGGTTTGTTATAGTAAACAATACTGAGTGCTGTAAGTTTATCCTTCAATAAATCTTAAAACAGGGACACACTGGTAAATTAGTTGTCCATGGTGATATTGATTAAGCCGCCAATAAGCATCTTTGCCAGGGTCTTTACCACATGAGCTGCAACATTAGCGGTGATCGTCCATCGTGATATTGATTAAGCCGCCAATAAGCATCTTTGCCAGGGTCTTTACCACATGAGCTGCAACATTAGCGGTGATCTGGATTTTTTTCCTGAGTGCACTAGCCAACCTGTAGTGTATGGTGTCAAAGAGTCACAAAGCCAGAATATCTTTAGTCCATATTTTCCTGGCTTGCTTGTAATAAATTGTAGAAATCTGTAAAGCCCTGTGAAGACACTATGTGGAGTTCTCTCCTTGATGAAACTGCTGTTTTCAGTTGTTTATTAATAGTTGCCACACATTGCAGAAAGCTGCCATGTTATCATCTTGGCTCCTTGCTTGTCGGGTGCATCTGTCATTGAACTTTATGGCTCTCTCTATTTCTTCAAACCTGCCTATAGAAAAAGTTGCCATATAAACAGGGCTATCAACAGAGTCACGAAATAATTCTCTCATAAGAACATTCACCACATTTGATAACTACCAGATAATAGAACAATTACAAAAAATGCATTGATTTCCTTGTTAGTGGTATTAGGCCATATTTGACCTTTTATAGCTGCTGAGCATTGTGCTTCCAGATAAGTGCAGTGAACTATTTCATCCATAATATTGTTTTTGATGAATTAACTCCAAGCATCTTTTGGCGTCTGTGTATTTGTTCTCCTAACAGAGTGTAGACAAACTTTCATTACATTATGACTAAGTGTTTTGCTAGAAGGAGATATTTTGCCCCACTGAGTTCCACCGTTTCCGGTAAAAAAGTTTACACTCTGGGCTAGATTTGCTGCATTGTTTGCATTTTCAGGCTGGTTTGGGCCTGGTATATTATTTTTATTTACAGGCTGGGATGTACTTGCTACATTATTTGAATTTGCAAGCTGCACTTTATTAGCAGGCCAGGCTATTCATGGTAAGCATACATCATTTACATCCCAGGATTCATCACTATTTTCTTCAGATTTTGATCTGTCCAGGATAGGTCTACGTACAGGACCAATTTTATCTTCAGAAGCAATACTAGTTTTACATTCGTCCAACCATTTAGAAATAATCATTGAAGCATTTGCATCATCTTCATTTATAATATAAGTTGGTTGCCTGTTTTGAGAAGTATTGGATGATTCCATGCTTTAAGAAACAAACACTTTAAGGAACAAGTGTTCCTTTGTTATAAACAAGGTTGAAATAGTCACTTTGTCAGAGAAAGAGAGAAATTATACAAACAGAGAGAATAACAAATATAATTACTTACGTATGCTAGAGAGCAACACCTTTTACTTCCACATTGTGCTTGAGTCCAACTCTTGCAGCAATTGCCAGTATAAAAATATCACAGGAACCAACAGTCATATACTGACAAAAAATCACTTGCTAAAGCATTAGATTGGAACAGGTCTGAAAATCTCCCTTCTTGCATTATGTGCATTAAGGAAATGCTGTTTTTTCATACAACCTTTGCTAAATTAAAAGAGGTTTTATCATGTTTCTTACCCCTAGATGTATTTTTAAGGATTACATAAAACAGGGTCCAATTATATATGATGTTAAGAAGATTGAAGGTATGACTAATTCACTCTCAGGCTGGAAAGGTCCCAATCCAAGGGTTAACATGGTAACTGTATTAAATGCCTTCCAGAAGACAAGGAACACTGTAATAATCTGGGCACCTTTGTCTACAGTGCACTAGATCTAATGACAAGCAGAGTGAGCTGAATTTCTGAAGACCTCAGTTTGCAGAATTTATGTAGATTTTTATGGAAGAGATTGTTGTTCTCCAAAAACATCATGACATGTAAGCATAAAATATGTTCTGTTACACTCCAACAGAATGACTTCAGTGACATGTGCCTATAAGTACTTGCCTCTGTCCAAAGATATTTCTTGAGAATAGGAACAATCTAGCAGCACATTGATAGATAACACTTTTATAGACCAAGATAAGTTTAAAAACATAAACTGAGAATGCCCTTTCTGATCATGATGCTCAGCTAGTTACAGTATGTTGTCATAACTCCATTCAGTACTTCAAAACTACCCTCCAAAGTTGTGCATTCAATTAATGACTTAACAGTTAGAAATTTCAGGGGAAATCTTCAGCAGCTAGACTGGAATGATGTGTACAAGGAACCTGATGCTAATTTAAAATATAACTTATTTCATGATACACTTGTAAGAGAATTTGAAAACTGTTTCTGCAAGAAAGTAGTTAAATCTAATTATAAGAAACCATGCAAAAAAACCTTGGCTTACTAAAGGAATAAAAATATCTTGCAACAACAAAAGGGAACTATATCTAACAATAAGAAAGAGTAATGACCCAGAAACAGCCAAATATTATAAAAACTACTGTGCTACATTAAGAAAGGTTATTAAGAGGTCCAGAAGTATGTGCGTCATGTCTGAGATTAATACCTCTGATAACAAAATCAAAACAATTTGGAATATTATAACAAGGGAGACAGGGCAACCAAGAGTACAGGATGACGGCATTGCCATCAAAGCGAATGGAAACTTGACAAACAACAAGCCAGAAGTTGAAAACATTTTGAATAATCATTTTTTAAATGTTGTAGAGAAAATAGGATCTAAATATTCATTAGAAGAAGCAAAGCAGTTAATGAAAGAGGCCTTACCCACACAATTTGATACAACTGAAATTCCACCCACCTCTCCTTCTAAAATTAGGAAGATAATAAACTCTCTCACGAATACAAGCTGACATGGAATTGATGGCATTTCCAGCAGGATAATAGAAGCTTGTTCCCAAGAGATAAGTGGGATTCTTAGCCACATATGTAATAGCTGTCTGAAGCAGGGTATTTTCCCAGATAGACTGAAGTATGCCATTTTTAAACCACTGCATGAAAAGGAGGATACATCTGATGTCAACAACTACCGTCCACTCTCTCTTCTGACTGCCTTATCCAAAATTCTCAGAAAAATAATGTATTGTGCAGTATCTTCACACCTTCGCAAAAAAAAAAAAAAGTTTTAACAAAATGTCAGTTTCGTTGCCAGAAAGGATTTTCAACAAAAAATGCTATATATAGAGTGTTACAAAAAGGTACGGCCAAACTTTCAGGAAACATTCCTCACACACAAAGAAAGAAAATATGTTATGTGGACATGTGTCCGTAAACACTTACTTTCCCTGTTAGAGCTCATTTTATTACTTCTCTTCAAATCACATTAATCATGGAATGGAA
The DNA here is from genome assembly GCF_023897955.1 of Schistocerca gregaria. Lineage (NCBI taxonomy): Eukaryota > Metazoa > Arthropoda > Insecta > Orthoptera > Acrididae > Schistocerca > Schistocerca gregaria. Next base: position 799,465,758 of record NC_064920.1, read on the forward strand.
ACACACAACAACAGAACGTACCAGTGTGACTTCAAACACTTTGTTACAGGAAATGTTCAAAATGTCCTCCGTTAGCGAGGATACATGCATCCACCCTCTGTCGCATGGGATCCCTGATGCGCTGATGCAGCCCTGGAGAATGGCGTATTGTATCACAGCTGTCCACAATATGAGCACGAAGAGTCTCTACGTTTGGTACCGGGGTTGCGTAGACAACAGCTTTCAAATGCCTCCATAAATGAAAGTCAAGAGGGTTGAGGTCAGGAGAGCGTGGAGGCCATGGAATTGGTCCGCCTCTACCAATCCATCGGTCACCGAATCTGTTGTTGAGAAGCGTACGAATACTTCGACTGAAATGTGCAGGAGCTCCATCATGCATGAACCACATGTTGTGTCGTACTTGTAAAGGCACATGTTCTAGCAGCACAGGTAGAGTATCCCGTTTGAAATCGTGATAACGTGCTCCATTGAGCATAGGTGGAAGAACATGGGGCCCAATCAAGACATCACCAACAATGCCTGCCCAAACGTTCACAGAAAATCTATGTTGATGACGTGATTGCACAATTGCATGCAGATTCTCGTCAGCCCACACATATTGATTGCGAAAATTTACAATTTGATCACGTTGGAATGAAGCCTCATCTGTAAAGAGAACGTTTGCACTGAAATGAGGATTGACACATTGTTCGATGAACCGTTCACAGAAGTGTACCCGCGGAGGCCAATCAACTGCTGATAGTGCCTGCACACACTGTACATAGTACGGAAACAACTGGTTCTCCCGTAGCACTCTCCATACAGTGACGTGGTCAACATTACCTTGTACAGCAGCAACTTCTCTGACGCTGACATTAGGGTTATCGTTAACTCCATGAAGAATTGCCTCATCCATTGCAGGTGTCCTCGTCGTTCTAGGTCTTCCCCAGTCGCGAGTCATAGGCTGTAATTTTCTGTGCTCCCTAAGACGCCGATCAGTTGCTTCAAACGTCTTCCTGTTGGGACACCTTCGTTCTGGAAATCTGTCTCGATACAAATGTACTGCGCCACGGCTATTGCCCCGTGCTAATCCATACATCAAATGGGCGTCTGCCAAATCCGCATTTGTAAACATTGCACTGACTGCAAAACCATGTTCGTGATGAACACTAACCTGTTGATGCTACATACTGATGTGCTTGATGCTAGTACTGTAGAGCAATGAGTCACATGTCAACACAAGCACCGAAGTCAACATTACCTTCCTTCAATGGGCCAACTGGCAGTGAATCGAGGAAGTACAGTACATATTGACGAAACTAAAATGGGCTCTAACATGGAAATTAAGTGTTTCCGGCACATGTCCACATAACATTTTTTCTTTATTTGTGTGTGAGGAATGTTTCCTGAAAGTTTGGCTGTACCTTTTTGTAACACCCTGTATACTTTCACTAATGAAATATTAAATGCTCTGAGTAACCGGAAGTCACCTGTTGGGATTTTTTGTGATCTCTCAAAGGCTTTTGATTGTGTAAATCATGGAATACTTCTAGATAAGCTCAAGTACTATGGTATGAATGGGACAGTGCTCAAATGGTTTAAATCATACCTCGCTGGAAGAGTGCAGCAAGTTGAAATAAGCAGGTCACATAATATGCAAAAAACTGGTGATTTCTCAAACTGGGAAACAATCAAGTATTGGGTGCCGCAAGGTTCGGTCTTGGGTCCTCTACTTTTCTTAATATATATTAATGACTTGCCATTCTATATTCATGAAGATGCAAAGCTGATACTTTTTGCAGATGATACAAGAGTAGCTATCACACCCAACAGACAAGAATTAACTGATGAAATTGTAAATGATGTGTTTCAGAAAAATCATTAAGTGGTTCTCTGCAAATGGGCTCTCATTAAACTTTGACAAAACACAGTATATACAGTTCCACACAGTAAATGGAATGACACCATTATTAAATATAGACTTCGATCAGAAATTGGTAGCTAAGGTAGAATATTCAAAACTTCTATGTGTATGCATTGATGAGGAGTTGAACTGGAAAAAAACACACTGAAGATCTGCTGAGACATTTGAGTTCAGCTACTTATGTTATTAGGGTCGTTGCAAATTTTGGCGATATATATCTCAGTAAATTAGCTTACCACATCTATTTTCATTCTCTGCTTTTGTATGGCATCATATTCTGGGGTAACTCATCATTGAGTAAAATAGTGTTCATTGTACAAAAGTGTGTAATCAGAATAATTGTCGGAGCTCATCCGAGATCATCCTGCAGACACTTATTTAAAGAGCAAGGGACCTTTACTGTAGCCTCACAACATATATATTCGCTTATGAAATTTGTTATTAACAATCTGAATGAATTCCAAAGTAATAGCAGTGTACATGGCTACAACACGAGGAGAAAGGATGATCTTCACTACTCAAGGTTAAATCTAATTTTGGCGCAGAAGGGAGTGAATTATGCGGCTACAAAAGTCTTTGGTCACTTACCTAATAGCATCAGAAGTCTGACAGATAGCCATACAGCATTTAAAAGGAAATTAAAAGAATTTCTGAATGGCAATTCCTTCTACTCATTAGATGAATTTTTTGATATAGTAAGTGGGTAATTTCCCCACTCCCCACCCCTCAAAAAAAAAGAAAGAAATTAAAAAATATCAAGTGTCATGTAATATTTTGTGTAATGTAATATCTTGTATAGACACCTTTTATTAACCTGACACATTCCACATCATTACGAAGTGTCGTATTCATGATCTATGGAACAAGTACTAATCTAATCTTATTCCAACCACTACATACCTTCATAGCTCTAGCAGCCTATGATGGACTACTGCTAGAAGGGGGACAATTTATTTCCCATAATATCTCTAGACTCTCTCAGATATCTCACCTGGTTCAGCTGGTTTTCCGCTATTGAGCAGTTTCTATTGATTTTCTATTCTGTGATCACTTGTCTCAATGATTGAAGGAGGGAGCATATTATGATCTTCTGTGGTTTTGGGAGACTGAATTCAGTAGTTCAGCCTTTTCTCTGTTGTCTTTCATCTTGCTGCTTGTAGGATCACAGAGTGCCTGAGTAGGTGATGTGTGTGTGTGTGTGTGTGTGTGTGTGTGTGTGTGTGTGTGTGTGTGAGAGAGAGAGAGAGAGAGAGAGAGAGAGAGTGTTTTGACCATGTCCGATGAAGGCCTTCTTCGCCGAAGGCTTATGTTGCCTATTTCCGATGAAGGCCTTCTTCAGCAAAAGCTTTCTTCCTCATAGTCTTTCTGTTGTGGCTACCTACAATTCAGCATCTCTGCTATGAGGTGAGTAGTGACTATCCTTTTTATAGTATTGTCAGACTTTAAAAACTGCAGTTCTACATAAACTTCTATATTATGTAGACATAGGTGCAAAAATCATTACCCTAACTGTAATGCGTATGAGCTTGCAAGCCAAAATTATTCTGCAAAGGGCTTGATATGTGAAATATTGTGTAGACCAATTGATTTCGTGATCTTCAATGATTCAGTTTCAAATAAATGGTAGTGTTAGCAGTGTACCTGGCTATTCTAGCATGATTGCTTGCTGCCTTAGCTAATTTCCTGGCATTTGCCACTTCTTTTCATGCCAAGGTAACCTCCTTCTCCACCCTCAGCACATTTTGATTAGCTTCAATACTAATTTTTCCTATTTCTGTTTCTTGGATGTCAGTCTTGTCTGGACAGTTATTTGTGGTCTCTTCTAAGTTTTTTAAATGGTTGGTTATCTTCTGTGCCATTGCTATTGCATCTTGTTCTCATTTCTGTGTGGCCTCCTTACATTTTTGTTTTGATTCTTTCACTTCTTTCAGTATCTGGGAGAGCGAATTTGATTCCTTCTTTGGCTACTCTATGCTTCCAGGTGACATGTCATGAGACCCCTTTTCGTTACTACACTGTCAGGGCATGACAGGTTATTCACACTGTTAACTACATCATTTCTGCTATGAACATCAGTGTGTCTGCTAACCTCAACCAAATCTTCCTCCTTGCCCATATCTGTTGACACACAATCTGTCACTGAATTGTTCCAAACACTTCTGTTCATAACTTTCTTATTCCTTGGGAAAGTACACCATCTCATTTCCGTTACTATCCTATGTATGCTCCATATTAGTATTCCTTTCTAGTTGACTCCCTCTTTGTAACAACCTAGCCATACTTTTTGTTATCATTAATGCAATTTCGATGCATGGCATTTAGTGAATGAAGTGAAGAGAAAAAAATTGAGCTTGACAAATGTAACTTGTGAACAATATCTGTCACATTAATTTATACCCCCTCAAAAATGATCAGCAACACTGAATCTGAGGAACACACGAAACGATGTGCAGAAATCATGAACACATACACATACACATAAACAATAAATAAAAAGAGCAAAATAAAATTGAAAAAAGAGAAAAACACATTGATTAATAAATTAATGCAAGTGGGTGCAGCAATCATGAACACAACACATGAACAATTAATAAAAACAGCTAAATAAAATTGAAAAAAAGAGAATTATCTGAGAATGAACTCTTAGCAAAGTCAAGTGGACATAACTATGGTTCCCTACTTTCTACTGTGAGCAGGATGAAATTCTGAAACATTGATTAATTAATTAATGCAAGCAGATTAACTTACTGCAGAATTCAAGCAAGAATAAATTGGAATTTAAGTAATTAACAATATATTTACCATTTAATTAACTGACTAGCTTTCAGCATCATCATTGTAACAACCTGTCAGGGTCACCATAAACCATATAATGTGAGGCACCAAGGTGGAATATTCACCTCAATTCATATGAATCTATATCTGGAAGGCAAGTGCACTCTGCCCCCGCCCCCCCCCCCTCCCCCCTCCACTTGGGCTGCCACTTTTTCTATCGCACAGTGAAAAATAATGAATTCTGCAAGAAATTATTTGGGGGTCCCCAGATGGAAAATTCAAGAGCTGACACCTGCATCATAATTTATTTTAGTGATAATTTTATTAATTGATATCCACAGAAGTGTTTGGCACAGGGACAGGATGTTAAACATCATACCTTAACTATTGAAATGGTAGTCAGATTAGGTATCACTATGAGATTTATTATCTTCAGACACAGAAATAATTCAGTATGTAACATAATAACTAACAAAAAGAAGCTACCTGAGAATGTGCTTTTGGCAAAATCAAGTGTATATGACTATGGTTCCCTACATCCTACTGCGAGCAGGATGAAATTAAAAATAGACTAAAAATTCAACTATGCTATGAAACAGTGATCAAGTAAGATTACTCTTCTATAGTCACACATGTAAATAATGCCTGGTGTGGCCACAATGTGATGGTGCATGTAGCTGAGAGCACCAGCATGAATAAACAAGTCCCTACTTTGTTGGTGCAGATGGCAATCTTTAAATTACTGCTTAAGGTCTCTATATTTGTCCAGACTGTGAGCTGTTTCTTCTGCAGTGTGACCTTTCTGTTAGACTCTTCATGCCCTTCTGATTTCTGCTCTCAGTTTTTGCAGACCCTCTTTCCATGGTACTTGTGAAAGCCAGTCCTTTTCTCTCTTATAGACTTGTATTGCACCTGATATGGTCTCTTGTATTGCAGTGTCGCTTGCACTATTATGTCTACATTGGCATCCACTTCCATTGGGTCTGGTCAGAGGAATATACTCCTCAAATGACTTGAGTCGTAATGTCATAATGTGTTTAATGCCTGTGTTCATCTATGGATAATATACAGGGTGTCCCATTTATCTTAACCTCTCTAAATAGCTGTCTGTCCAAATGCAAATTGCAAAACGTTTCAAGTAAATGTTCTTTAGCCATCAGGAGGACATCAATCAGCATGATTGCCTTCATTGCTTTGTTTTTTACAAGGATATGAACAGTGGTATGACTTTTTTTAAATGGCACCCTGTATTTTTTATTTGGTAATTCATTTCCTCTACTAAAGACCTATTCAAAAATGCATCACAGTGTACCATTCACTGAAATACAACATTATTAATTACATAACACAACACTGACTTTGAGCCCAGGATCACAAACTCGTCCACTTACTGGAGTTGTCAGAAAACAAATGAAAACCAAGTAAAACCACAACATAAAATTGGCTCTGACTCTCCTGTACCATTGTTCAGGACTAGAACATTAAAAGGTGCTCAAAGTGGTGACCCTTGATACTGATACACTGGTGCAATTTTTGAATGAAAGAATTTAACCTGTCTAAGCCATCGTGGGTTGTTGCTGGACCAATAATACATGTTCCTTGTATTTACCTGTCCTTTGTTTGAGAAGGAACATTCTTCGGTAAATAGAACATTGGGGAAGATATTTGAGTTGGAGAGGATTTGCTGCTGTGCTCACTGACAGAACTGTACACAATTCTGGAAATTATTCCCACACAATTCTTGATGTAAGTGTACATTGTATGGATGGAATCGGTGATGTGTAAGAATACGATGTACACTGGTTTCAGGAATGCCAATCTCATGTTAAGCTGTCGTGTGCTCACATGTGGATTCATAGCAATGGAAGCGAGAACAGTAACTTTGGGAGCTTCGTCTATGTGAGTGCTATGACACTATGCAGTGTTGTGGGTTGAAACTTCCCATTTCCTGAAGCGTTGAAACAAGAAGAGAAAACATCCATCAGGAAGGTGGGTTCTTGTCAGGATATCGCTCTCTGTACAGTTCCGTTGCCTTCATAGCATTTCGCCTACCTTCAACAACAACAACAATAAAAGAAACATTATGTTGATGCAGTTTGTAGGAAGGACAGCCTTTACTGTATGCACTCAACTCTTCAACTGAAGATGGTTGACAGAATGATGGGTGTGCATTGTACTTATGTGTACATTTGTCCTCTGTCAACATCATGTGTTCATGTGGATGTGTTCAGTTATCCTGAGTTACTGCACTAAGCGCTGGGGGTGTCAACATTTTGTTTTGTAATCAATAATGTTTCAGTGAATGGTACACAGTGATACATTTTTGAATAGGTCTTTAGGACAGGAAATGATTTACTAAATAAAAAATACAGGGTGGCATTAAAAACGTCATACCACTGTTCATATCTTTGTAAAAAACAAAGCTACAACGAAGGCAATCATGCTGATTGATGTCCCTCTGAGCGCCAAAAAACATTTGCTTGAAACATTTTGTAATTTGGATCAGGACAAACAGTTATTTAGGGTGGTCAAGATAAATGGGACACCCTATATATGAAGACAGCAGCGTGACCTTCGTCGCTGAGGTTCAAATACAATCTACCATGCGATATAATGAACTGCTTATACAGCTCTTCAATATCATATACTACTTTTGATCATCTGACTTAGGTTACTGTCAGCTTTTCTTATGTTGTAATGTGTTTAATGCATTGTCATTACTGAGGTCGTTTTTGCAGGCATCAACTGTGAAGATTATAGCATTTTGGTCGCTCCTTGGGAGGCCTCTGTGACTTTACAGGTTCTGATCTTCCTGACCACATATTTGCTAACTATTGTGAGGCCTTTATTGGACTACGCACCAGCCTTCCCTCCATAATGGGTGGATTTCCACTTCCATATTTCATTCTATTATGGCTTCCTGTAGTGTAATACCTCATACATCCTGCACTGAGCTGGACCATAGTGTTCATGTCCATGGTGTAGAGTAGTAATTTCCTTTATGCTAGGGAACTGGTATTTTTGAGTTGCTCTACATACTCATTTAAGGTGTCATTGAAATGGAAATACATTGAAACAAAAATCAGATTTCCCTTGGCTGTCAGAACCTCAACACAAGTCACATGTTCAGTACAGTATCATGCAATTTTTAGAGCTGAGATTTTCTTCTTAAATTATACAATGGCTGTCATCAGTTTTTGACCATGTGTGATGTCCTGAGCTGCAACCAAGATAACAGGTATTTTTCCACTTGTTGTGAATAGTAGCTGTAGGCATAGAATTTTGAATTTCATTTCGTCAGTTACTTTGTGAATTTCATGCATGATATTCTGTCTTCTTATGCAATTTAGGTGGGCTGTTTTTAAAGAACATGTGTCCATCTATAGAATACCTATGAAGACAGCAATGTGACCTTTGTTGCCGAGGTTCAAATCCAATCTATCCTGCGATATGATAAACTGCTTCAACAGCTCCACAATATCTTATATTACATACCTTCTAAAAGTAAAAACTAAAGCCTGGAAAAATCAGGAAGAGATGGGTTTGAAATTTTCGTAGATGCATCATTTTCCGTTTCATCTAGTACTGATTGTATCCTCACTGCAGAATGCAACAGAGTCACATATGGAGTAGTGTGCTGATCTGGAACAGAGTCAAGAGGCTGCACGCACTCTCAGTCAGATGGTTTGTCCATAACAAAAATTCATCTTCTGTCAATCTGAAGTAAAACATTCCCGACGCCAATTATGCGCCCTCATACTCCAAGGGCACTCTAGGGAAAAAACACACTTATTAGACCAAAGTTTAGTCTGTTAGCAGAGTCCAGGACAAGTGATGACAGTGACGCTGTAAAAAACTTGAGGCAGACAGAGCATGGCAAGAACCGAACATGAGGTACCTGCATCTGACTGCTTAACTGGGAATGCTGAACTTGCAAGTGGGGGCAAAGGTCATACATCACGCTATTTCTCCAGTCGTAACTGGCCGGTGTTTTGAGCTGGGAAGGTGGCACAGTAACATAAATTTTATGTTCACATTTTATTTATCTAACTGTTTAAGCTAATTAGATCTCTATTCTGTATGGTCTTCATCTTATCATCTCATTTTAGTCATACTAAATGTGATGAACCTTTCTGGTGTATGCTTCAGTGCAGTGATGTTGGTGTGGGACGGGAGTGAAGACAGATGCCTGGACAGGAATTCCTGGCTGCAGCCACTTCTGCTTTCGCACTGCCACCCATTTCTGATGACTGCCCACAGTTTCTACCTGCCTAGATCTTAACTCACTTTTAAGCAACTGACTTAAGTTACTGCAACATGGATTTTCAACCACAACAAGCTCACCTACTCTGGAACTGACCTTCCTTCTTTTTTCATTTCACGTCATTTTATGTGAATTTGCATTGAAACAAGGGACTGATAATCAAGTTGTTTAGTCCCTTTAAACCCTTAATTATCATATATTTTTCAAGCAGCTTCTTGCCTGAATTATTATAATAATATAACCTGATATTATCAGATTCATATGCGACTGTCGACCTGCTGCAATCACAACTGTCTTTCATACGACCAGGTGACACGTTTCTTCACTAAAATCCTTGCTCAAAGACGCCATCTCCATTATGATATCACTGTTTTAACATAGGAACTTGAAGGGGTGATTTGCTCAGAGCCCCATGTTCAACAATGTGCTATGAATAGTCAGCTCCAAAACATTTGTGCCTGCACCAGCATTGTATTCCATTATCAGATCTGCCACAGATCGCTACTTATTCTGCTTTGTGTTCAACTATGAGACATGGACATCCACCATTTTATCATTTGCTCCTAGTTTCTCCATCCTTCAACCACTTTTCACAGATTCTTGTGATAGTATTGCACCAACAGGCAATCAAATTCGCCTTTTCTGAGATGCTTATTCTCATGCACCTGGCCAAAACAATCTGCTCTTTGTCAAGTTGCTCACGTCAGGGGATTTCTTCATTTGCAACCTGTAATATCAATAGAATGATTCCCCATTCATCTCTTCTCCATTTGTATACTTCCCTTACACAACATGTGTGCACAGCGCCACCAGTAATGAGTGAATCACGCCCTGGGCAGTCGTCATTTCCATCATCACTATAAATCTTTAAATTCTGTATGAGGCTTGTCTGTCACCATTATGAAAATATATTAAGTATGTCATGTTTTCTACTAAGTGTTTCAGATGATTGTTACTCCTTTATGGAGGAGATTCATGTTAGTTAATAAGGGATGGACATACTATATGTGCAAAGGTAATCTGTGGTGCCATCTTTCAGTGGTAACAGGCTGCTTTTCCAGTCACATTCACATCACGTACACTTTCTGTATACGGTGTGCAGAGAGTGTATGTGATGTAACATATTTTCAGTTGAATTGCAAATTTCACTTGTGAGACACTCAGATGGTTTGTTATTAATTGACTGTGGCAACATCAATTTACTATATATCTGATAGCAAACCAGAACATTTTATTAACATTACTTCTGAAAGTTACATCATACTACTTTTAAGGATTTTCTTACTGTTCCTCAACTATTATCCAAAGCCTTCCATGCAACCCAGTCTTGTTCACTTTGAGCTTTCATGCGAACTTTTTGCTGTCAGTGAATTTTACTGTGCCCCATATATTCAAGACAAATTTTTTTAACATAGGAGACTAAGCACTCAGTTTTGCATATAAAGATTGAAGGAAACCATAGCTGGAAAAAAAAAAAAGAGAAATATATGCATGTCTTTGAAGAAAGTTGATTGTGGTTTTGCTGAATGCCAGAAAAGATAATGTATTCAGGATTAATAATGCAAAAGGGCCCACCAACGAGAGAAAAGAAAAAGTTTCGTCTACACTATGAGAAAAAGAAACTGTAAGAACATCTTTTGTGAAACTTACTGGCTGATTAAATCATGTTTCAGACAGGGTCTCTATACTCCACAAGCCACTTTACAGTGTGTACTTCTGATACATCTCTAACCCCCTGCCCCATTCCTGTTCCCATTTACAAACAGTGTGAGGGAAAAATAAGTGTCAACAAAGCTTCTTATGATATGCAATGTCTCTAATTTTTGTCATGAGCATTTCACAAGCTATATGTGGGAGGAAATGGTATGTCGTCCAACTCTTCTTGGAATGTAAGCTCTCAAAAATTTCAACTGCAAACATCTCCATGATGCACACCACCTTTCGTTAAGTGTCTGCCACTGGAGGCTGTTGAGCATCTCCATAGAGCTATCCAACTGAATAAATGCCATGACAAAATTCGCCCCTCTTTGTTGGATTTTTTCTGTAAGGGGCCCAGACTGATGACCAGTACTCAGGAAATGGAGGGATAAGTGTTTTATAAGCCAATTATTTTGTGGATGAGTTATGTGTCCTTAAGATTCTTCCAATGAATGCCTACCTGGCATCTGCATCACGTTGTTTTATGGGGTCACTCCACTTTACGTTGCTCTGGCTGGTTAGTCCTATAGGACATGTTGAGAAGGTGGTGTGAAGCTTGGATACCCCCACACCATCCCCAGCCTTCACCTTTGAGGTGGGTGAGATTGATACATATGAGGGAATATGGAATAGTTGTAGGTAAACAACTAGAATTCTCTCAGATACAGATTTATTCACACTTAGCTTCTACACAGATACAAGTCCGGAGGCTAGCTGCCGTTAGCGTCCAACATCCTGCCCAAAGCCCTCTCCTCAAAGATAGCACACTTATGCACTGAATGAATATCGATATTTATGGCGCTCTACGCCACATAGCTCCCTCGCACAGTATGGAGTACATTCCTGTGAATGGGGGGGGGAGAAGGTTGGAAGGTAACATACAGTTCTTCTGCGTCAGGCGGAAGCGGTCGACTGGTAGGAGACCGGGGGGTGGAACCCGGTACGTCGATGGCAAAGTCAGCAAGCGACGCCAGGGGCTGAAGACGATGTCCCGTCCTGGAGTGGAGGTGTAGCAATTCGTCAGCCTGCAGGCGGACAATCACCTTGCCAGAAGGCCTACCAAATTGCCACACGCAGCACATCTGTTCAATTTAAAGCGGCGCACCACACGAGATTCTGCACTTCCTCCCTCAACATTGTCACATGCGAGTACCACACACACCATATTGCCATCTACGACAACCGATAATTTATGTATGTCATCAGGGTGTACATGTGTTATGAATTCTTGGGTGGCACCTGTACGAGCAATGGTAGGGAGGCAGGGAGGTGTGGGAAAACCATGGCAGGGTGAAGCATATGCTAAGAGGGGGTGGCAGGTGCACTGGACTGCGCAGGAGACAACCTCAGCTGAGAGACGAGGGAGCGTGACCGAAGGCAACGAGGATCCAGTGTGGATTGAACGGCATGACAAAGAGCTGTCACAAGAAGATGGTAACACTATGGTAGAATCCGAGTGGTTGGCAGTTCGACTGCGAGGACTGTGAGGAGTGAAGCCCCGAAAAGATTGGCCACTCAAATTAGATGAAAGCGGAGAAGGAGCAGTGCTCGGCAGAGAAGCACACTGTGGAGAATCAATACCCGAATGCATGGTATGGGAAGATGGATGGCCGCTCGAAGCAGGAGTGGGAGAAATAGGGGCAGAATCAGGGAGGTTCATCTGAGGCTCAATGAAAGCTGGTTTCACTCGGTTGAGTGAGACCGTGGTTACAGAGTCTTTTATGAGGAGATCCATGTTATTCTCAGAGCGTTTGACGACCTTGTAAGGACCTGTGTAGGGCGACTGAAGCGGGGCTTTGATTGAGTCGTCTCTGAGAAACACGTACTCACAAGAGTCTAGCGTGCGCGGTACGTACGGGCGCAGAGGTGTATGAGCAGTCGGAGGTGGCGGCTGAATTTTGCTGCAGTGCAAGCGCACCCGCTCAAGAAGTGAAGGGAGTTCAGAGGGCCATGGAAGTGGGGTGGGAGTGACTAATTCTCCAGGCAAAACTAGAGGTTGGCCATACACAAACGTGGCTACGGAACCCTTGAGGTCTTCCCTGAAAGTCACACGAAGGCCAAGAAGCATGAAGGGCAGCGAGTCATGGCAACGCAGGGCAGACTTTAAGGTGCGATGCCATCGCTCGACAAGCCCATTGCTTTGGGGGTGGTATGCAGAAGTATGAATTTTGACAATACCACACATTTTACATAAGTCAGAGAAAACTGAAGACTCGAATTGTTGCCCCTGGTCAGTGGTGAGGTAAACAGGTGAGCCAAATCTAGAGAGCCACGAATCTAAGAATGCTCGACTTAATGTTTCAGAGGTAATGTTCAGAATAGGCACAGCCTCAGCCCACCGAGTCATCCTGTCAATAGCTGTAAACAAGTAACGGAAACCCTCGGAGGGGGGCAACGGGCCTACGAGGTCAACATGAACATGGTGAAACCGGCCTGGCGGTTGGGCAAAACAGCCAAGGGGTGGGGAAGCATGCCTGGAAACTTTGTTCTGTTGACACAACATGCATGCCCTTGCCCAAGACTGACAGTCGCGGCGCATGTCTCTCCAGACAAACCGTTCAGCTACCAGACGGGTGGAAGCTTTGACACCAGGGTGTGCTAATGTGTGTAGTTTGTCAAAGACCTGGCATTGAAGGTGCTTAGGAACGAATGGCCGCAACGTACCAGTTGATTCATCACACCACACTAAGTCAGATATGCCAGGGAAAGTAGAGCGTACCGGTTGGAGAGAGGAGCTGTGGTCCGAAATTAACTGCATGGTATCGGGGTCTGCCGATTGCAACCGAGGTAGGTACGTTACGTCAATTAATGTAGCGAATGTCATTTGTAAATTGTAAGATGTAATCAATATGACGAAAGTGTTGTGGGGGCGGATCAGCCACAGGATTTTTTATGGCAGGAACCAACGGCTTGTGATCAGTGAGCACAAAGAAATCTCGTCCCTCGACATCAGTTCTGAAGTGCCTTATGGCCTCGTAAACTGCAAGTAATTCTCTGTCGAATGCTTTCTTCTGCGCGTTGTTTAGTTTTTTTGAGAAAAACTGCAGGGGGGTCGTAACATCGTTGTATGTCTGACTCAGTAAAACATTGTGGCGTCCGCACGTGGGTGAGCAATAGTGACAGTGGAGGCCAACAGCTGTTTGAATTTTGTTAAATGCCTTGTCCATGTCTGGTGTCCATGGGACCTGGTGGGTGCCAGAAGTTTGTGGGCCAGCGAGAGCATCTTTGAGAGGAGCCTGCACTGCAGAAGCGGCTGGCAAGTTTTCGATAATAATTAACTGTTCCGATGAACCTGCGTAATTCCCTATAGGTCTGAGCGCGTAGCATCTCGAGAACTGGCTTGATCTTGTCATGCGGTGGTGTCAGACCATCCGATGACACAACACAACTTAGGAATGTGACGGATGACTGGTGCAATTGAGTCTTTTTATAGTTCAGTTCAATACCAGTGGCTGCTAAAATATCTGTCATGGCTTGAACACGCTCCTCACTCTGTTCCAAAGTAGAAGAAAAAACCAATATGTCGTCCATGTATACGAAACAAAAGCCTAGATGGGATAAAGTGTGATTGATGAAACGCTGCCACGTTTGGGGGGCGTTTTTCAACCCAAACGGCATAAATTTGTATTGGAACAGCCCGAAAGGTGTGGTTATGGCAGTCTTTTCAATATCCTCCGGAGCCATGGGAATCTGATGAAATGCATGCTTACAGTCCAAAACAGAGAAGAACTTTGCTACCGCGAGTGCATGATTGAAGTCTGCAATGTGTGGGACCGGATATTTACCAATGATGGTGCGAGCATTTAAACGCCTATAGTCTCCGACATACGCCAAGTACCGTCTTTCTTTTGGTCAAACAGGATAGGACTAGCCCAGCAACCAGAAGAAGGTTCAATTATTCCCTTTTGTAATAGATCATCCAATTGTTCTTTTGCAATTTTCATAAATTCCGGCTTGAGGCGGCGTGGGCGTTGCGACATGGGCGGCCCATCGGTTAGACGTAACAGATGAACTGTGCCATTAGTGACTACTGCAATACGTGACGCGGCACGACAGTCACATGTCCGTGAAGCTGAGCAGGCAATGGATGACGGGCAAAGCTGTGGCGCTGAGGGCACAGAAGTACAGGTGTGCCAACCACTCATAGGCTGCGTATGCCGCACGCATGTTAACATGGGCGAGGTTGGTACACTGGTTCTTGGTAGTAGGACGTGCCACTACAAGCGCTGTAGGCACGAGTGGGCATGGCCGAACAGCAGACAGCCGTAGTTCGTTGCCACGAGCTTGGAAAGTTAATTGTCCATTCACAATGCAAGGAGCATGAGCACTCGGGCATACACTATCATTACAAAAAGGGTTGCTGACACAGTTTACAGAGTTCACAACATTGTTGTTAACATGCGCAGGCACAGGAACATCAGATTGGCATGGACTGGCCTTGTCTGTAGCGGATGAGTCGTCTGCTTGTAGTGCCGCAAGGCGTTGTAGCGTTGTAGTGTGGAGGCCAACTCGTGGTGTATGTTGCGGAGATGCAGCAGCATTTCCGTACGTTCCATCCGCAACTTTGAAGACTTGGCGCATTCCACTAGCCAATTGTTTGTCCAAGATTGTAGCTCCAAGGATATGTTTACACACTTCTTAGCACAGCACACATGTTTGGTGTTAGCCTAATTGTCACGCAGTGGAGCGAAAGGAATATGTTTGTTAAGGGGTGGGTAAAACACAGTACTTTGCATAAAATCTAGTGACAACTGATAGTGCTTGAGGAAATCAATTCCGAGAATAGGTTCTTCAATTGTTGACACTAGAAACGTCCACTCCAGCTTGCACTCGGGCGGAAGTTTCACTGTATACAAAGTGGAACCCGAGCACTGTAGGGTAGACAATTTCACTGCACGAAGTACTGTTTTGTGTGGTTGCACTTTATTGGTTGCTAAGCGAACCGGCAGCAAAGAGAAATCTGCGCCAGTGTCTACCAGAAAACATACACCTGATCGTAAATCATGAACATAGACTTGACCACACTTACTGTTGTTGTCCGAAACGGAGTGCAACGTGGAATGGTGCCCGTTGTTTACATCGCAGGAGGTGGCACCGTAGCCTACCTGCAGTCGGAGTTTGGGTAAGAACACGGTGACTGGCATTTGCGAGCTTGCTCCCCGAATCTCATGTGGAAGAAACAGTAAGGTTGGGCGGGCCTGTGCTCCTGTGGGTAGTTGCTAGGTGATGGAGTATGTGCTCCAGAGTCTTCCACAGAGGCCGATGCACTGTCGTTGCAGGGGGGTTGAAGGTGGTGTTATTAGCAGCACCAGACAAGAGCATGGCGTCAGAAAGCGTCTTAGTGCGGTCACGTCCAGAATGCACTGCACGGAGCTTACGGAGCCTTGCGGAGTATGCTCTGTCGGCGGCGCGTAAACGTTCATTCTGTTCTTGCAACAGACCTGCCGTCACCCCCACATTGAAAGTGTCTATTTGGACTACAAAGGGCAAATTGAAGTCAGGTATATCTAACACCAGAGCTGTGCTCAACACCTGTTTAAACCCTTCAAAGACAGCTTGCTGCGATTCTCCCTAGATAAATTTTTCACTCTTCATGCATGTTTGATTAAGGGATGCTGCCAACTGAACAAAACTGGGAATAAATTTATGAAAAAAATTGCCATGCTAATAAATCGGCCAATGCCCTTTTTATCTTGTGGTGCAGGGAACTGACTGATGGCTTTAGTGTAGCTCTGGTTCACCTCAACTCCCCTTTGAGAAACAATGTGCCCCAAGAAGGAAATCTGCTCTTGGGCTAGGTCACCATAGTAGGTTTTACAGTGAGCCCTGCTCTCTTGAGATGGTAGAAAACTTCCCTAAGGTGTTTGGAGTGTTCCTGGAAATTCATGCTCTAGAGCACCACATCATCTAAATAGTTATACACAAACTTGAATTTCATGTTGTCCAAGACCAAATCCAACAGATGTGACAAAACTGCTACACCAGTAGCCAATCCAAAAGGCACTCTATTGAATTCGAATAACTTGTAAACAGTAAAAAAGGCGGTAATATGTTTAGACTTCTCAGCAGCCAGGGAATCCGATAATATGCTTAGTTCAAGTCAAGGACAGTGAAAACCTTAGCACCAGCAAACCAAGTAAAGCAATTATGAGGCTCTGGAAGTGGAATGGATCCCAAAACAATCTTCTGATTTAAAGCCCAGTAGTCAACCACCAGCCAAAAACCTTCAACATGAGGCTTGGGAACTAGGAAAATCGGGGCTGCATAAGGTGAGATGGAAGGCTTAATTACACCATCCACTAATAACTAATCTAAAATTTCCCATTGTTTTTTCATTTTAGGAGGAGACAATTGGTACACTGGCTGGCGTACAGTGTCTGATTCTTGAGTTGAATATTATACTTGATTTTATTTGTCACGCCCAACAGATCCCTTAATACTTCAGGAAATTTATCCAACAACTTAATGATCTCAACTGCTTGAGTTTCTGGCATATGGCTGACATCTGCCCTGCTCACCTGAACACTCACCTTGCAAGCCTTCACCCCCTCTTATGAGGACATAGATTAAAATTTTCACTTGATGTAAACTTAAAAGAAAAACTACCACTCACATAATCCACTATACATTGTGTTAAGCAAAAAAAATTACATCCCAACAGGACTTTGACTGCCAACCTTTTAACAACAAGGCATTCCAAGAGCCATGTAAGGCCTTGAATGCTTAATTTAAAACAGGCCTGAACTACTATTTCAAGAGGCCGCTCATCCACAAAACAACAAGATGATCAACTCGACCCCAACATCGGTAATCTAGCTATACATTGGCATCTCCAATACCAATCATAATAAATGAGGGAAGGGAAACACTACTGCCTGAATCAACTAAAGCACAAACAGGTTCAGTACCAATCACCGCACATATGTAAAGGAGGAAATCACCATCTACAGCACATATTTTACGACCTCCCGCTGGCAGTTTTCTGCGGAAAGCTGATGCAACTTTTTTCTTCTGGCGTCAGCTATTTATTCCTCTACTCTTCTGGCTTGGGCAATCTGTAATGAAATGCCCTGTTTCTCCACAACGGTAGCACACTCCTTTAGCTGTTGAATCCTGCTGATAATCCTGAATGTCAATACTATTTACTCTATCCCCACTACAGCCAGCTTCTAATTCTTCGCATTTGCCATCACCATAATGAACATTTTCAATTTGAGTTAACACTTCGCCAAAATCGGCAAAGGAAAATGGTTTATCACAAAAGAGAATTCTACTCCTATCAGCAGATCATATACCTTCCAAAATATTCATGACTGCTTCAGCCTCTGAGATTTCAACACACAAGGCTAAGATAGCAAGATAGACCTGGTTAACGTAATGGAATAGTATTTCATCCTTTCTTTGTACCCGATAAACACATTTATCAATAATGTCTTTCTTCTTACGAGTACTGACACATTTACTTAAGAGCATTTTCCGGAAATCCCGTAAGGTTTCCTGGTTCTCTAAGGCCTCAGCAATAATCCTGGCTATACATCCAACTCTTAAACAGAGCATATGTTGGCTAGTGACTGCTTCCGCAATCCAGTTCTGTTCGCCACCAGTCCCAGGCACCGGAATGTCAACAATGTGCATCCTCACAGTACACCAAGTGCTGGCTCACTACTCGCGACACTCCATGTGCTGTCTTTCATCTGTCACTTCCCCGACTTAGTCTCCTTCCTCATGAGCCACAGCCACTGTAAATAGAGGGCGCTAGCCAACCAGGATGCCACAAAGTACGTAACTTTGACAGAGAAACTATCCTGCCAAGAGTATCACAGGAAGACATGGCTCAAGATGCATCTGATAACCGCAGACTGATACTGGACATCAACATGTACCATAAATTCATGTTAGTTGTTCCCCAGAATCAAGTACAGCATACTATTATGAATATAAGTACAATAAATTACAGAACAGAGCACAGGTAAGTCTCTAATACATCATCGCCCTAATAAAATAGTCATGTATCGCTTAAATGTAGAATACTTCATAAAACTTCATCTTAATATAAACCTCATAAACATGGCAGTATCTCCATAAACTTGACACAACACCATAACTATAGCTCAGATAGAAAAACTGCTATGAATATAATCCATGTATTCCATTCATAATAATATAACATGCTTTGAAGTAAGAAATGTATTTTGCATCATAAATAACTTTTCATGTATTTCATTATAAACTTTGGTTTCATTGGTCTGAGAAACAACATTCCTCAGTATGCCCCTCTCTCACAACGGCACTGTTGCATCCTGCCTAGTTATCGATTATGGGGAGTCTAGGAAACCTGCCTCCTCAGATTGTTAGACCACAATTTAAGCAAAGTGTATTAGTGAATTTTATAGCAAAAGGAAATCATTACAATACTTAATTTTTGTTAAGCAGATGTGTCCCAAGCAAAGAGCGATAGACAAAATAAACAATGTTCTTCAGTATATACAATTCCTAGGTTGCTGGTCTTGAAGTGCCTAAACTCAGTGCTGCTGTAGAAGTGGGCCACAACCAGTCGGGAGCAGCACCTATGTTCTCTTCACATAGAGGTCACAGCTGTCACATTGTCATCCTAGAGAGGGGTTGGTCAGAGTGTAATTGGCTGACATCTTCTTTACAGTCCTTTCCGCTCTCTTGTTTCCGACTGGTGTTCCGCCACTTTACTTTACACTGCAACATTCCTCCCCACCCCAAAGTGACAGACCATCATTGTATAAGGAGCTCAACAACAGTGGGGCAGGCAGTAGCATGATGTATTCACTGAGGGACTGGAAGCCGTGGCTGCAGGGAACATCAGACCTGCAGTCGCATTCCGCCAATTGGCCTTCGCTCTGGCATAAATGTCCCCCAGAAAATTACCAGAAGGAACACGCCCACCTCCTGTGGCCCATAGCCAGATGTAGAAGGCATTGGCTCCTGCAGCATGGGCAGGTCCAGTTCCATCGGTAAGATGAGAGGAGGTGGAGGAGGCGAAGGCTCCGTCTTCATGGGGTGTCATGATGACATCCTCTGGAAGCTGCTGTGGCCATGGTGTCCCCAGGATCCACAAATCTAGGGGAAGAGACACAGAAGAATCACCATGCACATAACATGATTGTGATGTCAGCACTGCAATCTGTCTGGGCCTGAAATGAGATACATGCATGTGTCAAGTCAATGAAGGATCTCACCTCGCGCCCACCATCTGCTGCTGCTAAAAACCCTAAAAAACACAATATCATGCAGTGCGAAGTGATACTTGCGACCTTCCTTTGCCACCAGATGCAGAGGAGCGTGGAGCAGTGTCCGATGGTGGTGGCTGCGAATCAATTCCACTTGCAATGGTCCATCTCATGGATATGAATGATAGGAGGTGAGAAACATTTCCAATGCTTGATCCCTGGTGCATACGGTCGAAGTTCAGCCATCTGCTGCTTGAATGTTCTAACAAAACATTCTGCTTTGTCACTTGACTGTGGATGGAATGGTGCACTAGTTTGATGCCGTATGCCATTGTGTTCACCGAATGTTTCAAATTCTTTTGACGTGAACTGAGGGCCATTGTCCAACACTATGATTCCAGGCAAATCTTCGAGGCAAGAAATAGAGGACAACACCTGAATAGTGCTATGTGACGTTGTCGAGTTCATGGGCACAGCAAAAGGAAAGTTGCTATAAGAGTCTACCACAATCAACCAATGAGTGTTCCTCAAAGGTCCTGCAATGTTTATGTGCACTGTTGCCATGGTGATTGCGACTTAGGCCAAGCAGAGAATTTTTGTGACAGAGTGGACTGATTTTCTGCACAGACATGTCACTGTGACATTATCTTTTTTATTCTGGTGTCAATAACATGAGAAATACAATGTCGATGCGCTAAGTGTTTCGTATGAACAATCCTCCAGTGTCCTTGGTGAAGTAACTGCAACACTTCTTTTTGCAAATGTTTGGGGATCAACACACGTGACTGTCCACTGTCATTTTGAGCAAGTATCACACCTTGCTTATAGCAAGGCTACGCCAACATGCAAAGTATCGGTCCACTACAGAGTTCCTTATGCTGTGCAACAGGCAAGGCCAAGATGTATGAATATATTTTAGCACAATGTTCAGATCTGATCAGCTTCAATGGCTTTGCAGTTTTCCTACAGTTCACAGGAAAGGATTGAACCCTGAGCATTGAAGTGACAACAAGAAGCAATAGAAGTATCACAGCATGTATCAGGGCCAATAGGAAGGTGTGAAAGTGTGTCCACATTACCATGTTGAGCTGTCGGACGATACACAATGTCATACTGATATTGGGACAACAACAAAGCCCATCTTTGCAATTTTTGGGCAGTTCGTACAGGAACCGGCTTCATCTGATGAAACAAGGACTGCAATGGCTTGTGATCCGTTACTAAGTAGAATTTTCTGCCATGCAAATAGGGGTGGAATTTGGTGCCACCACACACAATAGCCAATGCCACTTTCTCTATTTGTGGATAATTACATTGAGCTTTGGAAAAAACGTTTGATGTGAAAGCAACAGGCCTGTCTTTACCACCAATTCTGTGTAAAAGCACTGTGCTGAGCCTGTAAGAGAAATAGTCAACTTGCAACACAACTGGTTTGTCAGGATCAAAGTGAACCAAGCATCGATCACTGAGCAATGCATCTTTAAGTTATTGAAAAGCTTGTGGCTCTCATCTGTCCAAACAAATGGGACATTCTTATGACGCATGTGATGCAATGGAGCTGCGCTTTGTGCAGCATTTGGTATGAACCGAATATAATAGTTCATTTTTCCCTAAAACTGACTTCAATTCTGTGACATTGTGAGGAAACGGCAGATCACAATGGCTAACAAATGTGACTGAAGAGGATGGACACCTTGACTGTTTATGACATGACCAAGATACTGCAACTCAGGTTTTTAAAAAAATCACACTTTAGTCATGGACCAGATAACACACGAAACAAAGCTCACATACTTGCAATGTGTTCTTCTGGTGTATGAACTACAATATCGTCCAAATAGTTTGAACAGTTTGGTATTCAGCAATGTAACAGAGGCACCCACGTCCAACTGAAATTTCACACATTTTCCTCTAATATGCAAATGAACAAAAACTTTGTTGGTCTGATGTAGCACTGAAGAAACTGTTTGTTTGCTGGTTTTGCTAATGCCTGCAGCAGGCTTTGAATACACTGCATTGATTTCAAGGCCCTTAAGACTAGATTTTTGTCAGAGGGCTGAATTCTTATGTTTGTTCCATCACAAACATACAAACTGTACATGGCCTTTCTTTCCACAAGCATAACACTGTGCTTGTCAGGACGTGCAGTCTTGGTGTTTGTGCCGTGAATAGCACTGAGGGCATGACTTGATTCTGTTTGCTTGTTAAGAGAGCTGTTTATGTGGCTTGGAGAACTGTTTACGTGGGATGTCATGTGCAAGCTGCCGCTGCCTACTGGGCTGGTCGCAAGCAAGGGATGACTTGACGGAACAAATTGGTGGCTGCTCTAATTTACCAGCCAACACGGCAACTGAATCGTACTGATCTAGTATTTGCACTGTCTGTTGAAATGATGGATCTGACTGTTTCAAAATCCATTCTCTAAGTTTGACATCAGGTACATTGTACATGATCGCATCACGCAACATAACATCTGAATATGAAGCACAATTGAATTTGCATTTCCTCGTCATACCCTGCAAACCTGTTACCCACTTACAATCATTTTATTCCGACAAAAGAATTTATGCCTAGCTGCTACCACATTCCCTTGTTAGTCATAATAGGTAGTTAGCGAATTTATGACCTGTTCATAGGAAAGTTCACTTGGGGTTGCGTTAGGGAATAATTTTTTAATGAGGCGAGACACTGCACTTCCTACTGTTGACAGAAAGTAATGTATTTTGACAGTACCTAGTACATTGTGAGCAATTAAGTGAGCTGCAAACTGCTGCAACCACTTGTTTCTTCTTGTTGTTCATGAAACAAAAGGAAAGGTGGCATGGCACCCAGAGCTACAGTAGATGTAGTTTGCACTGAATTAGTAGTTTGGTTCACCAGGAGCTGCTGTACTGTGTTTAGCAGCGATGCATTTTGTTGCATCTGAAACTGAAACATCTGTGTTAGGTGCATTTCATCTACTGATTACACTGGTGGCACCTGAGGAGGGGGTGGGAGAGGTGGGTTGCTCACCATGGAAAAGAGAAATGCAGTAAACAAACAAGGCAAGCAATTAAAAATAAGCACAAGCAAAGAAATTTCCACGACACTCACCTGAATAGTCTGATTAGCAAAAACACTAAGAGATACGGTTAAAGCAAGTAAACACACCCCTGCAATGAAAAGAAAATGTAGAATTTAGGCGCCAGCAAAACAGAAAAGAAAATCCATGGCTGTCAGGCACTGGATTCTTCTTAATAATCATTTCCAATGTTGAAGCCTGCCTAGTCGCCTAATATGGTGTGTTTAGTAAACCTGCCTTCTTGGATCGCTTAACCACAGTTCAAGGAAATCATGTTAGTAAATTTTATTACAAAAGGAAATGATTACAATACTTAGTTTTGTGTTAAAAGATGTGTTGCTAGCAAAGGGCAACAGACAAAATAAACAATGTTCTTCAGTATACACAATTCGTTTTGGTGGTTTTGAAGTGGCTAATCTCGATGCTGCTGTAGAAGTGGGCCGTGATCAGTCGGGAGCTGTGCTTGTGTTCTCTTCACATAGAGGCCACTTCTGTCGCATTGTCGTCCTAGAGAGGGGTCGGTCAGCATGCAATTGGCTTATGTCTTCTTCACAGAACTCTCTCCTCTCTTGTTTCCAACTGGTATTCCAGTCCTTGACTTTAAGCCACAACAGGCACCACAATTGCAATAAAACTGGCTTAGCTTGTAAAACATTTCATTTTCATTTCTAATAAACATTTTTTTTTCATGTACCAACACATCAGATGTTTTGGTTTTGCTAATGCCATCTAACTGTAATTCCAATGAACAGTAGAATTTTTCAGTCTGAGTTATCCTTATATAAAAATCCAAATTTCTTTTCTACAGGCATGTAAGTTTCCTAAGATATTCACATTTCTTTGGCATTTGCCTTCTAATTCCAAACAGCAGTAATATAACATACTGTAGTTTGCAAAATCCACATCAAAAGTAAATTATATTTAAAAGGGGGGCAGAGGGTTTTCATGTTACCAACATAATTTTCACATAAACATTGTATAACTCACACACAACAATAATTTCAAAAATGTAAATCATGTTACTTTACCTTTGAAGGTTACTCAAGCATAAACAGTAATAAATCTTATATTTTGTTTCAGTTCCTCAGACACATTTTCTGTTAATCATATTTAATGATTCGATGAGCTTACTTAGCCACTACATAGCTAAATTATCATTATTAGACTAGTAAAAAGAAGAAGATAGACTGATAGTGAGAGACATTTGGAAAAAAGATATGAAGAGAAGAAGACATGCATAGTGAAAGACATTTGGAAAAAGATATGAAGAGGAGAAGACAGGCAGTACAGAAATTTGAAATTTTCAAAGAAATATTGCAAGAGCACTGTGGCCCTGGGTTAGCAAAGTTACTCTCTTGGTCTTCATCTTATTCACACATAGTTACTGTTTCAATGATAAGCTCCAGTTTTACCACTACTCTGTTCAAATTGTCCTTGAGCTGAGTTGTTTCTTTTATTTATTTAAAATCTGTAGCAAAGCATGTGACTAGCAACAGTACTGATGTATACTTTTTCAGATGGCAGTTCGTAACTTTGTTGACACATCGTTGAATCTTACATTTGCACAAAAATCCAATGATGAAGTTTATGATTGAAATTTTTGGATAATATGAAAGTTAACACAAGTTCCTTGCTCTACAAGATTACTAGTTTCTACAAATTAATGTTCTTCTTTAACAATTAGAATGAGTTTGCTGTTAATTCCATTTTCTGTGCTATTCAAAGAATTATTTGCTTCATTAATTTGGTTACTTATTTGTTTGCTGTTAGCCATCATAGCAGATTCTGTTCCTTCCACTCTAGATTCCAAATTTTCCAGTCTTGTACCTAACTGGTCACTGTTACCTTTCACTCTATGTTTTCAAACTCTGTGCCTCATTCTAAATGGTCCTAAAACACATTTCAATAATTTGTTTAAGTCTGGTTTATTGTCCACTTCCTCCTCAACTGAATCATCAAAAATATCTTGACTTATGTCTAAGGAAACTCTCACCTCCTGCAGCTTCACTTCCTGCTTCTCTATTTTCTCTCCTTTTAACATGATTATAATGCACTTTACCCCAAAGAGAGTGAAGTTTAGTAAAGTTTGATCACTTATCTTATAGTCTCATGAAAAGATCATCTGGTTGTTTTCATTTGTCTATGAGTAAAATCAATTCAAGTTCACGTTCACGGATTCAAACCACAAGAATGATACATACCACTTAAGACCATTTATGTAGTTATATATCACAAAGACCATCATGCATCTTTAAGGTATCTACTCCAAAAATGGTCTGATGCAGGTAGCACTGGGGACCAATAATACAAGACATGCTACGTTTTCTTGAACCTTTTAGAACTTTAGATGAGTCAGTATAATTCTAGTTTTACTTCTGATTTTGTATTCTACAACATATTTAATTTATTAAATATTTGTTGTGAATATGTATTTCTTTAATATTTTTTTAAGAATTACAGCTCTGATAAAGTTTTTAAGAAGATGACAAAATTCAGCCTGTCAACTCCATGTTATACTGGAATGCCAGTTACATACCAATATTGTAAAATTTAAAAGAATCTAAATAGTAACATGTTTTGTATATATTTAAAATTACATCACAAAAGTAATAATAAACAATGTAGTTTTGTTTTTAAAGCATTTGCTGTAAATTATTGCAAAAATATCTTCCTAGTGTATCCCTGCAGTATGTGAACATATTGATATATAAACAAAAAATGATATTTACAGCAAAATTTTGCCCAACCGCTGGAAAACTCTGTGAACATCCATAGTTATAGAAAACACAATTTATAAATGAAAATCAATCCAGATATGGCCAGAATTTAGGTGGTATTGCATATTACATTATCTGGGAAAAGCACAGTCAGCTTCTAATTTATTGCAGTGACCAGCCACAGTTACAGTTTAACTACTACTGCCCCTTCGCAGAAGATACCTCAAATAAAGCAGTTTTATTAGCAGGTGGTATGACCATAATTGGTATAGAATAGGGTCATGAACTGAAAAACATAGTAAATCATCTTCTAAGAAGAACAAACTACTGGTTGCCAGCTCATAGACTAACTCTTACTGTAATAAACTACAGCGCATCAATTTACTTTCACATAATTTTGTTCATACTGACTCATCTTACTAACAATGGTGGCACAACCAGTAAACCAGAAGACATCATATTTTTTGAGAACAAGGAAAAATTGCACGCTTTTGTGGAAGGCGTACATTCTTAATCTTTACAAACATTTAATGCAGCTACCTTTACGATAACTGGCAATAGCAGGAAAAGCAGTTCTGGAAAAGAGAAATTTGTTGAAGTTTTTGTCACATTCACTTTGGAGTATTTAGAATATGTTGTCACTGATAGGGGAGATTGTGAGCTTGTGATCCATAAGCGCATTTCAGTTGCAAAACAAGATCACATCTGGAAGGACACCTCCATCACTGCCAAGGCAAAGCTCACCCTCGTACAAATCCTAACCTTCCTTATTGAGACTTATACAGCAGAAACTTGTATGATGAAGATGGTGAATTGTTGCAGGATTGAATTTCTGGAAATCTGGTTTTATAGAAGATTACTTTGAGTACCACAAATAGCACATAGAACCTGGGCAGCCTGGCATCAGAACAATACTACTGACTCTTGGCAACCAAAATCAGTTGAAATATTTTGGTTACATTGCCAGAAGGCAAGAAACAATGGAAACAATAATCATAAAGGTAAAAGTCAATGGACAAGGAGCTAGAGGATGAACACTATTGTGCTGGATAGACCAGATTAAAAGCCTGACCAGGATGGGTTCAGAGCAAGCAAGTCACCATGCCCAAGACAGAGCTGCTTGTAGGCAGGTCATCAAAGAGCTTATCGCATGATGGCACTACACCCTTGTGTAGGATTGGAGACAGAGAGAGAGAATATAAATGTAAGTCCTGGGAAGTCTTTTCTGACAGTGTTTGTGTAGAGTGTAGCCTTGTAAGGGAGTGAGACATGGATGACAAATGTTTCAGATAAAAAGAGAAAAGAAGCTTTTGACATGTGGTGCTACAGAGTTTAAAATCAGATGTGTAGTTCAAATGACTAATGAGGAGGTACTGAACTGAGTTGAAGAAAAAAGAAATTTTTGGCAAAACTTGACTGAAGGAAGGGGTACATTCTGAGGCATCAAGAAATTATCAGTTTGGTAATACACTCCTGGAAATGGAAAAAAGAACACATTGACACCGGTGTGTCAGACCCACCATACTTGCTCCGGACACTGCGAGAGGGCTGTACAAGCAATGATCACACGCACGGCACAGCGGACACACCAGGAACCGCGGTGTTGGCTGTCGAATGGCGCTAGCTGCGCAGCATTTGTGCACCGCCGCCGTCAATGGCAGCCAGTTTGTCGTGGCATACGGAGCTCCATCGCAGTCTTTAACACTGGTAGCATGCCGCGACAGCGTGGACGTGAACCGTATGTGCAGTTGACGGACTTTGAGCGAGGGTGTATAGTGGGCATGCGGGAGGCCAGGTAGACATACCGCCGAATTGCTCAACACGTGGGGCGTGAGGTCTCCACAGTACATCGATGTTGTCGCCAGTGGTCGGCGGAAGGTGCACGTGCCCATCGACCTGGGACCGGATCGCAGTGACGCACGGATGAACGCCAAGACCGTAGGATCCTACACAGTGCCGTAGGGGACCGCACTGCCACTTCCCAGCAAATTAGGGACACTGTTGCTCCTGGGGTATCGGCGAGGACCATTCGCAACCGTCTCCATGTAGCTGGGCTACGGTCCCGCACACCGTTAGGCCGTCCTCCGCTCACGCCCCAACATCGTGCAGCCCGCCTCCAGTGGTGTGGTGACAGGCGTGAATGGAGGGACGAATGGAGATGTGTCGTCTTCAGCGATGAGAGTCGCTTCTGCCTTGGTGCCAATGATGGTCGTATGCGTGTTTGGCGCCACGGTACATCCAAATCATCATCGAACCCATCGTTCTACCATTCCTAGACCGGCAAGGGAACTCGCTGTTCCAACAGGACAATGCACGTCCGCATGTATCCTGTGCCACTCAACGTGCTCTAGAAGGTGTAAGTCAACTACCCTGGCCAGCAAGATCTCCAGATCTGTCCCCCATTGAGCATGTTTGGGACTGGATGAAGCGTCGTCTCACACGGTCTGCACGTCCAGCAGGAACGCTGGTCCAACTGAGGCGCCAGGTGGAAATGGCATGGCAAGCCGTTCCACAGGACTACATCCAGCATCTCTACGATCATCTCCATGGGAGAATAGCAGCCTGCATTGCTGCGAAAGGTGGATATACACTGCACTAGTGTTGACATTGTGCATGCTCTGTTGCCTGTGTCTATGTGCCTGTGGTTCTGTCAGTGTGATCATATGCTGTATCTGACCCGAGGAATGTGTCAATAAAGTTTCCCCTTCCTGGGACAATGAATTCACGGTGTTCTTATTTCAATTTCCAGGAGTGTAGGAGGAGGGGGGGTGGAGGAAGGTAAAAATTGTAGAGGGAGACCAAAGATTGAATACGGCAAGCAGTTTCAAATGGATGTAGGTTGCAGTTGTTATGCAGAGACAAAAAGACTTGCACAGAATAGACTAGCTATAAAGAGCTGCACTCTTCACAGACTACACACCAAAATAGCAGTCACTTTTATAAAATTTAAATATACTAAGAAATTAAATTTACTTGTGAGACCTGTTGGCATAAGATCTCAGTAACTGCTCCCACATGTCTTGGTCATTTCCCAATTAGGGGTGTTTCAAAAATGTTGTGAAAAATACTTTCTTGGAAATAATGTTTGCTTTGTTGCTAAGATTAGAAATCTTTCCCAGAAAACTTTTAATATTTTCCTTTGTGTGATTTTATAAGGTTTGGGAATGTGTGGTTCTTTCTACATTTTTTCCTTGCATCTCAATTAAAACAAGTTTGTGATTGACATTTCAGAAATTTGAATCAGAGGGTCCAGCTGCCAGCCAATTATAGTTCATTCTCAAGCAACATGTCTTGCTTTGTTGCCTGTTTCATGGTTACATGGAACGTCCTATTAATCATGTCTTGCTGCACACAAGCTCACTGCTCTCTGCCACTACAGTCTGCCAACCACAGAGTTTGAGCTATATAGTGGTATGCAAACTATAAAATAGGTGGATGATGTGCTCTGCAGAGATACATAGAATACTTTGCAATGCCACTAGTATTCTTACTGTCCCTCACCACATGCACCTTCTGTTCTGTCCACTGGTGACACAGTACTAGGGTATATTCCATATGGGACACTGTTTCTGCTTCTTTCTAGAAAAATTTACGTACTCAGAAAATTGTCACTATCACTTGTTAACATAATACAGTGTGTTAACAGTAAGTTGGTCAATGAGTTCCCTAGTCCTAGCAGAAGTCAGAAGGCTTTGGCAGAGTAGTCATCTGTTTTTGGCTGCAGCCAATGTTACCGGTACATTGGTGACAACATCGTTCAAGGTTATCATTGCAGTCTAGTGGGTCACTGTGTTCTACATCACTCTTTGCTTACTGTTTCCTTTCCTTGTGTTAAATGTACATAACTGTTGCAATTAGGATCTTTATTAAACATGTCAATACATGATTTCAGTTTTGATTAAGAACAACATTCAAGAGAGTTTTACTCCGTTAAGTGACTTCTGTTTTCGTAGAAGCACAAAACAATAGTTAACATCCCTACACTGGGGGGCTTGACACCCCTGCATAGCTTGTCACTCCATAGTGGTCTATGTGGGAAGCAGGGCGCTTACTTCCTCCACTCCCAGCAACCCCATCTAGCACAATTCGCCAACTTAGTAAACATACTGTACTTGCTACAGGCAGATGTGTCAGAATGATATTGGCTGGTGTGACATATGACACACTGTCCCTTGCTACTGAGCATTGCTCTAATGATTGGACACGATGTAATATTCTGCAGATTACTCACACAATCATCACCTTCAGTCACAAATGTTATGTGGAATTTTGCAACAGACTTGATTGACTACATTTTGAATAATGATGGCTTGGCACATTTTTATCTTGCTATTCAATGAGGCCCAATACTTGCTAATGACAGAGATTTCTGGTATGGCCTCTATCATAATGAAGCAGGAATTAATAGGATCTATGACATAATCTCAACTTGTATTTGATTACAGATGTTGATATTGAGGATAATTTTTGTTTTGAAGAAATGCCTAACATTAGCTGCTGCTTCACTTCTTCCTGCATTGGGTTATGAAGGCAACAGTTTCACCCCAGCAACACCAAGGCATTTCCCACAAAGTGCTTCACCCAGGGTGAGGTACTTTGTGCCCACCTTCGAATTTAAAAAAAGAAATGTTAGTTGTTGCTGAATTATATTAACAACATACTTTTTACAGGTACTGATGTGTAATCATGGCCCAGAACCTGGAAATACCTTCTGCACTTTCAGTAATGTGTACTACTGACTTTATGCCCACCACAAAAAAATTTGAAAAAGCAAGTTTGGTTCACTGTTGTTGACTTTTACTCTCAACATACATTTTCGAAGAGCTATTGGTGTGTAACTAAGGCCCTGAACCTGGAAATGCTGAATACGATTTTCACTGGGGAAAGTGACATCTACTAGTGAGACTTAATTTTTGGGTTAAACTTAGCTGAAAAATTTAAAACATATCTGGAATTAGGTAGAAGAATTAATTAAAAACAATAAATATTTTCTCGAATTTTTAAAATAGTATGATACTGACTAGATTACAACATTTTCCCCCTATGCCCCTGGTACTGCGAGAGTTAAATCTTGTTATGATGGGTTTTCTTTATTAGTTCCCAACTACACATATATGTAGTAATTTTTCATCATGTTAGGCATCTTTCAGTTCAATTCATTTAATCCAGACAATCTGTGTCAAGACTTCACATTTTTGAAAATTTATGGTCCCTAGAATATAACAGGCTAGTCATGACCGAAGGCGGAGGGAAGGGAAGAAGCTATTTGTGGACTAGCTAGCTTCTCAGTAACTGGTGACAGTTTGCAAACCAGTGATTGGCTTCTGGTGAGCACATTTTCTTCTTGATGTGCATGGAAATGCCCTGATGGTTCCTCTATAGCTCTTTGTTTAGGCTGTCACGTCCATGCCTGCTGAGGCTTAAGACTCACAACAGCTCACAGCCTATCCAACTAGAATAGCTGGCAGTTAGGACATCGGAAGTTTGTAGCTGTCCTCTCTTCTGATGTGTGGCTACTTAATAATTTCAATCACCTCTCGAATTTTGCATTGCTGTGCACAACTAGTATCTTCTCTCCCTGTTCCACTCCCAAACAGAACGAGGGAAAAATGACTGCCTATATGCCTCTGTATGAGCCCTAATCTCTCTTATCTTATCTTTGTGGTCTTTCCGCGAAATATAAGTTGGCGGCAGTAAAACTGTACTGCAGTCAGCCTCAAATGCTGGTTCTCTAAATTTCCTCAATAGCGATTCACGAAAAGAACGCCTCCTTTCCTCCAGAGACTCCCACCCGAGTTCCTGAAACATTTCCATAACACTCGTGTGATGATCAAACCTACCAGTAACAAATCTAGCAGCCCGCCTCTGAATTGCTTCTATGTCCTACCTCAATCCGACCTGATATGGATCCCAAATGCTCAAGCAGTATGCAAGAATAGGTTGTATTAGTGTTTTATAAGCGGTCTCGTTTACAGGTGAACCAAATCTTCCCAAAATTCTACCAATGAACCGAAGACAACTATCCGCCTTCCCCACAACTGCCATTACATGCTTGTCTCACTTCATATCACTCTGCAATGTTAAGCCCAAATATTTAATCGATGTGGCTGTGTCAAGCGCTACACTACTAATGGAGTATTCAAACATTACGAGATTATTTTTCCTATTCATCTGCATTAATTTACATTTATCTATATTTAGCGTTAGCTGCCATTCTTTACACCAATCACAAATCCTGTCCAAGTCATCTTGTATCCTCCTACAGTCACTCAATGACGACACCTTCCCGTACACCACAGCATCATCAGCAAACAGCCGCACATTGCTATCCACCATATCCAAAAGATCATTTATGTAGATAGAAAACAACAGCGGACCTACCACACGTCCCTGGGGCACTCCAGATGATACCCTCACCTCTGATGAACACTCACCATCGAGGACAACGTACTGGGTTCTATTACTTAAGAAGTCTTCGAGCCACTCACATATTTGGGAACCAATCCCATATGCTCGTAACTTAGTTAGGAGTCTGCAGTGGGGCACAGAGACAAATGCTTTCCAGAAGTCAAGGAATATGGAATCCGTCTGATACCCTTCATCCATAGTTCGCAAGATATCATGTGAAAAAAGGGCGAGTTGCATTTCGCAGGAGCGATGCTTTCTAAAGCTGT
The DNA here is from genome assembly GCF_023897955.1 of Schistocerca gregaria. NCBI lineage: Eukaryota > Metazoa > Arthropoda > Insecta > Orthoptera > Acrididae > Schistocerca > Schistocerca gregaria. The sequence continues at coordinate 799,498,050 of NC_064920.1, forward strand.
GCTGATGCATGGCCAGCAACTTCTCTGTCTCAAGGAAATTCATTATATTCGAACTGAGAATATGTTCGAGAATCCTGCAACAAACCGATGTTAAGGATATTGGTCTGTAATTTTGAGGATCCGTCCTTCTATCCTTCTTATATATAGGTGTCACCTGCGCTTTTTTCCAGTCGCTCGGGACTTTATATTGGGCAAGAGATTCGTGATAAATGCAAGCTAAGTAAAGAGCCAATGCAGTAGAGTACTCTCTATAAAACCGAATTGGATTCCCATCAGGACCTGGAGATTTGTTTATTTTCAACCTATTCAGCTGCTTCACAACCCCAAGGATGTGTATCACTATGTCCTCCATACGGGAATCTGTATGAGACTCAAACAGCAGCATGTTTGTACAATCCTCCTGCGTGAAAGATTTCTCAAATGCTAAATTTAAAATTTCAGCTTTCGTTTTGCTGTCTTCCGTTGCCAGGCCAGACTGATCAGTGGGTGACTGGATTGAAGCCTTCAACCCACTTACCGATTTTACGTAAGATCAGAATTTCCTTGGGTTTTCAGCACGATCTTTTGCTAAAGTATGACAGTGGTAGTGGTTGTATGCTTCGTGCACTGCTCTTTTTACAGCAGAACGAATCTCTACTAACTTTTGCCTGTCCTCATTCTCCCGATCTTTCTTGTACCATGAGTGCAACTGTCTTTGCTTCCTGAATGTTCTCCGAATCGCACTGTTAAACCACGGTGTGTCTTTTCCGTCCGTAACCCACTTTTTCGGCACATACTTCCCCAATGCGTGATTTACAATGTGTTTAAAATTTGCCCATAATTCTTCCATGTCCATCATACTGGAAGTAAATGCAGTCGATTCATTTACTAAGTGGGATGCTAACAACTGCTTATCTGCTCTTGCTAGTAAGAATACTCTCCTAGCCTTCTTGACCGACTTTTTAACTTCCGTAGCCATAGTTGTAATGACAACATCATGATCACTAATCCCTGTCTCAACACTGACACCGTCGATGAGGTCTGGTCTGTTTGTAGCTACCAGATCTAAAATATTTCCATTACGCGTTGGCTGTCGATTTAGCTGCTCAAGACAGTTTTCGGATAATGTGTTCAAAAGTAATTCACACAACAGCTTGTCTGTACCACCTGTAATGAATCCATAGACACCTTAGTCTATACTAGGTAGGTTGAAGTCGCCTCCGACTAATATAGCAAGATCAGGGTACTTCTGCGATACAGACTGTAGACTCCCTTTGAAAGATTCTAGAACTGTCACGGTGGAACCTGGTGGCCAGTAATAACACCCAACAATGAACTTTATTTCTCTTAGCCCTCTTAAACGTGTCCAGATAACTTCACAATCACACTCTACTTCGACCTCAGTAAACACAATATTTCTGTCAACTGCAATGAAGACACCACCTCCTACGGTGTCTAATTTGTCTTTCCGATAAACGTTTCAACCCTCACTAAATATTTACAACTTCCTATCTCAGGGTTCAGCCATGTCTCACTCCTGAGAATCAATTTGCGCGCCACACGCTTCCTGGAGGGCAGTAAATTCAGCAACTTTATTCTGAACATACTGAAAATTTACTGCTAATATCTTGATAGCTGAAGTGTCTTTATACTGAGCGCGTCCTTATTTCCCTGCCTGCACGTTGACTGGTGAGTGTTCATCAGGACACCTCGCACTACTGCCTGCCTAAAAAACCCCCATGTGCACGCCTCATGTACTCTGCTACCTGAGTAGCCACTTCCTTTGTGTAGTGCACCCTTGACCTATCTAGGGGCAACCTACAATTCCCCACTCAATAGCGCAAGTCTAGAAATCTGCAGCCAAGACTGTCACAGAGTCGATGAAGCCTCTGGTTGAGACCCTCCACTCGGCTCCTGTTTTATTTCCGTTGGCCTTAGTCACCTTTCTTATGATGTTGCCATAACAGCTGGTGCAAAACATGTGGTATAGCTCCATCAGTTCTTCTTTGATGTTGTTAGTGTCACGTATCTGGAAGGCATGGACAGTCAGGGTGTGCAGAACTGAATATTTCTGAGCTGGGTGATGGTGGCTCTCTGAAGCAGGTACCAATTTGGTGGGTTGGCTTCTGGTACACTTTGTGTCTCAGTGTACCATCCACGCCCATAAATGGTAATGCACCAGTGTTTTAGGTTTCATGGGTGAACTGTATATTCATATGCATGCATTTAAATGCTGAAGAAAGCTCCACAATTCTGTCTCCCCATGTGGCCAGATAATGAATCTGTCACCTACATACCACAGCCAGGAACACGCGCATATAGTGCAGAAGCTCGGACTACTTGCTCCACAAAGATGTCCACAGCAACTGGGGAGAGGGGGAAGCCCATAGCCACTCCATCTAATTGCTAGTAATCTTTTCCCCGCCAGATGAAGTACGATGGTGATAAGCATAAGTACACCAAATCACATATTTCAGCTGGGATGTTCTCCTGTAGGAAGTGAATGGTCTCCTCTACAGGTATGTTGGAAAAAAAAAAAGAGTTGATATCAGAAATAACCATTATGTCAGTTGATTGTATTCATGGTTCCTTAATTGGTTGTACAAAGTGACAAGAATCCTCAACCTACAAGTCTGTCTGTCCCACAAGCTGGTGCAATTTACATGTTAGATGTTTTGCTTCATAACAGATAGGTGAGTTCGTTCCATTCGCTATAGGCCTCAGTGGGTAACACTCCTTATGGGGCTTAGGTGGTCCATAAACATCTGGCACCAAAATTGCTCCATCTTGTGGGACAAATAGACTCATATGTGAAGGATTCTTCCCATTTTGTACAGCTAATTAAACAGCGACAGATACAATCAACTGACATTATGGTTGGTTTTGATACCAAGTCTCTCTTTACCAACATACCTATAGTGGAGACCATTTGCATCCTACAGAAGCTGATTCCACCTTATCTATGTCATTTGAGTGCACTTGTGCTTATCACCAACAGGCTTCATCTGGCAGGGAAAATATTACGAGCAGTTAGGTGGAGTGGCAATGGGCTCCCCTTTCTCCCAGTCGCTGTGGCCATCTTCATGGAAGCTTTTGAGCAAATGGCACTACCTTCTGCCCGTTATGACCCTGTTGCTGGCTTTGATTTATAGATGACACATCTGTTATCTGGTCACAGAGAGAGGGAGAGTTTGAAAGCTTTCTTCAGCAGTTTGTTTAAACCTGCATAAGAATACAAAGTTCAACCACTGAACCAAAGACAGTGGTGCATTACGATTTATGGCTGTTAAGGTGAATAGAACTGTGGATCATACACTGGGACACAAAAGGTACCAAAAGCCAAGCCACACAATTCGGTACCTACATACAGCGAGTCACCATCACCCAGCTAAGAAGTATTCAGTTCTGCACACGCTGACTGCCCATGACTTCCAAATAAGTGACACTAATAACACCAAAGAAGAATTGACAGAGCTAAACCACATGTTGTACACTAACAGTTATGGCTACAATATTATAAGAAAGGCCAACCAAAATAAAAATAAATCATACAATCGCCGTTGATCTTTATTTTACAATTGCCATTACCAACTTTGGCCCATATAAAGAGGTACTCATCAGCATTTAATTTCTTCTTCTTTCTAGTACTCAATACAAATGGCATGCTTGGAACAAGAGTACCATAAGGCTGTTTAGCCAAGAGTCCTGTAGTCTCCGAAATACTCCATGTCTTCCAAGTCAGAACGTTAGCATCAGTAAAAGCTTCAAGGCCACCATAATCTGCTTGATTGCCCCACACAACAGCAAGTGTGAGCCAAGTACTACCTCCAAACACTGCTTGTACATCACATGTAAAGTTCAGATGTAGTCCACGAAACACATTCGGACCTCCAATCAACTGCTGTTTATTAAATTGACCAGCAAGGTCAATATCAATAGCCTTCAAACTGCGAGAGACAGGTACACTGCGCCGCCAGCGACGACGCCATGCACGTCACAGAGGCATTGCTGTGGCACGTTAACACAAGTGAACAAGTGGCCTCGAAGCTTTTCCTGATGCTAACATTCTGACTTCGAAGACATGGAGTATTTCGGAGACTACAGGACTCTTGGCTAAACAGCCTTATGGTACTCTTGTTCCAAGCATGCCATTTGTTTTGGGTACTAGAAAGAAGAAGAAATTAAATGCTGATGAGTACCTCTTTATATGGGCCAAAGTTGGTAATGGCAATTGTAAAATAAAGATCAACGGCGATTGTAATTTTTATTATAGACAATAAAGATCCTTATCTCCTTTCTAAAAAAATATTGATTGAGGTGGTTATGGGTCGCGTCAGACCGCTCATCAAGCAGTATATTGCTCCCTCCTACATATATCTCGCGAAGAGACCATGAGGATAAGATCAGAGAGATTAGAGCCCACACAGAAGCATACCGACAATCCTTTTTTCCACGTACAATACGAGACTGGAATAGAAGGGAGAACCGATAGAGGTACTCAGGGTACCCTCCGCCACACACCGTCAGGTGGCTTGCGGAGTATGGATGTAGATGTAGAAGAGGGCAATAAAGAGAAGCTACCACTTGTGCACTTACCATATGTGAAGGGGATCAGTGAATGGCTAGGCAACATCCGTCTGTGATGAGGCTTGAAATTAATTTTCTGCAGCAGCTACAGGGTCCACAACATGACAGGTTCCACCAAGGATGCAGTGAACAGACTAAATATTGTGGGAATATGTTGTGACCGCCAAGCTGCCCTCACTGAGGAGACAGGGAGACCAGTTAGCACACTAGTAGCAGAGCATGAACACTACATGTAATGAGCACAGCATAATTAAACAGCGATAGTGGAACACGACCAAGACTGTGGACAGCGTACCTTGTTCCAGGAGGCCCGTATGCTGATGTAAGTCATGGATGCAGCAATCAAAAATATGAGAAGCAACTGAAATTATTAAGTAGCCTGACATCAACAGAGGATGTCAACAAACTTCCAGTGTCCTTGCTGCCAGCTATTCCAGTCCAATGCACCATAAATGGTCGTGGGTCAGAAGCCTCACCTGACACAGATGGAATAGCCTACAGAAACAGCTATAGGAAAACTGTCACAGCTTTTTCACACACCCCTATGAAGAAAATGTGTCCAACAGAAGCTGTGCCAATTTTCTCACTGCCGCCAATTACTGACAAGCTGACTAGTGCACGAACAGCTTCTTTCCTGCTCTCTCCCTTCTGCCATGAGTAGCCTATTATATTCTAGGGCCAATAAAATATCAAACAAATGATGTCTTGACACCAATAAACAGAGCAACCTTTCCTCCTCCAAAACCAGTCTTACCCTGGGGAGGACCATAGTAATACCGTCAAAACATGGGTTTTAAGTTTATAATTAATGTATTTTATACAATGACATGGCTCAACACTCCGAAGAATTCTAATCATCAATGATCACTATATTGTTTAATTCTATTTTTGCATATGTCAACCAAATTTAACCTAGCATATTAAAAAGAAAAAGGAAGCAGCTACTTTGAGGAAAGCTGCTGCTTTCTCAGTTACATTAAATAGCTGCTGTTTATCTTCTAGCTTAGCAGCAAGACTCCAAAAACATTGAAAATAAGAAAATCAACTCACACAACATTCTTAAAGTCCTGGATTGAGGCACTGAGAAAGATGCAGTAGGCTACTTATTGACTCATAATCAGCATTTGATTCAGTACCACATCAATACTTATAACGGAATGTATGACCATATGGAATACCAAATGAGATCTGTTACTGGATTAAGGATTTCTTGATAGGAAAAATGCAGTGTGTTATCTCGGATGGAGAATAGTCGAAAGAAAAAGAAGAAACTTGAACCATAGCCCTGGGAAATATGTAGGATTGTTGCTATTCATGAGGTGACATACAAATAATATACTTTGATTAAAATAACTTTGTGGTTGACATATGCTAGGGGAATATCAACAATGTCAGGGAAAGTATACTCCCCCCCGCCCCACACACACACAAAACACGAACAACTGCAGCTTCAGTGGAGTGGAACTGCGGGCTTGTCACAACATTCCAAACACTCATGTGATTGATAACAGTAACTGAGTGTTGTAACCATGATTGTCATTGGTGGGGACAGTGGCAGAGGTAGCTGAGTATTTGGCTCTCTTTCCACTCCCAACCCCAGCAGCCTGCTTTGCATGGTGAGGCCCTGTAAGTACCTATTGCACGAAAACTGGGGAGCAATGAGGTCTGACAAAAATCTGTGATTAATTGACACCCAGCCCCTAACACTCAGTTCACTGAAATGCCTAATACAAAGGTTTAAAAAAAATAAAGTATAGTATTCTAAAAGAAGCAGTGAACTCTATCTTTTTGCAGATGAAACACTGTTTGAAAAAAAAAAAAAAAAAAAAAGCTTGATAAGATTTCAAAGTGGTACAAAGATTGACAACTCACTTTAAATGTTCAGGAATGTACAAATAGTTCACTTCATACAATGCCAGTATGTAGTTTCATATGCCTACATTAACAATAAATCACTACTGGACTCACTCAAATTGTACAATTATCTCTGTGTAACAGTTTGTCAAGGGTATGAAATGGAAAAACCACACAGGCTCAGTCATATGTAAAAGACGTGACAGATTTTGGTTCATTAGTACATTATTGGGAAAATGCAATCAGTCTGCTAAAGAGTTTTCATACAAAACACTCATGCAACCAATCCTAGATTATTGCTCAAGTTGCTGACACCAAGTAGAGCTAACAGGAGATATCTAACATACACAAATAAGGATGGCATGAATGGGCACATAATTGTTTGACCCATGGGAGAGTATCACAGAGGTGCTGAAAAACCAGAAGCAGCTGGTGCTTAAAGATAGATGGCAACTATTCTGTTAAAATCTGGTTACAAAGTTTCAATAACCACCCTGAAGTGAGGAATCTAAGAATATAATAGAACTTTCAACACATCATCCGTGTAGCAACTGCGAAGACTAGATTAAATTAACTACAGTGTACACAGAGGCATTGAAGAAATTATATGTGAATGGAGGAGGAAGGAAAGCTAATACGTATTACAATGGAAAATACCTACTGCCATGCACTTATGCACTTGACAGTGGTTTGCTGAGTACATATGAAGGTAAGGCAGCTTAATAGATACTTGATTGCACTGATTTTTCTTTAAAAAAGTTATCAACATAAGTAAATATATAGTCCTGTTTACTATTTATAATTACTTGTCATATAGTACATAGTATGTACTATGTAGTTAACAGAACTTTCCAATCCTCTAATCTAGAAATTTGGATAATTTATGGCAGGAGTGGCAACAGAGATATGTTTCTAAATTTTCTTTTATATAGGTTAGGGCTTCCCATTTCTTTTTTTTTTTATTATTATTTTAGACAGAAGATAGTTGACTACTCTTGTACCAGAGTACATAAATTCACATTGACCACAAGACAAAGAGCCAACGAAAATAATTTTTGTTCCTTGTATTAGGGCAGTGTAGGTCCCAGAAATTCATTTTTATTGTAGGCAGCAAAAACACTAAGCAGTAAATTTACTGTGAAATTAGTGTAAGAATCAGATAGGGAATGTCTAAAATAACAAGAAATTGTTGCATGCACCATTTACAAATATATTTATTTATATAGTGACACGACTGACTGCTGTCTTGTTATTGATTAAATTTTCTATTCAAGATTTCCTCTATGACACAGAATAAAGTGAAATAAAAAAAGTTTCTGATTATGGATTATAATTAAATCTTTAATTCATGGTGCTCTGTCGCCTAGATGCTTCTCATGCTCAACTTTTACCTCACTTTAATCTTTGGTCACCATATTGCATTGTGGACCTGCTACACTGTTCTACTAATTATACTATGTGGACTTCTTTGCCATTTGCACAGGACTGAGGATTGTAAGAGTGCCCACAACCATTTCAGCTCAATACGAAATGTCATAACTGTCTTCTGAAGAACTGTTTGATATCTTGTTGCTCAAATAAAACAATTACACAGTTGGGCAAACAGATCTCACATTAACTAGAGCAATATGTCTGAAGTAGATCTTATGATATCACATCAAAGAGTGCGTTGAATCAAGTCACATTTTAGACTTAAAACATTTAAATTATTTTCTTGGGCGTTGATATTGTAGACAGTGCGCCTTTCTCTCTGCCATCTGAAAAAACCACCAGGCCATAATGCCAAATCGTAAATGACCCATTCCCAGCAGCTGGAGATGCTCGATCACTGTTGCACTCTGCCAATGTCCTATGTCCACGATTATTTGTCACCTATGTAAATATATCAACACAAAGCGCAGCCTGTTGTCTGTTCTCTGTCTACTGACTACCTAAGATACATTTTTAAGTTTCATGAGCTTCTTTCATCAGCCTTGATTTATATCAGTGGACTGAACTAAATATTTAGCAGATGTAGACTCATCATATTTATTGTGGTTGAATCCACGACATATTACCATTTTTATTGGGGGGGGGGGGGGGGGGGGCGGAGGTGACATTTTTACTTAAGTTTTAACAGCTTATTGAAGCATTAGATTTTATTTATACAGTTGTATTTTCCAACAGACATGACATTTTTTTTTTCCAGAAATGGATTAATGTACTTACATCATAAAATTCGCAACCAGAGAATTCTCGATCAATTTTAACATTTATCAGACGGTCAACAATAGATACTGACAATCTATCCCTTTCTGTAGGCCAAATGTCCCCCCGAACTGAAAAAACTCTGTCAATTGGAGCAGATGTTCCAGGCAAAGACATCAAAAACTTAACAATTTTAGATATATTGCAACACAAAATATCAGTTCTTTGGAACACCTTAAAAAAATTGCTTTCTGGGTCTCTTCAGTAGCATCTGGTACTTTTTCAGAACTTTAACCACAATCTACCCTTTGGTTTTGAACTACCTAGTTCACCATTGTATGTTTAGTAAATAGGTCATCAACATCTACGGAATCTTTTGTAATTTCATTAACAACATTAGCATACACTTCTAAATCAGGCCAGGCAATTTCATTCTGTGAATATAGCTACTGAAACTTACTAAAAGCAACTTTAACGAAACTTTTCCTTCACAACTCTTAGTACTAGAATTATAAAATTTGTCTGCACTTGTTCCAGAATGTCTTTACCCTCTTTAGCAGATGACTATTATTCCCATCTTTGGCTTTGGTAAAATTTCTTATATTTGGAGAAGCAGTAGCATTAATAGCAATCCTATGTTTAGCTGTTTTCATGTGGTCTTTAAAATCATCCTTTCCTTTGTGTGAAACATAAAATTCTCCAGCACACAGTGTGCAGTAAACACACTCATTTTTACTGTCATTGCACAATTTCAAAAATTTTAATTCCTGTTGCACATAACAGTAACATTAAATACAAACTTCTTTTGGCAAACGCTACGCAATGAAATTAAAAATGAATACAGATTAAATGTGGACAAGTGATTAGACACACAGCCCTGTTGTTATACATGAGTTCAGCCGTGTTTTCAATCTTGTTTACCTAGGCACACAAACAATACTGATAGCATCGCTAGCTGAATACAACTATATGGCAAAAAGTTATTTCTCCTGCCTCTCACATGCAATGCAGACACTACATCTATGCTTTGTATTCCACATTAAGCACCTAATGGCAACACTTATCTATGGACTGTATGTTACACACACCATTGTTGGCTTATCAGGGTTGGCAATTAAAAACACCAGTAACCAAAACAGAAGTAGTGTGCTGAGATGTGAAGAAAAAGTACACACAGTCTACTAGTTATATTATGAAACATAATCAACACTGACATCATTCCACATTCAAAAATGTTCCAGAAATAAAACAATTTTATAAAATTAACATGTACGTCACATGAGAAAGTTGCATAAGTTAGTTTCAGTCAGATACATGAACAGTATATAATGTGAAAGTGCAGTTTTCTTGTCCAAAGGTAAAGATTCAGGTGTTCTGCTGTTTCCGTGCACCCATTAATGCAAATGCTTGGTTGGTTTCTTTGACAATAATATAGCAATATTTCATCCCCAAACAGAGCTCATGCTCTGTCAACACTTTATTTATTCATCCAAGAATTTTGTCATGGTAGCACAGTGAAAATCAACACCCCCCGCCCCCCCCCCCCCCCACACACACACACAAAATATATAAATAAGCATTTTGAGGGCAGGACATTGGTTGGACAGGTGTTGTTGATGGAACAATAAACTGTTACCTTTCTTTCTAGACAGCTTCTGATTTATTAGCTGCAAAAAATTTGACTGAATGCATGATGTAATTGTCCATAAAGCTTAAATTAGAAAAAATACCACAGATGACTATAATTACAATGAGTAGCACAAATATAGAAGGACATAAAAATTTGTTCACTTCTGCTAAAGAATTATAATACTCTGAAGACTCTTTCACCACTAAGTGACTGCAGAACAACAGTAGGCCTACTCATGATCAAATTTATTGACATTAGCAATATACAATAATTTTGAGCAACAATAAGCTACAGCGCAATTCACAATTTTAATTTTACAGATTGCCACACACAGAATAAGGCAAAAAATTTAAATCTCGCATTCAATATACAATAGTTGTCTTAGTAAAAAATCTACTTTTCAACTGAAAATTTTTTGTTAGTACTACCTTGTTTCTTCCAAGAATAATTTGTTTATGGACACTCTCCTCCGTTTGCTTACTGGAGGGGCAAATGACTTTTGTTCTTTACTAATGTGGTGATTTTCCCTGAAAAATGTCAATAAGCCCCAAGGAACACTTTTGTCAGAAGTTGATGTTACATCAGCAGATTCTAACAACCATGCAGAATTCCTCAGCTCAATACGAAGTTTAGCTACCTCTTCTGACCCTACATTTTTGCTTACATTTAAGTTTGGCTCCAAAGGATTTACAATGTAAAGAGGTGAATGTTCTGGCTTTATAGTGTTGGCTGATGTTAAAAGATTGATAGCTAAATTGTTAAAATCAAACGAAGAATAGAATGCAAGGAATTCTGTAAACAATATTCCTACAGTCTCAACACGATTATCCTGTTCTGCGGAGATACCTTCATGGGCAGACCCCACAATAGGAGATCTTGCAGGTCTGGCATCCAAGTGGTTTAAATTCAATGCAGGGGAAGACATGCTTAGTTTGTCAAGTGCTGGCAATATTGGAGGCGATCTCTGTTGGAGGAAGTACAGCACCATAAGAACAAGAGAGAAGTTTGTGATCCATCTGCCTGGTACAGGGTTCGTCAGGCCTACATAACGGGCCCAAGCACGAATGGCAAACACTAGAGGACGCACTCTTACATCGTGAGAACCCAAGATGTATAGCAGTTCGCTCATCTGGACAGCAAATGCATTTGAGGCTGATAAATCGCACTCAATACCTGTGAGATCTTGTTGAAATTTGACTATTGGCACTCGCGCTTGTAAAATTCGCTTGACTCCCGTTACACCTGGGAGGAACAACTGACACATGTCACCTACAGTTTCCATAAGCCGTTGTGAGGATGCACGTCCGTTGGGAGAAGACGTTTTGGCTTGGAACACCAGACGACAATCTTCCCATTTTTCGTGACTGTCATCAGTGTCCAACTGTAAGACTATATCAAGGTCACAGCCCATTCTTCCAAACCCGTTTACTGATGATCCAAAAGGAAGAGCTTTAACGTTAGGAAATGGTCCACAAAGGGCTATTTCAATCTGCCGAGCGGTTAGAAACCGTAGTCTTTCTCCCACATCGTTTAAATGAGTTGCACTATATAACACATTTATCTGCTCTGACAAGGATTTTGCTCCTTGTAATAAATTTTTAATGTCTTTATCTGTTGGTATTGCGGTTCCGTATTGATGTTTAAGTATTGGCACATCTGACTCGCCCGTTCTTGCTTGCTTCCTTCTAGGAGACTTTGAACGAAACCATAGAAACGGAGTCCTTGTTGGTATGATGTGACTTTCATTCAAATGGCAACACTGATTTAGAAGTATTTCCATTGCACTCACTGCTTTAAATTCCACAAGAATAAAGTGTGACTGTTCATTCAAACAATAATGATGCATACTTTCGATTGTGCCATATTCGGAACAATAGTTATACAAATCGGCTGCAGATTTCTCAGACTGCACCTGCACTATTACACTCCTCTTCGCCTCATTTCTTCTGTTCTCAACTCTTTCCCTGAAAGTCATTATCATCTGTTGTCCTGCAGTAATGTCATCTGGAGTATCTAAACCAATTTTCCTCGCAAAACTACTTGAACTGGTAGTGCAAAAATTTCTGAGTGTTTTGCCAATCTTGATTGAAGATCCCATGCGAATTAGCGTCATTTTAAATCTACGGTCCACTCACATCTCAATACACTGCACAATACATTACTTCTCTTGTGTTTCACAGCTACATAAAATTCACAGGATCTGCCAGATTAGTAAATGTTTCATTTTAATTATTTTTTGCCGCATTTGAAGGACTCGTATGTTTCTCATACGGTGTGTCAGTGGTCATAACCATGTAGAAAATGAAAACAACTTGTCACAAACCAGAAGGAAACAAATATACTCAAAAGTAGATGGCAAAATCAAGTATAAAATTAACTGAACATCTCCAGTACATTAAACACCGCATGTTTCCTTCGTATCGTAAACATTGTACTATGTTATCTCTGGTTACGAGGCAACATCGATGCAAATAATCGAAGAGTGCTCTATGGGCCAGTTGTACATTCTCCGCTTTGCGGGCCTGCCAAGCTCTATTCTCGGACTAAATGAGAAACACGCTGTACGAACCAGAAATAACGCCTAATCGGAGAATAAACTCGAGTTAACATAACCGACGATTTCTAGCCAGTTATCGGGCTTCACTGGGGAAAAACTTTTCAAGATGGCAGGGATAGGCGACCACAAGATTCTATTAAATAAATTAGAAGCATTAGGAATAAGAAGGGTAGCTAATGACTGGTTTCGATCATACCTAACAGATAGGGTACAAAGAGTAGAGATAACACATACTTCAAATAGATCTAAACATTTAGTAAAATACTTATCAGAACCAAAACATATTAATATAGGGGTTCCACAAGATAGCATATTAGGACCAATACTATTCCTGATATACATCAATGACTTTCCCAGTAGTGTTACTCATGGTGAGAAAATTCTCTTCGCTGATGACAGCAATATTATAGTCACTGAGAGAACAAGAGAACTCCTTACCGAGAAAGCAAATGAAACTCTCAAGGAAGTTTACGATTGGTCAATAAGCAACAAATTGACATTAAACATAAAGGAAACTAATGCCATGAACTTCAGTTTGAAGAGGAAAAATGACAATGTTAAATTAAATGTAGATGGCACCTCTATAGACTGTGTAACAAATGCAAAATTTCTAGGAATGAATATTGACTCTCAGCTGAAGTGGTGTGAACACACAAAGGTACTTGCAAACAGAATGTCATCAGCATGTTATGCCCTTAGAATTCTATCATCTGTGTGTAACATGCAGTGTCTTTTAGTTACATATTATTCATATGTACACTCAATTCTTAGCTATGGCATTCTTTTTTGGGGAACAAATCCACAAAATATGAACACAATTTTCAAACTCCAGAAAAGAGCCATAAGAATAATAACCAGAAATAGTAGTCGAGCTCATTGTAAAGATCTGTTCAAAACACTGGGAATTTTAACTGCTCCATGTGAACACATTTACCAGTCAGTTGTACACATCAAAAGTAACATTGGCAATTACTGCACAAACAGCTCTGTCCATGACCATGCAACAAGAGATAGACTCAACTTACATTTACCAAGAAAAAATAAACATAAAACTCAAAACAGCATTTTCTACCAAGGAATAAAACTGTACAATAAATTACCAAAAGAGATTAAAGAAATTTCAAAAATACACTTATTTAAGAAGGCAGCTAAAAAGTACCTGTTATGCAATACATTTTATACATTGAAGGATTACTTAGATAAAGCAGAGTAGCGGTTTGATAAAAAAATGTTATACAAACAAATAATAATAATAATGATGATTATAAAACATCCAATATTCCACATAACAGCTTCACTTTATTATTTTTCTTCTTTTTTCCTTTCTAGAGACACTCTCCCCTCAAGCTATGCATAGCACAATACTAACACCTCTTCCTCTTTCTGAGCTCAACATCTCACTCATTATGAAGGGATGCTAACTCAGTTTTTCAGGATAGCAAATGGGAACTTGCAGTACAGAAAATGGCCCAAGGATCACCTGTGTGTGTGTGTGTGTGTGTGTGTGTGTGTGTGTGTGTATGTAGTGAGTGAAGTGTTATGAAACAATGTGTGTATAGTGTGTGCAGAGACTGATAGTGAAATATGAGTGAATAGTGTGGTATTACATTATTTAATGAGTTATTTGTAAATAAATTATTGTATACCAGGAGTAAAATCTAATGATTGTCTCTAACTAGAAGTCTGTAAATATATGTGTATACGAATTAGCTTATTGTAAATTGATCTAAGCTTGTAAATACTTTGACATGTCCTATATCCTTGTAAAAAGAGATCTACGGATGAATAAAACTACTACCACTACTACTACTACTACTACTACTAGTTGCAACCAGCAATGACGAGATTTTGGCTGAACTGTTCATGAGATTGACGAAGGAAAAGAAAGATTGACGACACCGATTCAGAATTTGTATCAAGTTTTGCTTGTCAGCGGAAGCCGTACTTCGTCTTATCATTCTTGTACATGAGAAACTGGAGCATATGACGGACAGGCGAGATTATTTCTTTGCGAGACTATTTCTCTGATTTCTGTCTGCCTCTTTAGCTGAAGCCGGCACGGTGGCTCAGTATGTTAGGTCATAAAGCTGGATGGCCTCTGTAATAAAATGTCATGTGAGATCCGCAACGAGCAAACGCAACGATCAACAACAAACCAAATGGGGGATAAAATGGTTACGTACTTGCTTCCCTAGCAGCGGGCCCTGGTTCGATTCCCGACTGGGTTAGAGATTTTCTCCGTTAATGCACTGGGTGTTGTGTTATCATCATTTCATCCTTGTCACTCGCATGCGAGTCGCCGAATGTCGTGTCGACTGAAATAAGCCTCGCACTCGGCAGCGGAACTTCCTCGGATACCATACGATCATTTCATTTTTGTCCTCTGTTTTCTTAAATAATACTGTTTATTTGTAGTAATATACATTCGTTTTCAGTACCTCGCGAATTCCGTCGTATTATTTATGTGAATCAGGCACCTTAAAATGACGGTTCATACAAAAATACTCTCGTTCATCTGGCGTGTGTTACAATTGCTGCAGTAGCTTTAAGGACTGTTTCATTTTATTTAGCAGATAGTGCGGTGATAGGCTTTACCATATCGAAAAACCACACCAATTATGGGTGCAATTTGCATTACCAGCTTTTTCTGTTTTCTACAAAACACCAATTTTCGTGTTTCGAAACGCTTTTACAAAACAGTATTGCCTCAATCTCGTGAATAGCCGAAAATATTGTTCCACTCTGTTTTCTATTGGGAATGCCCCTTTTTGCAAACACCACAGCACTGTCAAAACAACTTTCCAACTGTTATTGGAAATATTAGGAATACAGGCCCATTAATGCTTCAGTGCAAGAAGATTGTCTGCCACCTACTGTTACTTACTGAAGACAGTGAACTATTTGTTCTTACTCAGGCAAAGTTTAACACAGTAAGATTAAGAGGAAAGTAAGATTTTTTTTTAAAGCAATGCTTCCCCATCTATAGAACGTCGTTTCTCTGTTATTAGTATTGTACACATAAACCCACCCATATTTATCATAAAATAATAGCTATATTTCTATGCTATAAGAATAGAACAAGAACCTAATTATCTGCATAATTGTAGAATGTGGAAGGGGCGCCTGGAATACTATGTTTTTTTTTAAATTTACTTGAATGTAAAGTTATTTTCAGTGTTCTCCTTTATGTCAAACTGTAGCTAATTGAAGATAATTTAAATTCAAATATCTTATATTGTACTTGTGTGAAGTACCATTTTACTGAAATTGGTGGCATATTATAATTGTTTAATGTTACAAAAAGTTTGGTAGCACACTAATGTCCACAGTTCACTCAGCCAAATCTACAGCAGATAATAATGTTCACTCCCTTATATCCCATTTTGTACTGAATGCTTCAGAGCGACAAAATTGTGCACCACCTAGCATTATTCCCCTAAACATGTAAATTATTTCAGTTTACTCAATCAAAGTTTAACACAGTAAAATTAATAGGAAAGTATTTTTTTAAGAAAAGAAATCTACAGGAGATACCTTTTGTATTTCTCAGTTATTAGTATTACCCACATAATCACTTTCAAATTTATCATAAACTAACTATCCTGTGTGACCAGAACATAGGTACTTTTCATTCTGTTGACATGAATCTTTACATCTACATCTACCTCCATACTCCGCAAGCCACCTGACGGTGTGTGGCGGAGGGTACCCTGAGTACCTCTATCAGTTCTCCCTTCTATTCCAGTCTCGTATCGTTCGTGGAAAGAAGGATTGTCGGTAAGCTTCTGTGTGGGCTCTAATCTCTCTGATTTTATCCTCATGGTCTCTTCACGAGATATACATAGGAGGGAGCAATATACTGCTTGACTCTTCGGTGAAGGTGTGTTCTCGAAACTTTAACAAAAGCCCATACCGAGCTACTGAGCGTCTCTCCTGCAGAGTCTTCCACTGGAGTTTATCTACCATCTCCATAACGCTTTCGCGATTACTAAATGATCCTGTAACGAAGCGTGCTGCTCTCCGTTGGATCTTCTCTATCTCTTCTATCAACCCTATCTGGTACGGATCCCACACTGCTGAGCAGTATTCAAGCAGTGGGCGAACAAGCGTACTGTAACCTACTTCCTATGTTTTCGGATTGCATTTCCTTAGGATTCTTCCAATGAATATAAGTCTGGCATCTGCTTTACCAACGATCAACTTTATATGATCATTCCATTTTATGCTTTGCAATCAATGTACTTTTCGTCACATATTGGGAAAGTAGCAAAATAGGCTAAGTTCTCTTACACACTGTGTGGTACTGTAATGTCCCTGGCCTGATATGTATATCAAATAAGTTTATCTACACTTACTGGCAGAATGCATAAACATCAAGAATTTATGTTGTAATATCTTCTGTAGAACAATATGTTGTGAGGTAAGGTATAATATTGTTTTAAAACTGCTTGCATTATCCTGTTTCAGCTGTTTTCTTACATGTGGATCTGCTTCTTGTAATTCTTTCATGTTTCTGCACTTGTCAATGTGGTTATGGTATTGTTGGTAGTGTTTGTTTTTCAGTGCAGTGCAGCAGACAATTACTTGTTGTTAGTTTGATAGTGACAAGGGACAGCCGGCATGATTATTAAAAAAAAATATGTATTACACTTGACAATATGAACAAGAGACAGTTATTTAATTATTTCAGTGCTCTATTGTAATGAAAAGAAAATAAACAAATGTATATAGATTAATATATTTTTATTCTGAACTCATTAGTATTAATTTTTATTATGTGATCCTAATTTTTAGGTTTATGATCCTTTTTTAAGCACTACAGTTCTCTCTCCCTTCTCTGGTGCTTGAAGTATCACCCTCTGCAACTCTAATTCTTTTACATTTGAGAATAGGTAGTTTTATTCTGATAACAAAACTCACAGTTCTGAGATGAGATAACAAGAAAAAAGGAAGAAGACAGTGAAGGTGCCAGGCCTCTGGTTACTTCCCTTTCCTCTGAGATTACATACAGGTGCTAGATATGACTGCACACCCCAAAATTATGTGTGAAACAGTTTCTCAACCATTGATGGTGAGATACAACAGCAGCAGTCTACAGGTTGGTATGTACCACAGGTATATTTCCATCCCTAGATTTAAAAAAAAAAGATAATGGATAATTACTGTAAATGTTGGCATCTCGCTCTTCCACATATACTCTAAATATAATTAATAATCATCGCATCACAGAAGCATGATTTACATATGCCCAAGAACTGCAAATGTAGCTGTACAAAAGGTGTATAAAAGGGTATAACACCTATTGCTACTGTACAGGTACATTTGATGGAATACTATCATGTAGAAATGTGGCATCTCAATCGAAATGTCTGAAGTGCCCTTTAGTAGACAACTTTGTCAAATCCTGTATTTCATAATACACAATTTGGAACTTACATTTCACATATGGGGCGCCACCAGTCTATAGCCTCTGGTACCTTTCCTGTGCTTAATATTTACGTCTTTCTTTTTTTAATAACAATAATAATAATCATATGTCTACTGTAGCTGCTCTGTCGATCTATGTGGAGTTTTTTTCTGGATAGATTTTTTTTGTGTACTTTATTCTGAAATCTAGACAGATTTCTTATAAGTAAAATCACATTTACCTGATCATTTAACTATATTCAAGATAGGAAGTCATACATACATATTTCCTACCAGTTTAGTTAAATGTTTTGCACTAATATTTTCACTGAATGAGATTGTAACAGTTTTCTACTATACTCTTGAACTCATTCACAGTATCTACCAGCCTCAAAGTATCCTCAAGCGAAAAGTTTTGCGATATGGAACATTTATCACCCATTTTTGACACAGACGACTACTACTTAAATACGAAACGATGTAGGCGAAAGTACCCAGAGCAGTGGTTCCCAAACCTTTTTGTAACGTGACCCACTATTTTTCTGGAAACATTTTCGCGACCCAGTATATACATATGTATACTCTACCACTACAGCAACTATGCAGTAGTTAATAGTACTGTAAAAATTATATATAATATGAAACTGAACTTAGTACTGTACAAAAAAATGCTTTTCTGAGTATTGACTCTGAAAATGGTGAAAGGAACATAATTAAAGAAAAGAAACAATATTTTGGCCTACAAGAACTTCATTTCATTCAAATTAAATAGTGAACTTAATGAGATTTGTGGTGTTGTTCAGTTGTGGTGTTAATGAAACTTTCTGTATCTGGATTGAAGCTTGTTAGTTTTAGCCATAAATCGTATTCCCTGCAAAGTTTGTTTCTATATTTGTTTTTAAAAATTGTTATATGAAACCAGTCCGATGTAGCAAAGCTTTTCCGCATTCCACAGGGCGAAAGGAATGCGAAAAGACGCGAATTGTGGCTACACCGCATTGGAAGAAAAAATACATTTCCATACGAAACAGCTAAATTGTATGAGGTAAGGAAACTTATCTTTGCATCAGGGAATCACGTGAATTTCGTATTTCAAAGCGTAGTGTGACAGTATAGTTCAGACAGTCTGCCTTCGGCAGGGCAACAGAGCAGACGCGTCCGTGTTCACCCCATGCGGAGCGCGAGGACGTCTTTGTTTACATTCTAGCGTTCGTTGCTTAAGTGCCGGCTTACCGGGTACTATCGATGGCGAACTGTTACCGTAAATCTACACTACGATTTACTTTCTGGAACGATTATGTCCGACCCAAAGCACTCGAGGTGGAGCGTTTTCTGCGAGAGGAAGTGAAGATCCCAGTGACCGATATTATCGTCATTACATTTGTCAATCGTGAGCAGCACGGTCTATGTTAAAATCATTAACGACGCGGCTTGCGAACGCATCCTACGTGAGACCAAACAGGGGCACCGCTTCTGTCACGCTGATGGCAATGTGGGGGAGGTAACAGTCGACCACGCAGCCTTAGGTATGCGAACGATACGCATTTTCGAATTGCCATTCGAACTTCCTGCTGAGGAAGTTGTCGCGGCACTCCGCCCGTACGCCACAGACCACACTGCGGAGAAGTGGACACAGTTTCGGACGTATCCTGTCCTAAATGGGGTCCGACAGGTCACCATTGATCTCCGAAGCCACGTCCCGTACTACTTACAGATCGGCGGATGCCGTGCAACAATTATACACGTCGGCCAGCCTCGGACCTGTTCCGGGTGCGGCAAAGAGGGCCACCTTAGATCCGAAAGCCTACAGCGGCGTATTACGCAACTTCCAGCTGCCGTAGAACCACCCACGTCGCAATTTACAGTGCTACTGGTGACCTACGCCGCTGCTCTAGCTTCTCCTACCGCTCTGCAACGCCGCCTGGGCGCCACCAACAACGGTGCCACCAATGAGCCCAACGAGACACCGATGGAGAGCGCCCCAGACGGCCCGCCGCCTCGGCCGTCCATCGACGCCGCTCCGACGATGCCGACGCAACCGGACGCTGATCCTGACCTCGCCAACACGATGGAGATCGACTCGCTGATCTTTCCTGCAGCGGCCTTCCTGCCAGAGCGACGCAACTCCCTTCCGTCGTCGGACATGGAGGGTCGCACAAGTAAACAACATTTTCCGAAACGTCACAAGCGAAGACGTCACACAGTTTGCGCCCAAGAGGAGACGATTCAAGTCGAGGATGACGCAACCGTCGACCAGCACGAGGCCCCAGAACCCGCTACTGCTGACGAAGACGTTACGGGCGTGGAGACATCCACTGGTGTGCATGCGCCCCGTGGTGATGCTGAACTAATTCATGAGCTTATCACAGGCGACACTACACCACACACCATTACTACATCTTCTGCAGACAAAATGGATGATACACTGGTGCCTGCTTCCACGGCGTGGCACGAGAAGGAGGTCGAGGAGCAGGACCTGTTACGGGACCCTGCGCCTTCACGGCCGCACCACTAATCATACTCTCGCCAGACTCCCCTGCGGGCCAGCGGGATAACGTTCCACTGCGACGCCCACGCCCTTGCGCGGACGGTGGAGTGGACCAGCCTCCAGCAGTCCGCCATCAGGCCTACTGGCTAGCAACCATCAACACCAACAACAACTGTTCCAAGGTGAAAATCCGCCTCATGCAGGAGATATTCTGGGCCTCAGATATTGTTTTCGCCCTTCTGCAGGAACTTCACTTGGCCAGTCTCCCAGTCTCCCAGATATCAATGGTTATACCGCCCACACCTCCGCGAGTTATCCTATGGACCGCGCAGTGGCCATCTACGTCCGCCATGGGATTTCTGTGACTGACGTCGCCTTCCTTCCATCAGCTCGGGGCAAGGCACTCACTGCCATGGGGACACACATCATTAATGTCTACACTCCCTCAGGCACCAACCGACGGCATGAAAGGGCCCAGTTTTATTCCGAGGAAACCGCTCCCATGCTTTTAGGGCGTTATGACAACTGCCTACTAGGAGGTGATTTCAACTGCGTTTTGCATCCCAAAGATCAGATTCCCCACTATACTACATGCCAGGAACTATGTCTCCGTGCGCCATTCAAACTCAATACTTCTCACCTGTATGACCTGGCATGTCGCCAACAAGTCACTGAAACGTGTACAGCCTGTGAACGACGCCTTCCCCACTGCCGCTCGATATTGACATGGTGGTTGAACTGTGCCAAGCTGGCGATCCGGAGGATACTAATGAGATACGGGAAGGACATGCCCGACTGGCATCGCAACACTGTTGACTTCTATTATGCGATTCTCCGAGATCTGGACGCTCAACCGCCAACCCCAGGCAACCAGTTGGAGTGGCAAAGAACTAAGGCGAAAATAATTGCGCTGACACGCTGGAAAATGTAAGGGGTGGTGATACGGACGAGACGCCACGATCACACAGGTTTAGAAATTCCATCCATGCATCATATAGTGTCCAACGAACGACAGCGTCGTCGGCAGATCATCAGCACTACGACAGCGCCTCATGGCAAGCAGGTGACCACTGAGAATGACATCGTCCACGCATTCGTCGAGTACTACCGTCGTACTTATAGTGAAGAAGGTGTTGAAACTGCAGCAGACGACTCCATTTTGCATTACGTCGAGCGCAACCTCCCCCACACGGAGGCAGATGCTTTGACAGTGGCGGTCACGCTAGACGAAGTCAACAACGCAATCGCCAAGGGTGCTGTCAACAGATCGCCCAGCATTGACAGCTTACCGATTGAGTTTTACCGTGCCTTTCGGGACCTCGTGGCACCGAGGTGGACGACTATGTATCAAGAACTGATGACATCTGACCAAGCAATCCCACCTACCTTTGCTGAGGGCATCATCATACCAGTCCACAAACCAGCCCGTGGTTCGATGGTCACGAGTTACAGACCGCTCACCCTACTCAATGCCGATTACAATATTTTCATGCGCTTACTGGCAATGTGGCTCCGAACAATACTCCCTCATATCCTCTCGCCAGAGCAAACGATGCCTGGAGGACAGGTTAACATACAGACTGCCACAGGGGAATGCCGCGACTTAATGCGATGGCAGCGGCTTGCAGACCCCGCCCTGCGGTTGTTTGCTATAGACTTCGACAGCGCCTTCCATAAAGTGCGCCATCGTTTCGTGTTTCCGGTGGCGGCCCGAATGGGTATCCCCCCTCCGTTTCTCGACGTCATCCGGCGTCTTTACAACAGTGCCAGTTCACGTGTCCAAGTCAATGGTCGTTTAGCAGGGCCGGTACCTATCTGCTGTTCCATACGGCAAGGGTGCCCCCTCTCTACCGTCCTGTATGCCATTGCTCTTGAGCCCCTCATTGGAGGCTTGACGACCAAGCTCTCTGGCCTCACCCTACACCAACACAATTTTCGCTGTTGGGCATATGCTGATGACCTCCTCCTCCTAATTATCTCCAGCTCTGAGATTCGAGTAGTCCTCGAATTGATTACCAGTTATGGGCCTGACGCTGGCAGTGCCATGAACGTCGCCAAATCTTCTGCAATGCACACTGGACAAGTCCTCCAGGAGGGTGAAGTAGGACCCCTGCCACTTGTTCAGACTTTCCGGTACCTGGGCATTACCTTTACCCCCACGGTCACACACACAGCGGCAAGAAATTTCTGTCGCCTGTCACACTTCATCCGCAATGACGTCCTCCAGAAACTTTTGCACCACCAGGACACACTTCAACAGGTTGAGTTTCTTAATCTTTATGTGGCATTGGTCCACATCGCGCAAGTTCTCCCTCTGCCAACTGCTGCAATTGGGCGCAACCTTCAGGTGGCTTTTGGCTATTATCGCATGGCTGGTTCCATGTTTAAAGTCCGTTATGAGACGCTTACCCTGCCCCCACGGGATGGTGGCGTTGGGCTCGTCAATGTCTGTAAGCGAGCTGCAGCCTTGTACATGAGTACCATGAGAAAACAGTGAATCGGCCAGAGCGCATCTCTAACACACAGCTTGTTTCAGGTCGTCCTGCCTAATTCCACCTCACCACTGGTGTCTGTCGGCCATATCGTGCCTCATTTGTCTCATATTTCGACATTTTTCGTGGACTACAGTTACATACATAGCAGTCTCCCAGATACGCGCCCACCCAGGACTAAGGATTTTTACAGCCTGCTGATGCGCTGTGTTTCCTGGAATGTGATGGAGACCAAACATCCCTCCATCCAGTGGCCCATACTGTGGACTACCGTCCACCAGCCCTTCCTCCCTATGAACGTCCGGGCACTGTGGTATCACATAGTCAACAGGAAATTTGCCATGAAGCAGCGACTGCACAACATTGGCTTGACAGAATCCCCTCTTTATCTCCTTTGCCAGCACCTGGACACAGATGAACACCGTCTCACATACGCCCTTCGCAAGATGTATGGCGCTTCATGCAGAAAATCATTGCCTGCTATCTCCGGGCGCCACAGACACAATCGAACCTCAAATGTTTCTATACCCGGAGGACAAACATTTTCCTGCTGCCAAATCTCATGCTATTACGTTGGTCAAAGGGTGGGCGGTCGCTTATCTCTTTCATGAGGGACCTAAATCCCACATCGACTTCTGGACCTATTTACGAACAGCCCATGCAGCTCTCGAAAACACGTCACGTTACTGAACGTTTTTTGCTAACTATCTTCGAGGGGTCTTTGTTAGACCTCCACTAAGTAGGGGGGGGGGGGTGCCTGGCTCAGAGGGCACCTACCCCTCCTCCACCAGTGGTGTCTCTGAGTTTAAGCCACCTACGATCGATTCTACTTCTGACTTCCACGGATGGGAGAGCACATCACAGATTGCGCGGATTTTATTTCTGCTTTTCCTTTTTCTTTACCCAGAATTTATATATTTTTTTCTCTGTCACCGATGTGTTCCACATAATTTCATGATAATAGTGAATATTCAAAAACACCATGCAAATGAATAAAAACAACATCGCCTAACACGTCTGTTTATTCCTCTGTCTCCCACTTCCCTAAGCACCACCCACCAGACCACTATCCCAAAAAAATTAAAAAAGATCATAAAAATTTTAAAAACCAAAAAATAATAAAAAGAATGAAAAATTCGGTATAGCATTTGGTATCTGATATGTGGGTCCTGGGTTCAGTTCCACCCAAAACCAAAAATTTTTTTTCTTCACTTTATAAATATTTGTAGTAATATTTATATAGAAATAGATCTAAATGCGTTAACAGTGTTATTGATAGTATTAATGAAACTCCATCCACATCATTTTTACAATAATGCCTACGATCACCATTGAATAAGACGGAACCTGAAGAATCAGACCTTCAAATACAGATGTACTTCGTATATATGAAATTGAAAAGGTTTATTTTGTTAGTTATTCATAATGCCATCTTAACTACTTTACGTGTATTAGTTTTGAACTTTATTTAACAGTGTAATTTGGATTGTTATTTTTAGCTTCACTTCACACCTGATCAGTCTGAAGCAAAGCTTAAGGATGGTGTTAAAAAACTCAAACCTAATACGGTACCCACTATATTTAGCTATCGTCCTCAAATTAAGGAACGAAAGCCACCAAAGGACAGGAGTTTGCAAAGGGAACTTGATTGCACTTACACTACACAGACCGAGCCAGGTACTGTTTAAATATATGTAATTAAAGAGAAACTTATCTATCTTACTCACTACTAACTTTTTACGAAACTTCAATTTCTCGCATTGTAATTCGAGAAAGCATTTTTTTGTTATTATTATTAATATTATTTCTTTCCAGGTAATGAGCAAGTTTGTGTAGTTCCTCGAGAAGTTTTGCCGGATGTTCACAGTTTTGACGTCGAATTACCTTCTGAGAATGACACTGAAACGGAACTAGACAGTTTTAAAAGGAAAATTCAGTTATTGATACAATGGCTGCATCTGTGAAACCTTTTTTAAACGACGATCAGATCTCGGCACTGAAAAAAAAAAAACTATGCGAGGGACAAAGTCACCGGAAACTATTAAGTAGGCTTTGAAAATTCGATTAGCTTCTGGAAGCGTTGGATATAATGCGGTAAGGGAACTGGGATAACCATTACCAAGCGAACGAACTCCATGCAGGAAACTTGAGTCTCTGGCGTTCAATCCAGGTATTTTATAGGATTTCGTATCCGCTCTCAAAGTGAAGGTAGACACCATGAATGCTTTTGAAAGACATGATGCAATAATGATGGATGAGATAAGTCTCAAGCCAGGCTTAAATTACGACAATTTCATAGAAATTCGTAATTGGTCATCCAATATTTCCAGCAGCCAATGGCTCGTATGCAAAACATGCTTGTCACGCCTTGGTATTTATGCTTGGTGGTCTAAGTACGATGGACACAAATAATGGTTACTATTTCACTGGGAAATCAATTTCAGGTAAAGAACTAAAGTCTTTCCTGTGGCAATTAATTATGAAGTGTGAAGCGATTGGTCTGATCGTAGAAGTTATTGTATCAGATGTGGGTGGACAAAATCAGGTGCTGTGGCGTGAATGTGGTATTACTGCTGGCTGTTATAATGAAACAAAGAATTTCTGCCAACATCCATTTTCTCCAGAGCGGAAGCTGTACTTCATGCTTGACGTAGCTCATATCTTGAATAATCTGAAGAATCACCTAACTAATTCCGACCACATTGTCCTACCACAGCAAGTAGATGCAGACAATAATTTGGTGGGACTGGTAGTCTCGATTGAGCCTATCAAAAAACTGTACGAGTTTGACAAGGAAAAGAAATTAAATATTGCTTGGGATTTAAAAGATAATGTCATAAGGCCAGGGCATTATGATAAAATGAAGGTTGGTCCTGCTTAAGCACTTTTGAATCACAGAGTAACAGCAGCGTTACACTATGCAATAGAGGAACATGTACTTGAAGATTCTGCCACATCAACAGCGTTTCTCATAGCCACAATTTTCCATTGGTTTAAATTAATGACCTCACGGAACAGGATAACTGCCATGAGTAGAGCCGTTGAGGACAAACACAATGATGCTGTACAGTTCCTTAAGAGTGTCATCTCGCTGTTTGAAAATTGGAAACAGGGGTATCTGGAATCCTGTACAATATGGAGTTATTCTAGCAACGTGCACATCTATCAATGTCCAGGATTATCTTCTGAACGAAAACGGTTTCCAGTGTGTTCTGTTGTGCAGACTGTCACAGGATTCTCTGGAAATGGTTTAAGCCAGTAATCCCATTCCAAATTGTCTCAGTTTTAAGATGATACTGCAGCTTATTGCTGTGTCACAGTATTTTCGTCTCAGTCGCCATGGAAGTTATCAGACAGAAGATGCTGAATTTCTTGTCGACTACTTGGAACACAGACAGATGTACGATGAAGAGAAGGCACAGACCAGACGATGTAGACTTGCTTGCAAGTGCGAATTCAGACGTGAGCTATGTTGAAGAAATGCCACCTGAGGAAACACAGTCTCTATATTATTTCGTAGGCAGAACGATGAAGCAAGTGAAGCCAACGTATTTACTTTGTGAAGCATGCCGAGAATCACTTTCAGCAAAGGAGAAGTCTGAATGTGAAGCAGTAAGAGACTCACTGAACTAAAAAATTACACAGCTCAAGACAGCTTGGAATACATTTACCAACAAATATTTCGCATTATTGAGATGACAGAAGAAGTCTTTCGTGTGAATGAAAAGCTGTTCCTGGAATCTAAGTTGTCCTACCAAGCACTGGAGGCAGTTGCATACAAATCAGTGAAGGAACTCGTGCAGAATATTCCTTCTTGTCACAGTGCCGTGGACAGAGTTGTACATGAATTTTTGAAGACTCGAATTTATATTCTTCTGAGGAAATATAACTGCCAGGTACAGAAGGATGCTACATCAAAGTGCAGTAGTAGAAGTATTGGTATGAGAAATGCAGTAAAGGTGTTTTAAGAAGAAGAAATTTATTGTCTTTCTTAGGTTTTAGCTAAATTGATGTCATGGTAATTTGTAATTTTGTGTTTCTTTATTTTTAATTAGAAATAATTACCATTATTTGTAACAAACAAGCATTAAAAAGGAATTATCCAAATCGAAGTGTGCATTTGTATTATAATATGTGCTGTAAGTCATGTGTGTACCTTAGAAGACCCTGACTGGAGTCTTGTCATTAGGGCATATGATACTTTTCACAAAGGTCAGCATGAGAACAAAATTACTGCTAGTTATATTTATAAGCGTCTGGATCTCAGTGACAAAGTAACAAATGTTCATTAATTTTCACAGTAGACGTCGAGTTATCAAGGATGTAACGATTAATAACGATAATTATTTGTTCACTTAACGCACTGTCATATTCAGGCCGGTTTCCTTCTTCATAAAGGCGAATTCTACATTTGCCCCCCTAGGGCTGCCATTGCGCAGTAGGCCTAAAATGGCGGCGACCGGCGGGTTGGTGGTACTCTCCCATATACAGGACTTTATTGGCAGTTATTAAAATAACTGGTGGTATCAGATGAGCGATAATAACAGTAACCACTACTTCTCAGTAACTGGTTATTCCTATCAGTTAAGTTATTTTTTGCCCCCTCTATTAGACACTAGACAGTTGTTTAGAGTTTTGTTGGGGTATGGGTTATTGCCAAACAGGACATCAGGAGTTGCGTCGACTGCTATTGGAGGCGGCTGTGACATTCTGTAAGAAGGCCACCGATGTAATGAAATTAGTAGTTTCCTTTGAGAATAACTTTAACTTGCAAAACATTCATCATTTGTCGTCGCTCTTATAAAATCTGCAAATAGTATCCACACTTGCCGCCTTGATGGCAGCACGCTCGATATATATCGGTCGGAGGCCACTTCGTTACGCAAACTCGAAAATAGATTTACTAAATCCGGTTTTGAGAGCCCAATGTAAACTAGACGACACATTGGTTTGCGGACGTCCCCTTTTTGAAGTATTGCGAACAAAAACCAGACTGTCGCTTTTTTTTAATCCTCCCTGTCTATTTCCTAAGTGTTTTTAATCAGCACCACTGATCCCCTTGTTTTTTTTTTTTCTTCACAACTTTTTCGCCATGCACCAGTTTTAAACAGTACCCGTTTTATCAACTCTTTTTATTGTTATACCTCCTCATTATTTTTTAAAACTTTAACTGTAGGCTGCAGAGCGGTTTATTGCGCTGCTGCCAGCCCGCACCCCTCTGGGGGGAATCGAAATATAATAAAGGAAAAAAAAAACTTGGTTTGCGGAGCGTAAATTTTGATGTACAAGTTAGCAGACAACAGCACTCAAACCATGGAGGTAAGAATACCTCCATGACTCAAACATTATCATCCCCTCACCAATGTCAGTGTTGCAACTTCCTACCAGTGAATATATGACGCTTCGTTCCGTTCGATATGCGTGAAATTTTTGCACCTATTATCGTTTGTATGTTGGCTGCTCTGGGGTTTAAGCACTGTTGACTGTTTTGTTTTGAGCTATGTTGTTGTTGTAGCGGCTGAGAGAGTTGTGTGTTGGTTAATGTAACAGTTAATTAAAATAACATTTAATGTTCTGTGAACGATAGAAGAAGCAAAATGATGCGATCGAACTTGGTTAAAATTTTAAATAGTATGTGCATTTTTTTTACTGTAACATGCATTATTGGGTGTAACTTGTATTTATTACATGGGTAACGTAAATGAATATAACAGTTTTAATAATTTCCTTTGTTTAACAGGCTCATTTTCAAAGATGTGCGCCGAACAGACAGCAGGCATGAAACATTTTCCTCCACCTCCAAAATACGATGGTAAGCAGGATAGTGATTTTGTTTCTCTGTTGCTGTATGTGCCAGAGACATTTTAAAGTTGTTAAGAGAATGTTGTTCATAGTACACTCAACCCCTAATTAAGTTTTTCTTTCGTATGTGTCATCCTATTATTTTGCTCGAACTGTTAGTGTGTGTGAGATTTACAAAAAACGATATAAAGTGCAAAACAACTATGTAGTAAAAATTACTTTCTTGCGAGAAAGAACTTCTCTGTTGTTTTGTTAATAACGGATGTTCAACTGTAAGTCATTCCTTCCTCCTGTTCACAGATTTTAATTACGCTTTTATTCTTGTTATTGAGAGGACCCTTTAGCTTTTCATTTTTGTAAGGGACTGCTGTGAGTGAACTGGTAAATGTCATTTTATGCTTTCATGAGAAACGGAAAGCTGTTACATGTTCTGTTGCCGTATGAAGACCTTGAAAGCTCTTGCCACTGAATATGTACGGTGCCGCGATGTATTTTCCATGAGATTTGTTTGGGTCTAGGACAAATGAGAGAACAGTTGAGGGAGGCAAGAAATATGTTTATTGTATTACACTTTGAAGAAGGCAAGGAACGATGTAGGCCTACACTGCTCAGTAATTATTCAATCAATGCTTATTTGATGGCATATACACACTTTCATCTAATGTAATCTTAACTTAAGCTGTTACTTTGGAAACGCAATTAGGTATTAAAGGCTTGTTGATGACTAGTCATTATTGGATTAAAGAAGGATGAAATAGGAATTTTCCCTGCATTTCCTTTTCAAAGGTACCATAAGTTTGAGCTGCAAGGGATAATCCAAATCTGATGTCTTGCTCTAGTACATGCATTTAAATGGAACAAGATATTATGCTTTAATAAAGTCATTCATTTCTCTTTATTAATACCCAGACCAAAACTAACAGTGTGAAGGAAACTTCTTTCAGTTTGTAAATGAACATAATTTGAATGAATGCAGTAGAAGAAAAACATCTTAGTTTCTGTGGCAACATGTGGATCAAATGGACATTGAACACGATTACTAAATTTAACAGTGCCACCTTTCAGAGTGGTATTAACACACTTATTCTTCTGAAGTGTAAAGTTCAGAGTCAGACCTATCTATATCATGAGCTTGAGGATTTCTTTCTATGTATTTAGGGTTAAATCTCATGCTTGAGAGAAGAAACATGCTTTGAACTAACAGAGGACATCAGTGAAAAGCAGTGGACAGACATAACTATCACAATGTACTCAACATAATAGTGAGGGGTGGTATTTAAGTTATTTCCATTCAAATTAAATTGATTTAAAGCTGCATCCCTTTCTGAGTAGTTTCTGTAATTCACTTTTAATAAAGGGCTGCCCTCTTTTGTTTGTCATGATGAAAATATGCATTCTCTAAGCTTAAGGGGACCACACCCTGCCCATCTAACCCATGTTAATTTAGGCAAGTATTTAACCCATTTCTGAAACAACTATTTGATGCAGGACCTTAATATTTTTACTGTATGTTACATGATGCTAATAGAGTGAACTGTACTAAAATCTACTTTATCCATTGTATAATTTTTAAGAAATACTTTTTTAAATGTATTAAGAAAAACATATTAAGTTTTTTCTTCAGAAATTTTTTTTTGTGATCTTCCTAATGGGGAATATTATTGAATGTAGTACCAGAAATGGCTTTCGGTGTTATGCAGAAAATCTGAAAATTCCATTCATTTATCTATTATAGTTTCTGATATAATGAGGAATATGTATTGAAAATTTTAGTTTGTGGGAAATTGACTTTAAAGAAAAAACTTTTGAAATTTATTACTTACAGTTAATTAAAAATGCATATGATGGCCCTTCTTTGGCCTCTAGCAGGTCCTCCAGCTTCTTTTTCACCTTCCTGGATGTTTGTCTTGCTTTCTTGGCCATATTAGATGCATACCTGTCTGCATCGGCTATCCTCATTGTATCGCAATGTTGCAGCCCAGTGATCATATTTTCACCTGGATTTATTCTAGCTTTTTCAGTACCCAACATTTTCCAATATTACCACAACTGAATGTAATAACAGCATCATGAACTAGTTTCATTGTATGCATGCCTACAAATACAGTTTCAGGAAGGTGGTTCCAAATTATGCTGTTGAAACATTCAACACAACCAAACTCATATAAACAAGCACTGCAAACATAAGTATAACAACTACTCGCAATCACACTTGAACAAAACTAACCGCCTGTTTGAAAGCGTGTTGTTTACAAACAACAGAAACAAAAGAATACCGACCGTTGCATTCCAAGGATATCCAATAAACTCGAGAGTTAAAAGAAAGAAAAAAAAAAAAAAGAAACAACAACCAAACGTGCAATGTAGGGGATATAAAGATCTAAAATACATGCAGAAAAGTGGGCATGGCACATAAACACGTGTGGTAGGAAAATGCTCGGAAAAATTTTTTTCAGCAAAATCCTTTTCAGAGTACTTATAATAAAACCTTAATCTGTTGAAATTGATGAAAACCGAAAATCAACTTTTTTTTTCCCCAACCTGAAGCATGATGTGGTCCCCTTAAGTGCAGTGCACTGTCACAGTATCTGGTAGTACCACTGCATTGCTAAACACAATACCCAATACACAATACAAAAATTAACTGCATTCAAACCTTAAAAACAAAAAAGCTTAGCCATTAGGAAACAAAACTAAATAACTCCTCAACCTACTCCAACTGCCACCAAAACATGTCCCATCCCCCACAAACCATTGCTGCCCCGACGCAACCTACTCAGCTCACAACCCTCGGCCTATCCATTTTCCTCACTGCCCACAGGAAACAACGAATTGCAGAAGAATTCTAAAGGACAATCTTTCAACAGCAGTATTTGTTGAGGATGACTGCAGGGTGGAAGAGCACCTTTTCCCCTTCTATATAACTGATTTAATAAGGCCCCAAAACCCTTCTATTGCGTTGTAACACGCCCCAGTACTGTAATCTTTAAACACAGTACTGTGATTGACCACAAGATTGTCATGTCCCCGTTTGCCAAACCCTTATATGACGAAAAACCATCTGAAACTATAGTAGTTCTCTCCTCGATGTATTCCTCAATCAAAGCCACTAAAACCCTTTTATTTCTGTTCTGAAGCACCCTAAAAACATCATCTGAAATCCCCGCACCCAATATAACAGCTCTCCATACCTGCAAACCTGCATGAGGTCCATGCTTTCCTTTTCCCGAACTGTGACTTATTATTTCCATTTCCACCACTACCCCCCCGCCCCCCCCCCCCCCCCCTAAATTTTCTCGTGCATTTAGCAAATTCAGGTGACACTTCTTTACAATATGGATATCAATCTAAAACATATAAAGCACTCACCCCAGTCTCATGTGCACAGAAGGAAATGAAAGAACAATAATAATAGTAATAAGTAATTAAAACAATCTCTTGGGTGGCCAACCTAAATTTCTCAGTCTGATCTCTCTATGTATGGACCACGATATATATAAAGGTTCCTGGTCCATCAGCAGAATCTTTGGTCAACTCCATCTATACCACAGTCAAGCCAAAAGCCTACAGAAACTTGGCTGTGTACATCATATCGTCCTCCAAGGTAATCAGTGACAAATGACTAGTAAGCTTCTGCATCATTTTTGGACCATAAGAAACACACGGCACTAATACTATCTAACATGAAAGCATTACCCCTGCTATACAAAATCGATGTAACTCTTTAGCAAAGCAGCACACACTGAGGTTGTCAGCAATAATTATTTCCTTGATGAGAGCATTGTTGATTGAAATGAGTAGTTGAATTATATCAAGTAACTATTAAGGCAGTTGAATGCTAATAATTATTACTGATAGATTAAGGCAACTGCTACCTCACATCTGAAAAACTTGCTCTTTGTCTGTGTAAGGTCACACATGACTAGCATTGCTTAGCTCTAATTGCTAATTGACTCTAATATCTAAACATTTATTCTAATCATGAGGGCAGTATTATACCTAACTTGTGCACAATATTCCCTAAAGGTCTACCGTTGCCGATGTGTACATTACTGCCTCATAATGTATCTGCGACCTGAATCGGCACAGGTTTACAGAACTTTAATTTCAGCTTCATTTCTTTCACACGTGATCTACATAATAGAGCTTGGGTGGTACTACTCCATAAATGTTTGTCTACATGACTTGTGGATTGCCAGTCCATAGAACAGTTTCAGTTTCCTTCTCATTTCCCTGGACACTGGCTCACTATGTATGCTCTGTATAGAGATTTGTGGAGTACAAAGGGAGATAACGGGATACCAAACACCGTACCAACTGTTTTAATTATTAAGTTCCACATGCTGCTACTACGGTGGGTTAGAATAAGTATTCCATATTGCTTTACAGTCAGCATTAGACATGATAGAAAACAAAACTAATTTTGTTCTGTCAGCTGTAGCTGAAAGAAAACAAAAATAAAGAAGATAAACATAATTCCAGTTGATAAATGCAAACAAACAAACTGAAGCCGTACAAATGATTCTACTGAAAGTACTACAGTTTTCTCACTGTCATGTTGTATATCACACTGTTTATGAACCAATTGACCTTCCTTATAATTGTAGACTCTTTTTGAATGTTGTTGGGCATACTCATTACCAGGTTGCCCAGGTAAGTATAAACCTGTTGGATATTGTCCCATTCACTCACAGCAGCCCCTTTTATGCCCTGTAAGGTCTCTGGTGGAACAGGACAAATGACAGTTGCTTGTCTTAGTATGGGCCATGCATTCTCAGTGCAATTGATATCTGAAGCAATTCCATTTGACTGGTTGATATGTAAGCCACTCCATTTACTGATTCTTTGCTCCACTATGAAGGTGCTCACAATATTGTGACGATGGGGGTGTGCATTGTAGTCTATCAGTGTGATTTCTACTCGAGTATGTTCAGCAAATGGAGCCTCATTGCATACAAGGATGTCATCTTGATGTTTCACAGCAGTCATCCTCCTATGTATTGGCACAAGAGGTGTCCTGCAGCCATACATGATTCCACCCTAAAACATGCACCTTGATAAGGGTGACACGGTCTGTGATACATTTCGGGTGTAATCATTGTCCTCATTGCCTCCACACACAAATACCAGTATTAATGTGGGGTCTCATCAGGAAGAGTGTTGTCCCATTGTTGCCTGGTCCAAAAAAAGTGGTTTCTTGCTCATGTGAGCCAAGTTAGAGCAGGAGCCTTGAGAGGTCTCTTGGCATGTAATCCCTGCTGATGAAGCCTACTTTGTATACTTTCTGTTGACACCTGCACTCCTGTGGCTACTTGGAACTGTTGCCATGGATGTGTAGTATTGTTTGCTGCTATTATACACAGGTATTGGTCCTGCAAACCTGTTTTATTTCTCCTTGGCTATTTATTTGATGATCCTCAACGAATCCTGTTGCTAGAAACTTGTTCCAAATTCAAGAAACATCACTTTGACTCCCTGCCGCCGTTGGATAAGCAGCTGCTGCAGCAAGTCGTATAACCCTAGCTTACTTATTTGTTAGATAGTTTAATTAATTTCTTTGCGTGTTTTTGGGTACTTGCATTTGACAGTTGTAGCATCGCGCTTTAGTGTTTACTTCGTAGATTCTTATTTAAATTGCGTGTGAGTTTCGTATAGGAGGTGCAATTTAGTTTTAGTTACTGTAATCGTAAATTCAGCAGATTGTAGCGCAGTCGTTAGGCATTTGTACAGGTTAGTTGATACATTCTTTGTGTGTTCCGCTTGCGTTATCTAGGCACGGACTCGTGTTTCAGTAACTGTTGTTAAACATCAATTAGAATGGACAGGGACTGCGATTGCTGTGTTCGGATGAGGGCTGACTTGGCATCCCTTCGCTCACAGCTGCAATCGGCGCTGACTTCGGTCGCTCAGCTTGAGGCTGTTGCCAATGGGCACCACTGTGGGGAGCCGGACTCGGGTATCACGGGGATGTCAACCTCATCCCGTCTGTCCCCAGATCGGTCTGCCGCTGTGGTTGCCCCGGTTGCTGCCCGCAGTGGGGCTGAGCCCTCGCCTGTGGTTGATTGGGAGGTCGTTCCAAGGCGTGGCAGGCAGCGAAAGGCGTCCCCGGAGGCTGATCAGAAAGCCTCCCCGGTGCGTCTGACAAACCGGTTTCAGGCACTGTCTCTGGCTGAGCCAGATGCAGCCGCCTGCCCTGTTTCAGAGGATCATTCTCAGCCTTCAAGGTCCGGGCAATCGCAGAGGGTGGGCTTATTGGTAGTTGGGAGCTCCAATGTTAGGCGCGTAATGGGGCCCCTTAGGGATATGGCGGCTAAGGAGGGGAAGAAATCCAGTGTGCACTCCGTGTGCATTCCGGGAGGAGTCATTCCTGATGTGGAAAGGGTCCTTCCGGATGCCATGAAGAGCACAGGGTGCAGCCAGCTGCAGGTGGTGGCACATGTCGGCACTAATGACGTGTGTCGCTTTGGATCTGAGGAAATTCTCTCTGGATTCCAGCGGCTATCTGATTTGGTGAAGGCTGCCGGTCTTGCTTACGAGATGAAGGCAGAGCTCACCATCTGCAGCATCGTTGACAGAACCGACTGCGGACCTTTGGTGCAGAGCCGGGTGGAGGGTCTGAATCAGAGGCTCAGACGGTTTTGCGACCGTATTGGCTGCAGATTCCTTGACTTGCGCCATAGGGTGGTGGGGTTTCGGGTTCCGCTGAATAGGTCAGGAGTTCACTACACTCAGCTGGCGGCTACACGGGTAGCGGAGGCTGTGTGGCGTGGACTGGGCGGTTTTTTAGGTTAGAAGGCCTCGGGAAAGTGCGGGATGGGCTGCAATGTCGAAGGGTGCTTGGCAATTACAGGACGTGCTTGGATCAAGGAACAGTCGGAATTATAGTTCTAAACTGTTGTAGTTGCGCTGGAAAAGTCCCTGAGCTTCAAGCGCTAATAGAAAGCACAGAAGCTGATATCGTTATAGGTACAGAAAGCTGGCTAAAGCCTGAAATAAGTTCTGCAGAAATTTTTACGAAGTCTCAGACGGTGTTCAGGAAAGATAAATTAGGCAGAATTGGTGGTGGAGTGTTTGTGTCTGTCAGTAGTGGTTTATCTTGTAGTGAAGTCGAAGTAGATACTCCGTGCGAATTGGTGTGGGTGTAGGTTATACTTAACAGCCGAATTAAGTTAATAATTGGCTCCTTCTACCGACCCCCAGACTCCGATGATACAGTTGCGGAACAGTTGAAAGTTTGAGTCTCGTAACAAATAAATACCTCACTCATACGGTTATAGTTGGTGGGGACTTCAACCTACCCTCGGTATGTTGGCAAAAATACTTGTTCAAAACCGGTGGTAGGCAGAAAACGTCTTCCGAGATTGTCCTAAATGCATTCTCCGAAAATTATTTAGAGCAGTTAGTCCACGAACCCACGCGAATTGTAAATGGTTGCAAAAACACACTTGACCTCTTGGCCACAAACAATCCAGAGCTGATAGAGAGCATCATGACTGATACAGGGATTAGTGATCACAAGGTCATTGTAGCTAGGCTCAATACCATTTCTTCCAAATCCATCAGAAACAAACGCAAAATAATTTTATTTAAAAAAGCGGATAAAGTGCCACTAGAAGCCTTCCTAAAAGACAATTTCCATTCCTTCCGAACTGACTATGCGAATGTAGACGAGATGTGGCTCAAATTCAAAGATATAGTAGCAACAGCAATGGAGATATTCATACCTCATAAATTGGTAAGAGATGGAACGGATCCCCCGTGGTACACAAAAAAGGTCCGAACGCTGTTGCAGAGGCAACGGAAAAAGCATGCGAAGTTCAGAAGAACGCGAAATCCTGAAGATGGGCTAAAATTTACAGACGCGCAAAATTTGGCACGTACTTCGATGCGAGATGCCTTTAATAGGTTCCACAACGAAACATTGTCTCGAAATTTGGTAGAAAATCCGAAGAAATTCTGGTCGTATGTAAAGTACACAAGCGGCAAGACGCAGTCAATACCTTCGCTGCGCAGTGCCGATGGTACTGTTATCGACGACTGTGCCGCTAAAGCGGAGTTATTGAACGCAGTTTTCCGAAATTCCTTCACCAGGGAAGACGAATGGAATATTCCAGAATTTGAAACACGAACATCTGCTAGCATGAGTTTCTTAGAAGTAGATACCTTAGGGGTTGCGAAGCAACTCAAATCGCTTGATACGGGCAAGTCTTCATGTCCAGATTGTATACCGATTAGGTTCCTTTCAGATTACGCTGATACTATAGCTCCCTACTTACCACTCATATACAACCGCTCGCTCACCGATAGATCTGTACCTACAGATTGGAAAATTGCGCAGGTCGCACCAGTGTTCAAGAAGGGTAGTAGGAGTAATCCATTTAACTACAGACCTATATCATTGACGTCGGTTTGCAGTAGGGTTTTGGAGCATATACTGTATTCAAACATTATGAATCACCTCGAAGGGAACGATTTATTGACACGTAATCAGCATGGCTTCAGAAAACATCGCTCTTGTGCAATGCAGCTAGCTCTTTATTCGCACGAAGTAATGGCCGCTATCGACAGGGGATCTCAAGTTGATTCCGTATTTCTAGATTTCCGGAAAGCTTTTGACACCGTTCCTCACAAGCGACTTCTAATCAAGCTGCGGAGCTATGGGGTATCGTCTCAGTTGTGCGACTGGATTCGTGATTTCCTGTCAGGAAGGTCGCAGTTCGTAGTAATAGACGGCAAATCATCGAGTAAAACTGAAGTGATATCAGGTGTTCCCCAGGGAAGCGTCCTGGGACCTCTACTGTTCCTGATCTATATAAATGACCTGGGTGACAATCTGAGCAGTTCTCTTAGGTTGTTCGCAGATGATGCTGTAATTTACCGTCTAGTAAGGTCATCCGAAGACCAGTATCAGCTGCAAAGCGATTTAGAAAAGATTGCTGTATGGTGTGTCAGGTGGCAGTTGACGCTAAATAACGAAAAGTGTGAGATGATCCACATGAGTTCCAAAAGAAATCCGTTGGAATTCGATTACTCGATAAATAGTACAATTCTCAAGGCTGTCAATTCAACTAAGTACCTGGGTGTTAAAATTACGAACAACTTCAGTTGGAAGGACCACATAGATAATATTGTCGGGAAGGCGAGCCAAAGGTTGCGTTTCATTGGCAGGACACTTAGAAGATGCAACAAGTCCACTAAAGAGACAGCTTACACTACACTCGTTCGTCCTCTGTTAGAATATTGCTGCGCGGTGTGGGATCCTTACCAGGTGGGATTGACGGAGGACATCGAGAGGGTGCAAAGAAGGGCAGCTCGTTTTGTATTATCGCGTTATAGGGGAGAGAGTGTGGCAGATATGATACACGAGTTGGGATGGAAGTCATTACAGCATAGACGTTTTTCGTCGCGGCGAGAGCTTTTTACGAAATTTCAGTCACCAACTTTCTCTTCCGAATGCGAAACTATTTTGTTGAGCCCAACCTACATAGGAAGGAATGATCATCAAAATAAAATAAGAGAAATCAGAGCTCGAACAGAAAGGTTTAGGTGTTCGTTTTTCCCGCTCGCTGTTCGGGAGTGGAATAGTAGAGAGATAGTATGATTGTGGTTCGATGAACCCTCTGCCAAGCACTTAAATGTGAATTGCAGAGTAGTCATGTAGATGTAGATGTTTGACTCACAGTGACATTCGCTGCAATGTCCAGATGTCTCATTCCATGCTTTATCAGAGTGACTTATACGGAGTTCTGATTGCACGTTATTGTTGTCCAGACTATCCTGAAGCAACACAGTGCCAATACTCTAATATTTACATGTGGCATGGTGGCCATAGACTGCACATCCTGCCCCCTCATTTGCTGTTCTCACTAGAATTACATTATAAACAAATAATTGTATTGATATCGTAATGAACTTCTAGGTCACCACATTCAGTATTAAAGTTTCATCAATATGCAACCTTTATTTTGATTGCTGTACAATAATGCATGTCTGAGAGCTGAAGTTTGAGGTGCCAATCCTGTTACATATGTCAATCACATTACAGCACAGTAAAAATAAATAATGCTTATGATTGTGCATGTGACTGAACAATTTCCACTATCTGGACGTTCAGCTTGAAGGATACTCCCTGGGGTGAGGGAGGGGGTCTGCAGTGTTTGAATGTATTTTATACATAATGGATGCAGTTGAACTCAGTGACTGTTCCATTATAGAGCGTAGAGTAATAACCGCTACCAGTCACAATGTGTGACTGGCAGTAGTTATTAATCTACACACTGCAGTGTTCGATCTCTGAGATACAGACCTGGAAAAGGCAATTAAAGTTACAGTATAATGTGGAGTAAGGTACATAATATTAGCAAGTTAAGTTCGAGATGCCAGTGCAGTGTCTTGGTTTCACAGCGGTATGGGGAACAGAGCTGCCCAAAGGAACTGCTTGATAAAATCACATTTTATGTGCTTTCGGGTATTTTATGTTTGGTCTATAGAAAGTAAAAGATAAACAAAATGGAAAAGATACAGTATTTAGATTCTTCATGCTTCAGATTTTCTTCAGAAGCCTTAGGTATCAAGGGCCATTTGCATACTGTGAAAATGGGAATCTGTAAAGTGTCCAGTAAATTGCTTATTTTGTGCCAGTTCTCTGAAGAAGCTTTATCAATGTTCTGATGGTTACCTCTGCTTCTTGTTCCAGGCTCAGACTGGTTTTCTCACACACTTCTTTTTGTGAGCGCCTGTTTTTTAATGAAAGAGGCGGCCAGCTGAAAAGAACAATTTTGTTCTCTTTTGCACGCTATTGCTGAAGTGTTTATTGGAGCCTGATGTTACTGATTATTGCCACAGGATATAGTTGTCTTGCTGAGGTGATTATATATTCCATATAGTTTATGTATATTGGGCAGTACAAAGTCAACAAACCATTCTGTGAAGAATTCGTAGCCTACAAAAAGATATCCAACTCCACACTGTCCAGAAGCACTGCTACTGTGATGATTTGAGGATATATTTGGAGTCAGAATAGATTTCTTGCACACTGTGTGCATGCATGGAACAAATAGCTATGGAAATGTTACTGACGATGGTGCCACTAAAGCGGAGTTACTAAATACAGTTTTTCGCAATTCCTTCACTAAAGAAGACGAAGTAAATATTCCAGAATTCGAAACTAGAATAACTGTTACCATGAGTGACATAAAAGTAGGTATCTTAGATAATGCAAAACAACTCAAATCACTTAAGAAAGGCAAGTCTTCGGGTCCAGATGGTATACCAATCAGGTTCCTCTCAGGGTATGCAGACACAGTAGTGCTTTTCTTAGCAGTCATATACAACCACTCACTTGACGAAAGGTCTGTTCCTAAAGACTGGAAAGTAGCACAGGTGACA
This sequence comes from Schistocerca gregaria, assembly GCF_023897955.1. Classification (NCBI taxonomy): domain Eukaryota; kingdom Metazoa; phylum Arthropoda; class Insecta; order Orthoptera; family Acrididae; genus Schistocerca; species Schistocerca gregaria. Next base: position 799,538,420 of record NC_064920.1, read on the forward strand.
CCAATATTCAAGAAAGGAAATAGGACTAACACATTGAATTACAGGCCCATATCACTGACCTCAATTTGCAGTAGGATTTTGGAGCATATACTGTACTCGAACATTGGGAATCACCTTGAAGAAAATGACTTATTGATACATAACCAACACTGATTCAAAAAATATTGTTCCTGTGCAACACAGCTAACTCTTGATTCCCATGAAGTAATGAGTGCTGTTGACAAAGGATCTCAGATCGATTCCATATTCCTAGATTTCCAGAAGGCTTTTGATACTGTTCCTCAAATGCGACTGTTAATCAAATTGCGTGCATATGGAGTATTGTCTCAGTTGCGTGACTGGGTTCGTGATTTTCTCTCAGAGAGGTCACAGTTCGTAGTGATAGATAGTAAATCATCGAGTAGAACAGAAGTCATATCTGGTGGTCCATAAGGTTTCATAGGCCCTCTGCTGTTCCTGATTTATATAAATGATCTAGGTGATAATCTGAGCAGATGACCCTGTAATTTACCGTCTAGTAAAATCATCAGACGATCAATTCCAGTTACAAGATGATCTAGAGAGAATTTCTGTATAGTGCGAAAAGTGGCAATTAACACTAAACAAAGAAAAGTATGAGGTCATCCATGTGGGTAGTAAAGAAATCCAATAAATTTTGGATATATGATAAAATGCACAAATATAATGGCTGTTAATTTGACTAAATACTTAGGAATTACAATTATGAGCAACTTAAATTGGAAAGACCACATAGATAATATTGTGGGGAAAGCGAAACAAAGACTGCGCTTTGTTGGCAGAACACTTAGAAGATGCGACAAACCCACTAAAAAGACAGCCTACATTACACTTGTCCGTCCTCTGCTGGAATATTGCTGTGCGGCATGGGGTCCTTACCAGGTAGGATTTACGGAGGACATGGAGAAAGTGCAAAGAAGGGCAGCTCGTTTCATGTTATCACGCAATAGGGGTGAGAGTGTCACTGATATGTTATGCCAGTTGGGGTGACAAGTCACTGAAACAAAGGCGGTTTTCTTTGCGGCGAGATCTATTTCCAAAATTTCAATCACCAACTTTCT